>NC_133623.1:81413541-81713541 GCF_048593235.1 Sminthopsis crassicaudata | reverse complement strand
CAATTGATAAATGGTCAAAGGATATGAACAGACAATTTTCAGATGATGAAATTGAAACTATTTCCACTCATATGAAAAGGTGCTTTAAATCACTATTGAACAGAAAAATTCACAATAAGACAACTCTGAGATACCACTACACACCTCTCAGATTGGCTAAGATGACAGGAAAAGATAATGATGAATGTTGGAGGAGATGTGGGAAAACCGGGACACTGATGCATTGTTGGTGGAGTTGTGAATGAATCTAACCATTCTGGAGAGCAATCTGGAACTATGCCCAAAAAGTTATAAAAATGTGCATACCCTTTGATCCAGCAGTGCTACTACTGGGCTTATATCAGGCTTATATCCCAAAGAGATCTTAAAAGAGGGAAAGGGACTCATACATGCAAAAATGTTTGTGGATGTCCTCTTTTTTTATAAAGCTTTTTATTTTCAAAACATATGCATGGATAATTTGACAGCAATGACCCTTGCATAGTCTTGTGTTTCCGATTTTCTCCTCCTTCCCCCCACCCCCTCCCCTAGGTGACAAGCAATTCAATATATGTTAAACATGTTAAAATATATGTGAAATCCAATATGTATAAACATATTTATACAATTCTCTTAAGCAGCCCTCTTTGTAGTAGCAAGAAACTGGAAACTGAATGGATGCCCATCAACTGGAGAATGGCTGAATAAACTGTGGTATATGAATGTAATGGAATATTATTGCTCTGTAAGAAATGACCAGCAGGATGAATACAGAGAAGCCTGGAGAGAATTACATGAACTGATGCTGAGTGAGAATGAGCAGAACCAGGAGATCATTATACACAGCAATAACAAGATTGTATGATGATCAATTCTCATGGACGTGGCTCTCTTCAACAATGAGATGACTCAGACCAGTTCCAATTGTTCAGTGATGAAGAGAGCCGTCTACACCCAGAGAGAGGACAGCGGAAACTGAGTGTGGTTCACAACATAGCATTTTCACTCTTTTTGTTGTTGTTTGTTTGCATTTTATTTTGCTTCTCTTTTTCTTTTTCTTTTTTTTTTGTTTTTACTGTGCAGCATGATAATTGTATAAATATATGCATATACTGGATTTAATATATAGTTCTACCATGTTTAAAAATAATAAAAAAATTTTAGTATCTCCTGGTTTAAAAAAATTGAAATAGTTTTTGCAGAAACTAATCTAATGTAATTAAGTTAGAAGACTAAGTGAGGAAAAATATCTTTGTAGTAAAAGTTCTCTAATGATTGTTGCATATAGAAGAAACTGATTCCTATTTCCAAGATTAAGGGCCATTCTCCAAGAGATCAAAGGATAAGAACAGGAAGTTTTCAAAGGAAGCAATCATATGACAAAATGTTCTAAATTACTCATGGAGAACTGTGAATTTAAAACAACTCCTGTTTTTTTCTGTCTGTAAATCACAGAGATCCACAGGTTCATGGACAGAACCTTCTTTCTGTTCCACAACAATGTAGGTGGGAATGCCTTTTCAGCAGGTGCTGGTTGAAAGCAGAGCAAAAATAAATATAGCATTGAATTAAACATGGTCAAACAAAAGAGATGATGAGAAGGGGAGAGGAAGAGTTTGTAGACCGTCTCCTTTTCCCAAATCTCCAATGCTAAGTCCAGGATAGGAGGGAGGGATGGATCCTCCAGAATCGGAGAAGAGGGAGCATAAAATGGAGAGGAGTGTAAATGGAGGCGGGGAAAATGGTCAGGGGCAGGGGGACCTCTAGCTGCCTATGGCCCATTCCAGACGTCAGGGAACAGGGAACAGGGAACTCAAATCATCTCTTCCTCCTCTTCTTCCCCCTCCTCCTCCTCCTCCTTCTCCTCTTCTTCCTTTTCCTCCTCCTCCTCCTCTTTTCCTTCATCTCTTTCCTCTCTTCCTCTGACACAAAGGACTGTCAGATTGAGAACAAAAATAGGGTGATATCACAGCTAATGGGAGAAACAAGAGGGGGACCACTAAGGGAAGGAGACTGAGTTCCTTCTAGAGCAGAAGGAGGAGGGATGTCTGAGAGGAGGGAGTGGGACTACGCCTCCTTGACCTCTTAGTATTTTTGTGTGTTTGTGTGAGAAGTCCTAATCCAAAGATTTACATAATAGCTTACTTGATAGGAAATATCCACAGACTAAAAAACCATTACTTCAGCACCAAAGACAATGGAAAGCTCTGCTAAGTGGCCTCCTCCTAAACCACTTAATCTATAGTCCCATACACATGCATCAGGAAAATGGAAGCACGACCACTCTGTGGCTCTTCAAAACGTTGTCTGGCGCACCTGGATCCACACTGCTCATCTGTTCCTCCTCATCTCTCCCTTTCTTGATTTATTTCAAGTTCCGGTTAGAATCTCATCTTCTATGATAACCCTTTCATGAGCCTCCTTATTTCAAGAGAGTTTGTTTTCCTGCTTTTTCCAATTTATCCTGTAATCTAGTATGTTTGTACTCAGTTGTTTGTATATTGCCTCGTCTATTAGACTGTGAGATCCTTAAGAAAAGGCATTGTCTTTTACTTTTCTTTGTATCCCCAGTATCTGGCACAGTGCCTAGCACTTAGTAGAAACTTAATGTTTATCGATTGAATACCTGGCCATTAGTGTGGAATGCACAACCCGTGAAAATGCCAGAAAGCAGACCAGCTGCTCTGGCTCTCACAGAGATCATGAAAAGCTTCAAAAAGAAAGCCAAAAAGACACCGGTGTCCTTCCAAAGCGAAGTTCTCTCCAGAACAGAATAGATTGTCATTAACTGTACCTTTAAATGCTTTCTACCCACAATGTTGCTAAGGAAACACACATGAAGACAAAAAGTAGACAAATCGGTGAGTGTATGAAGGGACCATGAGAGAGTCGGGTTCAAGGAGAAACTTCAGCATTCTCAGACAAACTGTCTCTCCTCCTGTCTGGGCAGGTGGCTTCTCATGCCTGCAAATTCTGTTCTCATGACATCTCAGGGCTCCCGAAGCTTCCCGGCCTCTGCAGGCCCAAGAGCAGCCTGGGAGGGGGGTTTGGCCAGGTCTGAATGACACAAATTGCTGCAAGCCGAGTGCAGATTGAGCAGGCCAGAACGCCTGGGCAAGTGCAATAGCAAGCTGTGCACAGGCTAGGCAGGTGATTGCATCACCGAGGCAGGTGTGTTACCTGGGAGGTCACAACTAGATCATAAATTCCTCTAGTAGATTGTAAACTCCCTGAGGCTAGCAATTGTCTTTGGCTTTTCTTTGTATTCCCAGCGCTTAGCACCATGTCTGGCACTTGGCAGGAACTTAATAAAAGTTTATTGACGAGTATCTGACCACTAGATCTTAAATTCCTCTATTAGATTGTAAACTCCCACATTGGATTGTAAGCTCCTTGAGGACATGCATTATCTTTTGGCCTGACTCATAGCAGGCACTTAATAAATGTTTGTTAATTGATTAATAAAATTGGGGCTTTTCTAAAGTTACCATTTTCCCCCTTTGTCTATAAACATAGTACTGTGTTCCTTTACTTACTTTAGATTATTTTTTTTAAACATGGACCTAACTGCTCTCTTCTCCTGACCTGACCCAAAAGCTTGTGTTTTCCCTTGTCCTAAGTTAATAGCTCCTTTTTCTTTCTTGCTTTTTAAAAAAATTCTTTTCCTCTCTCCATTAAATAGATTCTCCCTCCTACTACCCAAACAAGGCCTTGCTCTTTCCCTCTTCCTCTTTTAAATCCTTCTCTCCTTTTCCTCGCCCATTGCCCAGAAGCACTTCTCTTCCTGAGACCACAGCGGTCCCCTTCCCCTTTTTACTAACGACCCTCAATTGGGCCCACACATGTCACACACTCTCCTCTGTTACCCTAGTACACCCCCTTTCATTCACCATTCCATTTTCTTATGGCTTCTCGCAAAAATCAGTGATTCATCTATAGGTAGGATGTCCTCTGTGTCTGTCCAAAACACCCCAGCTCTGTAACGGTGTGACCTCTACCTGAATTATACTTTCCCCCATGTTTCTTCTTGTACCTTAGAGAGAAGTGTCTTACTGCTCTCTCTAGTGCCACTCGGCTGCTGTCCTTGGCTGCTGTGTTTAATCACCTCTCCTGCTGTATTTATGCACCCCTCTTGCATTTCCAGTGTCTACGGTGTTTCAGACCATCATCATCTTTTCATATCTGGTTTTCTCTCTAAGAATGTTTCAAATACTTCTCTATTATTGAATAATGAGCTTTCTCATTTATATTTAAGTTCAGGTTTGTAGGATAGGTCTCTCTGGACTGCATCCTGATATCTGTTGCTCAATAATATGGTTTTGTGGTATTCAGAAATTTAATATTCTTTCTCCTGACTGCTTATAGAACTCGTTTCTCCTTTGAATTGTTACATTAAACCAATATATGTCTTGCAGTCTACAGCCTTGGTTTGTGGTTTAGGTTTTTTTTCTTTTTTAGATGTTATCTATGCATTTTTTAAAAAATAGCTTTTTATTTTCAAAATATATGCAAAGATAGTTTTCAACATTCACCCTTGCCAAACCTAGTTCCAAATTTTTCTCCCTCCCTTCCCACTACTTCCTCCCCTAGACAGCAAATAATCCAATACACGTTAAACATGTGCAATACTTTATACATACTTGCACATTTATCATGCTTATGCATTTTAAGGTGGTATTTCATTTTCTATGGTTGGAGAGTCTCTTGTATTATTGCCTGTATTGTGGTGTCAAGGTTTTTATCCTGTTGTGTTCCTCTGGTAGACCTCTAATCCTTAAATTGTCTCTACACAGCCTGTCTTCAAGATGTTTTTCATACATAGTGAGCATAAATGTCATTTTGGGGGGTATTTCTTCCTTTAGATTGTCATTTACTTCTATGCATTTGCATTCCCAATCTATTATTCTCTTATGCAGATTCCAGCTTATCGATTCTGCTCATTATTTTTACTATGCGGGTCATAAATTCTGCTCTCAAAATTCTCATGTGCAAAACCCCTTGCAAATTGGAAAAAGTGAGAAAAAATGGCAAGAATCCACGCTAGAGGACTTGTGGAGGGATAGTGCGCACATTGGTGTGAAATGGTATTTGGAATTATAGAAAATAAGTGACTAAAATGTCTAAATGTTTTAAACCAGTATACAGCCCAAGGAAATGAATGATAAGAAGCAAGAACCCATATAGTCCAAAATACTTCTAGCAAGAACTTGTTGTTGTGAGAGCTACAAGAGGGGGACAAATAGATGCCTATGACTGGCTAATAGGGAATGGCTAAACTAAGTGTGGTGCCTGAATATAATGGAACATTACTGTGCCGGAAGAAGTGATGTGTATGATAACAGAGAGGAGTATGGAAAGATCAAAATGAATAGATGCAGACTGATATAAACAGAGCCAAGATGACTACAGACACAAGAGCCACAACAATGTAAGTGGAAAGAAAATACCAAAGTCCAAAGAAAATGGAACAAAATTATAAAGATCAAACATGATTCAAACAAAGAGCACCCCAACCTCTGTAGAGGAAAGGTGCAACTTAACCTTTTTTCCTTTGAATACAGAGAAAAAATTCAAATTCAAGTTCTTTCATCATACATAGGCCAAGAAAAGAAAGCTTCTCTGAGACTGAACGTGGCCTGGGCACAGTTACAGAAGATTACAGGGGCTTTTTCCTACATACTCACATCCGGGAACTCACCACCTATGCTCTGAAGGTAGCTGAGGAATTGGGGGAGGGGCTCAGTGCCAATATTTCTTTCACTGGAGAAATTCCGGTTGGCTGTCCAGGCGGCCGATGGGGAGGGAGGATGGGGAGAGACAAGTGGAGGAAGCTGGCGGGGAGCTGGCGCCAACAGTCCACGGATGCTCCCCACGGTGACGGTGTGGAAGCCGTGCTTCCTATGCAGAACCTCGATTAGCCCCCTGAACCATCTCGCTCACGTGGTCACAATACCGGGGCTGCTGAGCGCCTCACTGAGTACGTTGAGTTTTGTGTTACTCATTTAGCAAAGTGAATCCCCATCAATTATATCTACTTTTCTCTGAGGGCAGAGATTGTTTCCTTTTTAATTTTGGACTCCTAGCACCCAGAGCAGAGCGTGGCCCGGAGAAGGCTTTTAATAAATGCTTTTTGACCATTTTAAATAGCATTGAAGATTATGTCACAGTCTTTTAGTGCCATCTGATGGTGAAAAAAAGAGAGACTTTTATCCCGGTCTTTGATTTCATCTAGCAGTTGAGGTCGACACTGCAGACTTTAGCAGCTTTTTGCTGTCATTTTGTGGGTGGATTGAACATTACATTGTTAGGAAGCAGGCCAGAGAAGAATATAATTGAGACCCCCGAGTCGCAGCCACTGCAAATGTTATACTTTTAGTCTGCTATGTCCAAGCCTGTGAGTCATCTAAAAGCATATTTTTACTGAATGCTAGCCCATGTTATAGCTCCTTCCTGGTTAATCAGGTAGAATGAGACTAAATAAAATCTTAAACTTATGAAATGAAGAAAATGTTGGATTGCTTCAGTGTCCATATGAATTCAGATTAAATCAGCAACATCCAAATTATCTATTAAACTATCCGTCACATCAAAAGTCCTCTGTTACAGGAGGATAAGCCTTCATTACAGTACTTGACAGCACTGAACTGATTTTATCTTCCAACTGGGATTCAGTGGATGAGGGCTTATTGTTACTGATCAAAGGAGTCAAACCTTTTGACGAAACAGATGCAAAAAAAAAAGCTGATCTTTTTTTGAAGGAAATTTATGAAAGAAATATCAAGTTTGAAGGAGATTTTTTTCAGTGTGAAATCAGGTTCAGTTGGTGAAACTGGATTTCATGTGATGCCATGGACTTTTATCCGTGGAGTTTTCTTTCAGATACTAAAGTGGTTTGCTGTTTCCTTCTTCAGTGTGTTCCCATTTTACAGATGAGGAACTGAGGCAAATAAGGATTAAGTGAATTGACCAGAGTCACATAGCTAGTAAGTGTCTAAAGTCAGACTTGAGCTTAGATCTTCCTTGTTCTAAGTCAGGTGTTCTATCCACTGCACCACCTTCCTGCCGTGTAGTACAAAAAGACACAGAAGTCCTGGGACTATTCAAAATCAGACAGGAAGGTTATAGCTGTAGTCATTACCCTTAGTACTAGGGCTGGGATTCCAAGTGGACTTTACTACTTCCAAATTTCATCTTCTTGCTCAAAGAAGTGGGTTTTTTTCTGTTATAGTAGCCAATTATTAAATTGTGATGAAAGCTTTCCCCCTCCATTTCCTCATGCAGGGACTAGCCCTTGTAAGTCCGTCAGTCTCTGAAGGACAGTGCTGATAAATGAAATTTTTAATCCTCTGGAAACAGGCTTCTTGATCTTGGGCAGGACTCCAATGAACTGGAAAACCATGCTCCTGCTTAGAGTAGAAACAGAATGTAATCTAGGTGAATTCCAGACCTAAAGATTAAATCTATGTCCTGGCAGCCCCTTCCATTGTTGTTTAGAGTAACCCAGATGATGAAGGAAAAGACCAAACAATACTGGAAGTCACTGAGTGTCACCATCAAGCCATGTTCTCAGCAGGAGGAGTTGAAGACTTTTAGCCCACGACTTCATTAATTAGTCACCAATCAGGGCCGATTTTCCCTTGTGAGGGGCATCTTCTTTCCAAAGATAATTAAGCATTCAGTGATCTCCATAATTTTATCTTTGGTTATGGACAGAGAACACAGATTGTCAATTTATTGATTAGCATGCAGTCGAATTATTAAACTGATTATTAATTACCCAGAAGCTGTCTCTCATGTTTTTTCATTCATCTCATTGTCCCTGGACCATCCCTCTCTCCTTTCAGGCACTATCAAAATGATCAAAAATATGATGGTATCTGGGCCCTCTCTACAGTCCTTTTTTAAGGCCTTCCTTGAATCCACAGGATTATATGACACTAGATCTATAGATGGGAGAGACCTCAGAGACCATCTAGTATAATCCTCTCTTTTTACAGAGCTGATTAACTCAGTCTTGGGCAACTTTTTTTTAGATTGAGAGCTGCAAGGGTATCAGAGATTATCCATCCAACCTACTCAATTTATAGATGAAGAAACTGAAACCCAGAGAAAAGTGACTTGCTAAAGGAATACATAAAAATATAGACCCTGTACTGAAAAGATCTCAGAAGCTCTGAAATGGAATGTTCTTTTTTTTTTTTTTTTTTAAGAGACAGTGTACTAATTTAATTTTTTTTAATTCATTTTCCCAAATTATCCCCTCCCTCCCTCCACTCCCTCCCCCCGATGGCAGGTAATCCCATACATTTTACATGTGTTACAATATAACCTAGATACAATATATGTGTGTAAATCCCATTTTCTTGTTGCACATGAAGTATTAGATTCCGAAGGTGTAAGTAACCTGGGTAGATAGACAGCAGTGCTAACAATTTACATTCACTTCCCAGTGTTCCTTCTCTGGGTGTAGGTATTTCTGTCCATCACTGATCAACTGGAAGTGAGTTGGATCTTCTTTATGTTGAAGATCTCCACTTCCATCAGAATACATCTTCATACAACATTGAAGTGTATAGTGATCTTCTGGTTCTGCTCATGAAATGGAATGTTCTTATGTTATTATCTGGGAAAGGAAGCTCAGAGGCCCTAAGTGACCTGCTCAGGGCCACATAGGTCATCAGAGACAAAGGCAGAATTCGCACCTGGGTCTTTTTGGCTCCCAGTCCAAGCTCCTTCTATTCTACCACAAAATGGTCCCCTTACCCACCCTCACTTCCTCGCTACCAGATAAAGATTCTGTTAACACAAAGCAGTGTCTAAGTTGGTGACTGAGGTGAGGGGAAGTGGGAAGCATAAAAGAGCAAACTCAGTGAGTTCTGGAGCCAAAGCTGAGACGACAGCTTCCAGAGAGTTCTCTTCTCTTAATCCTCACCTTCTTCTGTCTCATTCTCTACCTTCCTTTCTCCACAAAGTCTAGTCCTGTACTGGACAGGCAGAAAGGGCTAAACAAATGGGATTTTCTAGAGTGAACTGACTTAAAAGCCAAGAGTAAGAAACTGCTAACTCAGGTTTTCTTTGACCATCATCTACCCAGCGTTTTCTGAAATTGAGCATAAGGAGTCTTTGCTAATTGTCACATCTCTTCCACATAAAGTTATTGAAGATATTCCTCCTTTTGCTGTCCCTTCCCAGATCTTGGAATGGAAAGTCGAACAAAATACTCTGTTGACATTCACACCAGCTCTATTTTTCTATTTTTCTCACTAGTATTTTTACCCAATTACATGTAAAGGTAATTTTCAACATTAATTTGGTAAGATTTAGAGTTCCAATTTTTTTTCTCCACCCCCTCCATCTACTATCATTTTAAAACATTTCCATATGTGTCATTTTTTAAAAGAAAATCAGAACAAAAGAAAAAACACAAGAAAGAAGAAACAAAGGGACAAAATCCCTGAAAATAGAATGCTTTGATCCTCATTCAGTATCCATAGTTCATCTTCTAATGACATTTTCCATTCCAACTCTATTGGAATTGTCTTGGATCACTGCATTGTGAGAAGAGCTAAGACTATCATACTTAAGCATCACATAATTTTGCTGGTACTGTGTACAATGTTCTCCTAATTCTGTTCACTTCACTCAGCATCAGTTTATGAAAGTCATTATAGACTTTTCTCAAATCAGCCTGTTCATCAATTCTTTTAGAACAATAATTCCATTACATTCATATACCATAACTTATTCAGCCATTTCCCAATTGATAGGCATCCACTCAATTTCTAATTCCTTGACACTACAAAAAGAACTGCTACAAACATTTTTTGCACATGTGGATCCTTTTCCCTCTTTTATGATTTCCTTGGGTTACAGACCCAGGAGTGACACTGCTGGATCAAAAGGTATGCACAGTTTTATAGCCCTTTGGGCATAGTTTCAAACTGTTCTCCAGAATGGTTGAATCATTTCACAACTTCACCAACACATCCCCTCCAACATTTATCATTATCTTTTCCTGTCATTTTGGCCAATCTGATGGGTGTGAGGTGGTACTTCAGAGTTGTTTTTATTTGCATTTTTCTTACCAATAGTGGTTTAGAGCATTTTTTCATATGTATATAAATGGTTTTGATTTCTTCATCTGAAAATTGTCTATTCATATTCTTTGACCAATTGAGGAATTACTTGTATTCCTAGAAATCTGACCCAAGGGGCAGCTAGGTGGCGCAGTGGATAAAACACCAGCCTTGAATTCAGGAGGACCCCAGTTCAAATCTGGTCTCTGACACTTAACACTTCCTAGCTGTGTGACCCTGGGCAAGTCACTTAACCCCAGCCTCAAAAAGAAAAAAAAAAAAAAGAAATCTGACTCAATTCTTTATATAGAGCCCTTTATCAGAAACACTGACTGTAAAATTTCCCTTCTAATCTTGGCTGCATTGATTTTGTTTGGGTAAAACTTTTTAATTTAATGTAATCAAAATTTTCCATTTTGCATTTCATAATGTTCTCGAGTTCTTCTTTGGTTGTAAATCTCTCCTTTCTCTAAATAGGTACTATCTATATATAAATAGGTACTAAATAGGTACTATCCCTTCCTCTCCTAATTTGCTTATAGTATCACCCTTTATGTTTAAATCATGAACCAATTTTGACCTTGTTTTGGTATAGGATGTGAATTGTTGATTTATGCCTAGGTATGCCTCACCATTTCCCAGTTTTTCCAGAAATTTTGGTCAAATAAAGAATCCTTATCCCAGACTGGGATTTTTTGGTTTATCAAACAGTAGATTACTAGAATCGTTAATTTGGTCTCTTGTGTATCTAACCTGTTTCACTGATTCATCGCTATTTCTTAATCAGTGCCAAATGGATTTGATGGCTCCCACTTCATAATATAGTTGTAGGTCTGATAGAGCTAGACTACCTTCCTTTGCATTTTTTCCATTAGTTCCTTTGATATTCTTGACCTTTTGTAATTCCAGATGAATTTTGTTCTTAGTGTTGGAATTAACTGTTCTTTTAATGTTTGGTAGAATTCACTTGCAAAGCCATTTGGTCCTAGAGAGTTTTCTTTAGGGAATTCATTGATAGCTTATTCGATTTATTTTTCTGAAATGGGAATTTAAGCATTTTGTTTTTTCTTCTGTTAATCTCGGAAATTTATGTTTTTGTAAATATTCATTCATTTCATTTAGATTGTCAGATACTGGTAATTTGGCTTTCTTCTTTCATTTTTTAAATCAGATTAACAAAAAAAATATTTTCATAAAATCAACTTTTAGTTTCATTTATTACTTTAATAGTTTTCTTACTTTCAATTTTATTAATCTCTCCTTTGATTTTCAGAATTTCTAATTTAGTATTTAATTGGAGGTTCTTAATTTGTTATTTTTCTAACTCTTTTAGTTGCATGTTCAATTTACTGATCTCCTCTTTCACTCATTTTTTTTCATGTAAGCATTTAAAGTTACACAAATTTCCCCAAGAACTGATTTGGCTGTATCCCACAAGTTTTAGTATGTCAATATTGTCCTTTTCTTGGATGAAATTATTGATTGTTTCAATAATTTGTTGTTTGACCCACTCATTCTTTAGAATTAGATTATTTACTTCCAATTAATTTTTGGTATATTTTTCCATAGTCCTTTATTACATGTATTTTTTATTACATCATGATCTGAAAAGGATGGATTTAATATGTCTGTCTTTCTGCATTTGATTGTGAAGATTTTATGCCCAAATACATGTTTTATGTAAGTGCCTTGTATCACTGAGAAAAAGGTATATTTCTTTCTATGTCCATTCAATTTTCCTCAGAGGTCTATCGTATTTAACTTTCCCAAAATTCTATTCACCTCCTTAACTTCTTTCTTGTTTTGTGGTTAGAGTTATCTGGTTCTGAGAGAGGGAGATTGAGATCATCCACTAGTATAGTTTTGCTCTCTCTGCCACTCACTTAACTTCTCCCCTAAGAATTTGGATGCTATACTACGTGGTGCATATATGTATAGTATTGATATTACTTCATTATCTATAATACCCTTTAACAAGATGTAGTTTTCATCTCTTTTAATTAGAAATATTTTTACTTTTGCTTTTTCTGAGATCAGGATTGCAATTCCTGGTTTGTTTGGTTTTTTTTAACTTCAATATAATATATTCTGCTCCAGCCTTTTACCTTTATTCTGTATTTCTTGGCTTCAAATCTGGTTCTTGTAAACAATATATTGTAGAATTCTGGCTTTTACCTCACTCTACCTTCCCTTCTATCACCTACACACCTTTTCTTACCCCTTTCTCCTACTTCTACTCTCCCTTGTATCAGTCTCCTTTCTTTTCTTCTCCCTTTTCCCTCCTATATAGGGTAAGATAAATTTCTATACTCAATAAAGTATGTATTTTATTCTCTCTTTGAGCCAAATCTGATGAGGTTCAAATAATCCTAACCCCACTCCCTTCTTTCCCTCTATAGTAATAGGTTTTTTGTGCCTCTTCATGTGATATGATTTATCCTATTTTACTTCCCCTTTGTTCTTCTCCCAGTACAATCCTTTTCCCACTCCTTAATTTCACATTAAAGCCTACTTACACTCATATCTTTTCTCTATGTGCACTCTTTCTAACTGCCATAATAAAAATAAAGTTCTCAAGAGGAACAAGGATCATCTTCCCTTGAAGAGTTGGAACAGTTTAACCTTTAAATAACATTTTTTTTCCTTTCCTGGTCTTTTAATTGAGAACCACAAGGTCGTTCTACTGAAGGGGGAGGGAAACTGTGTTCCCTTTATTGAAACTGTTCCCTTTAAAATTATCACTGTGAAACTGTGTTCCCTTTATTGAAACTGTGTTTCCTTTAAAATTATCACTCTGAAACTGTGTTCCCTTTATTGAAACTGTTCCCTTTAAAATTATCACTGTGAAACTGTGTTCCCTTTATTGAAACTGTGTTTCCTTTAAAATTATCACTCTGAAACTGTGTTCTCTTTATTGAAACTATGTTTCCTTTAAAATCATCACTCTGAAACTGCCACTAATCTCATCACTACCATATCCCCTTAGGTCTCCTCTGATGCATAAATATGATTGGTTTTACTTGTTTCCATGATAGGATGCCTACAGGAGATTTATATCATTTTTGGTGATGAAATGATTATTTTTATATCTGTTACTATCTCATAAACTAAGCTGCAGTATGAATCCTTTCAAATATTTCATATTAGCAAGAGGCAAAGCTGGGGTAAAGGAATTGACACCTGCAGGATAGAGTATTATGGAATCCAAAGAATTAAATTCAGGCTAATAAGGATCTATTCAGTGCTTAGTAGAAGAACCTTTCCATATAGAGGAAGTTATTTTTCCTTTAACAAAAAGAAAAAGCCCAAACCTTTCCTTATACCTGTAGTCTTTGAACTTCTGGAGAGATGAGAGTAGTTTAGTGGGATGAGGAAATAGAAGGTAGCAGGATGTAGTGGATATAATACTGAATTTCAAATCAGGAAAACCCAGGTTCAAATCCTGCTCTCTCAGAAAAGTCACTGGACCTTGGGGGTTTTCACTTTCCTGCTCTGTAAAACTAGGGAATGGGACTGAATGGCCTCTGAGTCTCTTCTAGCTCTAGATCTTAGGTCCTCTGATCCCATGGACTCATTACATGTCTTAAAGGAATGACTGGGTAGAGAGGGAACTGACTTCACAAATATATACTAGAGAGACAAAGACAGAGACAGAGCGATAGAGAAATACGGAGAGACCTAGCTTTGTTCAGATGGAGTATATCAGTGGGAGATGGGGAGTGAACATCATTTAGCATTTGGAAGTAGGCAGGTTGGAATCTCAGCCCTACTACTGAGGGTAATGACCACAACTGTAGCCTCACTATTTGATTGCGTATACTTCCAAGGTTAATGTCTTTCTTTTTTTCAAATAGCCTGACTCACCAGTGTCAATATTTACCTGCATGCCTGATTTCACAATAGTCAAGTCTCACTCAAACTTTTGATGGTTCTTTCATAAATTTCCTTCAAAACTAAGATCACCCATAATTTTTGCACTTATTTTTACTGAATATCGCTCTTAGAAGTGAACAATATCAATGTCTTACTCGATTAACTGATACCTTGGAGGATGAAACCAACTCCATGGTGTCTCTATGTTCCTCAATAGCAATTAATTGGTCAAAAAGCTTTTATTATGCACCTAATTTCAATTCAATTCAATAAATATTTATTGATCACCTATTAATCACCATGATTCTTGGCACACTTAATCCATGTTTTTCCTTCATTCATTCATTCACTTTTCAATTAAATTACTAGTGTTTTAAGCCTTGTGAGCCTGTGTGCTTATCAGGAAAACTGATAATAGTGATGGAGGTGCAAGTGGACTGTCAAATTCTGAAGTTCCCATATTATCCAGATATGTGGGAGAATAGGTGACATGAAAAGGTCTTTAAAGATATCTGGATCCTTTACTGTAAGAAGGAGCTATTGACCAAATCTCTGTCTATGGCCTTCTTTCATGACTGGGCAAACACATCAGAGACTAGTTTTCAGAGGACATAGGGACCAAGTCCTCAGCTGCATGGTAGATCAAGAGAATGAGGTCTCCTAGGGGGTATAGGGATGTGAGTGATTTAGACTGTGTGTGTGTGGGTGTGTGCGTGCACGTGCTTATGTTTGCTTGTCCAATGCTCTATGCCATAGCTGCCTTAGCTAGGGGGAATTCAGGTTGTATTAATACAAGAATAGGTTGGAGCCTGAGGTAGACAACAGGTCGTCAGTCTTGGAGCCAGAAAGATTGGGGTTCATGTGCTTCCTACTGGCCTAGCCACATGACCACAAGCAAATCATTTCATGTGGCGTCCTGCTTTCTAGAGCCCCCAAGTTGGGGTGATTAAATATTGAGTCCTGCTTTTTAGAGCCCCCAAATTGGGGTGACGAAGCATACCATTGCATTCTAGAGCCCCCACACTAAGGTATATTAAAATCTACCTTCCTAGTGGAGAAGTGATGAAGTGGGACTCCTGAAGATGGTGGAAAAATGGAGTCTGTTTATTTCAAGGGCTTTCCCCTTTTTACAATGTAACAAAAACAACACTGAGCACATGGGACTGAAGTGGGTTGGGGGTCCCTTGAAGAAACTGTATATCCTATTGATCTGTGATTCCTTTCAGATTCCCAGCCCCTTCTGGCTGAGGCATATCCTCTCCAGACAGGGGAGTCTTTCCAGGATACCAGACACTCAATTACAAATCCTGGTCAAAAGCACCCCTTTGAATTCCAATAGGAGATCCCCCGGGCATATCCCAGCCCCCATTCTAACTTGCTTGGGCTGCCCAGCCCCCACTGTTCTGATCTGCTTGGGCTTCCCAACCCCTACCAAGACAACCAATATAATGAGCTTCCATCAACTAAAGTCTTTGCGGATGGATCTCAGCAGCTCACTCAGCTGCCAGGACGTTCTGTCCACTGAGAACTGCATCCTCAGTGCAAAACTCCATTTTCCAGAGATCCGCCACTATGGAAGTCAGTCTCTGGGTAAACTGATCTCTATCTAACAATAAACTTTCATTTTGCAACTAATATTCAGGGATGAGTGAATTCTTTCACTCCCAGAACCCGTGGACAATTTAAAGGGGATTCTTGATAATCTCTTATAGCCACTAACCTCTAGACCACCAGGAATCTAGACGACTGAAATAGCATCAGTAGAATTATGAAATGACAAATCCATTTTGGAAAGTAATTTGAAATTATGCAAAGAAAGTAACAAGTATATTCAAAGCCTATACAAAGCCTCCACTATACCCCAAGGAAGCAGTCAATAAGAAAACAGCCACCCCATACTTCAAAATCTAATAACACTTTTTCTGAAAGCTACAAATTGGAAGCAAAGCAGATGCTCATCATCTGGGGATTGATTAAACAAGGAATGGAATCTGAGTGTCATGGAACACCAGTACCAAACTGTAAGTAATGGCATATGTGATGGGTATAGTGAAGTACGGAAAGATCTTTGTGAAGTGAAGCAAAGGGAATTAAAGAAAACTGTAGATACAGGGTAACTGACAATTTAAAGGAAAATATTGACACAGGAAAAAAATTAAAAGTATCTATAACAAAATGTTAATTATCAAGTGATACTGAGAAAGAACCATGAGAAGACACCATCACCCTATATTGTGCTAGGAGGTAGGGGTCCACAAAAGTTACACACTGCACACCTTTTTCCTGAATGCATCTGTCAGGTGTGCTCCATTTTCTTTTCCTCTCTAAAACAAGAAATACTATTTGTCACATGACATAGCTCTGAAGGATGGGGAGAAGGCATACTTGGGATACTCTATTGATGTAAGAAAGAGAAAACATTACATTGTTTACAGCTATTTTAATGGAATTTCTCTTTCAATCTCTTGCTGGGATTTGTTGACCATATAAAGAAATGCTCATGATTAATCTGAATTTATTCTATATCCTGTAATTTTGCTCAAGTTGTTAATTGCTTCAAGTAATTTTTAGTAGATTCTCCAGGATTCTCAAAATACATCATCATATCATCTGCAAAGTGATAATTTTATTTCTTCATTGCCTATTCTAATGCCTTTGATTTCTTTTTCTTTTCTTATTGTTAGAGTTGACATTTCTAGTTCTATATTGAATAATAGAGGTGATAATTATTCTAATCTTACTGGGAAGGCTTCTAGTTTATACCCGTTACTGATAATGCTTGCTGATGGTTTTAGGTAGACTGCTTATTGTTTTAAGGAACACTCCTTTTACTATGTTCTTTAAAGCTTTTAATAGGAATGGATCTGGGATTTTATCAAATGCTTTTTCAGCTCCTTTTGACGTTAATTGAAATAATCATATGATTTCTGTTGCTTTTTTTCCTATCGACATGGTCAATTATGTTGATGACTTTCCTAAATTGAACCAACCCTGTATTCCTAGTATGAATCAATATCTCATATCATATAGTCAGATAAATTCAAAACAGTTGCATGATTGAGACATAAAGGGTGACACCATAGGGGAATTACAAAAATTCATGACCAAACAAGAGAAAGAAAGCATTATAAAATGCAAAAGAAATAATTTTGATTTTATCAAATTAAAAATCTTTAGCAAAACAAAATTAATGCAGCCAAGAACAGAAGCAGAAAGCTGAAAAGCAATTTTTATAGCAAGTGATAAATGCCTCATTTCTCAAATATATGGAGAATTGATTGAAATTTAGAATATAACTCATTTCCCAACTAATAAATGGTCAACGGTTTGGTTTCTCACAAGCATAAAAAGTCTTAGCAATGGGCAGTCGGGACTTCTCATTACTTGGTGGATTTATGAAGACCACTCAAGTGCTCATACTCTTCCCTGGCACCCTCCTCTGACACCAGATATCTGTTCATATAAGAGAGGGACATAAAAGCTTCATGTCTAAGAACAAATAAAAAGGAAAGGTTTCATTTAGGAACGGAGTGTGTATAATCTAAAAAAGAAAGCACAGATAAATAACAATGTACCCGGTGGGGAAAAAGTAAATCACAGGTGAGACACAGGTCATAAAAATAAAAAATAAAAATCTTCTAGGAAAAGAGACTTTTTTAAGTAAACCGAATGGTTGAATGTGCCAAAGGGTATTTTCATGACTAACTTCTCCCTGACTCCCTCCATGATTATTCCAAAATCATCTAAGAGTTTCAAAATTTCTCCAGAATTTTCTAAGGAGATTCTGGATAGGAGAAAAGAGCAGCAGAACTTCACCACTTCTTTAAGCTTAATATGGATGGCAGCCTGCAGGATTTCATACACTGTATTCATAGTCAGTTCTATAGTTCCATAATACATGAATTTTAGGACATGGCTGAAGGCGGTAGCAGTCAGACCATGCAAAGGAATATTGTCCTGATCTCCCTCCTGGCTCTCAGCTGTGAACATTTTCTTGAAGTAGTCACTCTGGGTGGCAAGGAGTACTTTATGGGCCCGGAATTGCTGATCGTCAATAACTAGGGTGACATCAAGAAGCAGCCCCCCCTCATACAGTGCTCTGAGCCCAGCAGGGACACTGGCGGTATGGATGGAGGAAGTGAACCGTTGCACGTCCCCCTCCATGAGTCCCCTTGCTGGTCTTGGTCCAGTTACGACTGGGCTGGCGTCTGTGACAGGAACAGCACCTCCGCCACTGGTATTAATCAGCGTCCCTGGATTGGATCAAAGAGAGAAGAGCCAAGGCTGTACAGGCCATGAGGACTGAACCCTTCTCCTCCCTCCTCTCTCCTCTCTCCTCCTCCTTCTCCTTTCTAGAAGGAAATCCTTCCTCCAGAATTCGGTGGGGGCACTTTGAGAAGGCCAGTGTAGGTAGAAACTCCTTCCTGGCTGCTGAGATGACTGCAGCCCCGAAGTCTCTTCCCCCAGCCCCAGCGCCACCATCTTTCTTTCCGTAGCTGAAAAGTCTTATGGCTGACAGGTAGAATGGGGCAAATTATTGCACTTAAAGAGGCAAGAGAAAGCCTGGGTGGGCAGCAAGCCCCAGGTATGGACGGGCACATGCAACCACACACACACACACTCACACACACCACACACCACACACCACACACCACACACCACACATACCACACACACACACTCACACACACACACACACACACACACACCACACCACACACACACACTCACACACACCACACACCACACATACCACACACACACACTCACACACACACACACACACACACCACACACCACACATACCACACACACACACTCACACACACACACACACACACACACACACACACCACATACCACACACACACACTCACACACACCACACACCACACATACCACACACACACACTCACACACACACACACACCACACACCACACACACACACTCACACACACCACACACCACACATACCACACACACACACTCACACACACACACACACACACACCACACACCACACATACCACACACACACACTCACACACACACACACACACACACCACACACCACACACACACACTCACACACACCACACACCACACATACCACACACACACACTCACACACACACACACACACACACACCACATACCACACACACACACTCACACACACCACACACCACACATACCACACACACACACTCACACACACACACACACCACACACCACACATACCACACACACACACACACACACACACACACACACCACACACCACACATACCACACACACACACCCACCACACACACACCATACACACACCACACACACACACACACCACACACACACACACACACTACACACACTCACACACACACACACACACACACACCACATACCACACACACACACTCACACACACCACACACCACACATACCACACACACACACTCACACACACACACACACACACACACCACACACCACACATACCACACACACACACTCACACACACACACACACACACACACACCACATACCACACATACCACACACACACACTCACACACACACACACACACACACACCACACACCACACATACCACACACACACACTCACACACACACACACACACACACCACACACCACACATACCACACACACACACCCACCACACACACACCATACACACACCACACACACACACACACCACACACACACACTCACACACACTACACACACACTCACACACACACACCATACACACACCACACATACCACACACACACCATACACACACCACACACACACACTACACACACACACACTCACACACACACCATACACACACCACACACACACACTACACACACACACTCACACACTACACACACACACTACACACACACACTCACACACACACACACACACACCAGGTGCTGATACTCCCAGGACCTTTTGCCCCTTCTTACACACATCCTGCTCAGCACCAAGAGAAGCCAACTGGGGAGGGGGGAGCTTCATGAAAAGGTTGGTGGGGGGAAGGGAAGAGAAGAGAAAGAGAAGAAATAGAGGGGCTAAGGCAGAAGCAGGGGAGGGGGCACTGAGGCACTAGTAGGACCCTTAGGATTGGTCAGCCTTGAAGATGGCGGTAAGATGGACCTAATGGAGGGGAGGGGCAAAAAGGAGGAAAGGGAGGGACCTGGATGAGGGGCTCGCAGACCTCCAGCTGCTCTGGGCCCCACACGCCCTCACCTGGAGACCACTTAAGAGCTAACCGAAGGGGGGAGGGGTGGTCGCTGTGACGTCAGCGGCTCTAGTCTCCCAGAGGGGAGGGAAAAGGGAAGAGGGAGGGGATGGGGCTCTGTGACATCAGGTCCAGAGCAGCGGGACCGTTCATGGAAACCCCCACGATCTCATTCTAAAGAATTAGTGGGACAAAGAGCAAACCATAGACAACAATCGGTACTTTCGTTAGAGAGAATGCTAACATTCTCTCTTGCTGGTCTTGGTCCAGTTACAAGTGGGCTGGCATCTGCGTGAGGAAAGGCACCTCCACCATTAACATTAACCTTCGTCGTCCCTGCATTGGGTCAAAGAGGGAAGCCCAGGGCTGAGTAGGCCATGAGGATTGAACCTCCTCCTCCTCCTCCTCCCCCTCCTCCTCCTCCTCCTCCTCCTCCTCCTCCTCCCCCTCCTCCTCCTCCCCCTCCTCCTCCTCCTCCTCCTCCCCCTCCTCCTCCCCCTCCTCCTCCATCAAAGCAATCCTTAGGGAAATTGTCTTTCTCTAAAGGTTGACTTCAATAAAATAGAAATAGAGCAGATCAAAGAAGTGAACCAAAAATTAAAAAAAAAAAAAACTTGAAAAAGAATTAGCAATCTTCAATTAAATATCAAAATGGAAATCCTGAAAATCAAAGGTAAGAATAATAACATTGAAAGAAAAAAATCAACAAATTAATAAATAAAACTGAGCTAATTTTTATTGAAAAAAAATAGAGAGAAAATATTATTTGATTTAAAAATAGAGAAAAAACAAATTAGCAGTCTCAAAAGCATAAACACTGAATGCATAACCAGTGAAGATGAAATTAATTATTAGGAAGTAGTTTGCACAATCATATACCAAGTAAACTGAAAATCTAAGTGAAATGGATGAATATTCACAAAAACTTTTGGAGTGAAAACCTCCTCTTGTTAGAAACAGAAAACGCCGGTGGTAGTCTTTTTCCTTCTTGAATTGAATCAAGCTTGTCATTAGTGATCTCAAACTAGAAACAAACTCTGCTAGCTGATCTGAAAACTGTATTGCCATCAGAGGTCATGTTCTGGACCATTGGTATTTTCTATCTAGTCACTGTTGCCCACTTCAAAATTTCTTTTTTTTCCCAGAGGGAAACAGATTGTTACCTAAGCCCTCGTGTTTATCAGCCAACTGGGGAATTTTTCATTCAATTTTTTTGGGGGGGCAAGTTTTATAAGTCTTAGGTGTTTAAGTTTTCTTAATTAGATATAAAACCCAACTCTTGTATATTTTTAATGCATGCTTCAGAAGCCCATCATCTCATTTTAAAACCCTTTGTTACTATAAATGACATACTTAAAAAAAAAAGTTTTGCTCTTTTTTTACTGTTAATTTTCAAAAGCCTTACTCTGTTCTGAATTACTTTCTGCAGTTATGTGCTGTGTAGATCAAGCTTTCATTCATTATATTATATTATTATTATATTATATATTATATTGTACATATGAAAAGAAGAGGAAATAGATTACCTAAATAATGCTATCATAAAAAGAGAAATTGAACAAAGCATAAGTGAATTCCCTATGATCAAATCCCAAGGACCAGATGGATTTATAATTGAATTCTACCAACATAAGACAATTCTTTATAAACTCTTTGAAAAAAAATGTGTGGAAAAAGGAATCCTACCAAAATTCTTTTATAGTAAAAAGATGATTTTGATATCTAAACAAGGGGGAACAAAACCAGAGAAAGCAAATTGTTGCCTAATTTCCTTAATAATAGCAATGAAACATTTGAAATCAAATACAAGAAAAGAGATTGCAGCTGTAGATCTCAAAGAGCATTCAATATGACCTGTGGACTTTATACTAAGAATGCAAGCCTATTTCAATGTTAGGGAACCTATTAGGGTAATTGACTGTGTCAGTAACAAAACCAACCCCCAAAAATGTGTGATTATAACAAAAGAGGCAGGAAAAAGCTTTTTACAAAATACAACATGTATTCCCATTAAAAATATCAGAAAGCACAGGAATCAACAGACCCCTTCTTACCATGATGAGTAGTATATATTAAAATCTAGGCAAGCAACATGGATAAACTTCTAAATAAGATCAGCTGTGAAGCAAGGAAGAGCCTGATCATCACAATTATTCCATATTGTACTAGAAATCCCAGATATAGACAGAAGACCTAAAAATAACATAAAGTAAAGGATTTGAAGGAAATCAATGAAAAAATGGAAAGGAATGCAGTGAAGAAATATTCGATTTTAAACAATAATACAAAAGCAGTGATCATAAAAACAATCTGATAATGGCTAAGATCTAGAGGGATTGATCAGTTAATAGAGATTACATGCACGATAGGAAATCATCACAATAATATAATGTTTGGTACACCTAAAAATCCAAGCTTTGCCATTAAGGATTCATCATTTGACCAAAAATGCTGGGAAGGCTGGAAAGCAATGTGGCAAATTTAAGCACAAATCTACATGGCACATCTTATACCATGATGAGGTCAAAATGGGTTCCTGATTTTGACATAAACAGAGGTATCATTAGTAAATCATGGGCTCAAGGAAAAATGTAATTTTCAGAATTATGGCTAAGGGAAGACTTTATGGCAAAACAAGAAATAGAATTAAGGAAAGAAAAATAGATAATTTTCATTACATGAAATTAAATTGGCACAAAAATTATAAAGTCAAAAGTAGAAGAAAACAGGTGAGGGAAAATTGATAGCAAGTTTTAAAAATAGAAATGCTATTTCTCAAATATATAAGGAATTGAGCTAAAATTGGTCAAGGTCTTTACCTCCTGTATATCCCCATTCCAGACTGTGCCACACGGTCTTACTAGTTGGCCTACACAAGTTGCACTGTGTGGCCTCTCTCCCTCACCTGTCCTACTCAATCATCCGGGGCTCCCTATCAACTCAGGATCCAATATAAAATCCTCTCTGGCATTCAAACCTTTTACAAACTACCCACATCTGCCTGCCCAGCTTCCTTACCCCTTATACACTTTCCCTCAGTTCTAAGATGAATTCTTCAGTACAGAAACATCTGCCTTCTGGTTGTTCCTAGCACAAGCTCTTTTATCTCTGTAATCTGGGCATTTTCTTTCAGAGGCTGCCCCGTGCCAGGATCATTCTCTGTAATCTGGGCATTTTCTTTCAGAGGCTGCCCCGTGCCAGGATCATTCTCTGTAATCTGGGCATTTTCTTTCAGAGGCTGCCCCGTGCCAGGATCATTCTCCTTTATCATTTCTGCCCCCTGACTTCCCTGGCTTTCTTCAAGTTCCAGTTGAACCCCACCATCTATAGGAGGATTTTTCCTTTGCTACAAATTTCTAGCACCTTCTTTATGTTGATTATTTACAATATTTTCTGCATATGACTTGCATTTTGTGGTTGTTTGTTGACTTTCCCATTAGTCTTCGAGCTCCTTGAGAGAGCAGGGACTATCTCACAATTCTTTCCATTTCCACTGTAGCACAGAGCCTGGCACATAGTATGTCTCAACTGAATGGAACCGGATTGGCCCCTCTTCCCAATAAATCTTCCTAGTCCCTTAAGGGCATAAAAAGTGCCACCAACAGGATGTCAGGACCTCTCTAACTTGGTGGATTTCTGACAGACACTGCTCTTCCCTGGCTTCTGCTCTGATCAAAGATGGGTTTTTTATATGGAGATGAGAGGAGCTGGGTCTAGAATTGCATTATTATGTGTTAGCTCAAAGTTAACCTATTACTGTTCACTGTCCAGTGACTCCCCAGTAGCTCATTTCATCCCAATCATGACTCCGAATAGAGGTATTGCTGTTGCTAAAGCCTCCTCGAACAACTTGGCCCAAGAGAAGTATTCTGAGACTTAGGGACAGACTGATACTGTCCAAAGGAAGCCTCCTCCTGACTGTAGGGCTGCAGGGCCAAACCTTTGCTTGGCTGTTAGAGTCAGGGAGGAGGAAAATCCTAAAAAGTATAAGGCTTGGGAGAATCGGGAACACCATTCTTAGGCTCAAAACATTTGAAGAAGAGCAGAGTTGACAAAAAAAATCTGAATCAAGCAGTTTTTCTTTATTCGATTTTGAGTGAAATTGCTTTAGAACATAAACCATTTGTTGAGCATCTACTGAATGGTCGGATGAGTGGTGAGGGATACAAATGAGGAAAAGTGGAGATTAGGGGATACAGTCTCCTTCCCATTTCCCTTAAGTCCCTTTCAATCATGAGGGAAAGTGTACACAATTAGACACTGCTTGTGGATTCCATGAACATGGATGATTTTCTGGGTTCAGAAAGTGGAAGTGGGACCTGCTAGTGGATGCAAGTACTAATCCCCTTAGTCCAGTTCTTTGCGGATAGCAAGTGCTCCAAGTGGGTTTGGAACTCTTAAGTAAACAAGCGCCTCCACCAGTTTTTCTCTGGAAACAAGCTAAAATAGAATGAAAAAGCAAATGGGATGAGAACTTGAGAAGCTGAAGTTTCCCCGGCAAAACTCTCCATGACCGTTTTGTAGGCTAGAGCCTGGGAATTGGCCTTTGGCACAGGCTCTGGTTCAGGAGGTCTCCATCTTCTACCCTGGCGGCAATTGGCAATTGAGGGAGAGATGAGGGATGTGCCAGAAACCTCAACGCAGCACCACCATTTCTTCCAGCACCTCCCAAGAAGATAACCAGCCCGAGGCCCCGAACTCCAGAGCCTTGGGAAGATCAGGGCCCCCAGTCTTCCAGCCCACCCCTTCCCCGGGCATCCCTGAGATGAGAAATCTGCAAAGGCAGAGCCACCCTCCTCAGCACTGCCAGCACCAACTGCTGACCAGCTGTCCCAAAGCCCCCAAGGGCCCTTGCGGGGGCGGCATTCTCCACACCAGCCTGCCTGCTTCCAGCCCACCTGTCCCAGCCATCTTTGGGGGAGCACCCCCTGGGGAGCGGGGAGCAGCCAGCTCCACGGACCTCACGGGACAGGCAGGCCAGACTGGCTGAGGAAGCAGAGGAGGGACGGGAGGCAGCCCGGCCTGCACTTTACTCCGGCATGCTTCTGGTCAGTGGGAGGTGGGCGCTGGGACTTTCAGACAGATACCCCATTCCCATTAATCTACACACTCTATACTAGTCCTTCATCTACTCACACTTCTATCCCCCTCATCCTAGCCCTTCTCCATCTTTTAGAAATAAATGTAGAAAACTTTTATGTCTATCGTCTCTGCGGGACTCAGTTTCTATGGCAACGTCCGATCCTGGAGTCTCCGAATCTCGAGAGCGATTGGTTTCCGGTCTCGATAATTGACTTACGCCTCGCCCAATCATCGCAGTTCCTTCTGCTTGCTCGAGAGGTGGCTCCCATTTTTTAAAAAAAGTGCGACAGTCCCGTTAGCTCCAGCTCCGGAGGTAAATGTGTCTCCTTTTAAAAACAGGTTTTTTAACTTTTATTTTTCACTTATTGTCGTTTTCTTGAATTAATTAGTAAACGTAAGTCCTTTTAATGTTTTTCTAAAGAATTTCCATTTTATTCTTAGTGCTTTATTTTCGGTCTTTTCCCACTTAGATTCGGCCTCGGGTTTTTTGTTTTTTTTTTCCTTTTCCCCTTTTTCCATTTTACAGTTATTTCAATAAGTCTCTTTCTCGAAATTGAAAAAAGTCGTTTTATTTGATTCTCCTGGGCATTCTTTGGTACTTTTTTTTTTTTCAGCTTCTGCAGTATTGGAATGAATTGCTCTTTAACCATTTAAGTGAATTTACTTGTAAAACTTCCTATTATTGTACGTTTACTTTCTTCTCTTGAAGTTATTGATCACGGGAATCGATTTATTTTGAACTGAAATCTTTTTTTTTTTTTTTCTAGATAAAATCTGTGCCATTTTTCACTGATCTTTTTCAGTGGAAATACTTTTTCAATGGAAAGTCCCAAAGACGAGGTAAGTGTGACTTCTTCGACTGGAAATGAATTTTAAGCATTAAAAAAATCCTTATCGTTTCTGATTCTGTGGTAAAATGTTTTATGAATCCAAATTAACCAGCCAGGCAGGGAAAAGGGGGTGTTAATCACCGGTTGGGTGTTTCTGATTCTTAATTCTTTGGCCACAGGGGAAAAAAAAAAAAAAAAAAAAAAGGCCTTTTGTGACATGTAACCCACTGAGATTGTATGACTCGTGCCTAGTCACTATTAAGACTATATACTAGGTGCAATAGAAATCCATGTTTCCTGATATGCTCTTGTTTTGTGTATATTAAAATGTCTATTGATTTAAGTTCACAATTAAAAATATAATTTAATAGAAGCATAAGCAGATAGCCTGCTTGCAGATGGGGGGGGGGAATGAAAAAGAATAAAGTAAAAAAAGGATCATGGACACTCATGAATATAATTTCTTCTACTAATATGTGTGTGTGTGTTTTCATCCTCCCTGATGTTCTGCTGAGCACATGACAGTGTTCTTTTTTGTTTTATTTTGTTTTCTATTTCTCCTCTGTTTTATAAAGAAAATCATTTTTTTAAAAAATAAAGTGTTTAAGGCATTATTAAGTGGATGAAAAAATGGTGATTTTGGAGTATGGTGGTATCCTTGACAATCGTAAGGAATACATTATTGTAAATAATATAGGTCTAAATATAAGAGAAAATATATTCAAAATAATTTTTTTAAAAAAAAGCTCTTTTCAAATAAGACATAGGTTAAAGCAAAAATGCTTGTTTTCAAGGCTCTCATTCAGCTGTTCTAGAAATGCTAAATATGATGAGCCAAATTAAGTAAGTTGAAGATAAGAATAAGCATGGGCAAAGAAGGAACTTTTTTAGATGATAGGATAGGATATTAGGAGAATTTACAGAGTAATATTAAAAATTAATGGTTAATAATTTCATCATAAGGAAACAAAGAACAGTAGAAAAGAGAAAGAGAGAAAAGGTGGGGAGGGGGGAGAGATCTGAAAACTCCTTTGATCCAAGAAATATTAGATGAGATAGTTAGGGTCCTTGCACTTTATAATGTTAATAGATTTGCTTCCCCTATACCGAAGTCTAGTTGAAACAGGGAAAAGACTGGGAAATGGACAAAAGAAAAGAACAAATAATGGGAACAGCTCAGGCACTCAGCAAAAACATGTTTCCTGACAATAGATTCTATAATGTGACAAAAGTGCAAACTGACTTTGTACCTCCACCTGCCTTTCAGACATCTACAACTCCATGTGAAGGAGACATCTTAAGCCTAGTATGTGTAAGATTATTTTTCTTATCTTCCCTGTTTCTGACAAGGATGCCACCATCTTCCTAGTCCCTCGGGCTTATGGGGACTTCTCAATGTCTCTACCCTCCATATCCAAGTTGTCCTGGAGTTTGATTTTTTACCTTCTTAACCCCTCTCAAATACTCCCTTTCTCTGCCCCTTGTACAGGCCCTCATTATAACTTCATACCTAGAACTATGGCAATATCCTGACTTAAGTTTTAACTCCTCTCTGATGACCTTTAATTACTATAGTGATTTTCCTAAGACACAGTTTCAATGATGTCATTCCTCTACTTCTTAGCCCCCCATATCAAGAAACTCCAGTGGCAAGACCAACTACAAAATGCTTGGCCATTCAAAGCCCACCACAACCAAGCCCTCTTCTATCTTTCATATTCTTCTATATTCTTCCTATTTTACCCTCTACAATACAGTATCAGTGGCCTCCTGGCTACTCTCTGAACAAGACCCTTTTTCTCTGGCCATTCTCCGATTTTTTTCCCCATCCCTGCATTGCCCTCCTTACTCCTTTATATCCATTGATTCTGTTCCTTTAAGTCTGAACTAAATTCTTGCCTTCTCAGGAACCTTCCCTAGCCCCTCATAACTCCATTGTTTCCCTTTGTGAACTTTTCCTATTTATCCAGGACATAGATTATTTTAATCTGTTGGCTTGCTACCTTGTTATAAACTTGTCAGCTTCTTGAGTAGGAGGACAATGTTTTTGCCTCTTTTTGCATCTCCTGTGCTTATCTCAAATCAGTTGGAAAGTCTGTTCTGTAATTTATTGAAGTAAACTCAGGGATCTGTTACATGATGTCATGAACAATCTGACACAACTGAAAAATGACTGAACAAGAACAGCTTTGGATAGCTAGGTGACTTAATACAGAATGGCCTGGATTCAGAAAATCTTATCTTCCTGAATTCAAATCTCACCGCAGAAATCCTGGGTGAGTCATTTCACCCTGTTTGTCTTAGTGTCCTCACAGTGAAATGGAGAAGTAATAGCAACCCACTCCAGTATCTTTGTTAAGAAAACCCATATGAGGGTCACAAATCATTGTATACACCTGAAAAACAAAAACTGTGGATTCATTGACATTGTATTTGGTTTTTCTTTTTAGGATAGTGGCCATTCTGAAGAACTGAAGCCATCATGCCCTGAGAGGTTCGTTAGTGGATTTATTTTAGAAGTACATATACACCAAGGAAGTTGTCCATCTAACTGTTGTCTTTTTATCTCTGTCTTCTGCTAGTTCTCCTTCCATACCTTTGTGAAAGATGCAAGTATGAAATGATGCATGTTAGTGCTGAGTTGTGTATGAACATTGCTTGAAAATATTTTCATATTAACTTTACTAACATTCACCAAGGAAGCCAATTTTCTGAAATTTTTCATTCGGGGGCAGCTAGGTGGCGCAGTGGATAGAGCACCAGCCCTGAATTCAGGAGGACCCGAATTCAAATCTGGTCTCAGACACTTAACACTTCCTAGCTGTGTGACCCTGGGCAAGTCACTTAGACCCAGCCTGGGGGGGGGGGGGGGGGGATTTTCATTCAGCTTAATTATAAACATAGATTTTAAATTTTCTTTAGGAAAGAACATATAGACTCTGATGATGGACAGATTATGGATCAATTTCAATCAGATCAATTTCACTCAGATGAAAATTCAGATATTCTTATGACAAAAACCTTCAGGGAAGGTATGTATCTTAATTCTTTACTTATTACCACTCCTAGTTATGAGGAGAAAATTTAGTTTCAGTTTTGAAAAACTAATTTTCATTATCATAAAATTTTAATCATAGAAGGACTAGATTCATAGCTGGAAGGGATTTTAGAATTTATCTAAATCCCTGATAGTATAGATTAAGAAATAGGTACAAAAAATAATATGGCTTACTCAAATTCATTTGTCATTATGTCATTAATAGCCTCTTTGGGTAAGGGTAGGCCCTTAATTTAAACTACTGGCAAATTAGTAATTTTTGAAATGGCTTTGAAATAGGGAAGTTTTTTAAAGATGATTTTTGCATTTTAAGTTAAAAGCTGCTGGTTTTTATCTTGGGGAAGTGAAAGTTCATCTTTGATGGTTGAACTTTTTACCTTTTTTTTTTTGCCACTTCTTGGGTTGTCTCTTGACCTTGGGGTCTGCTTCCAATATTCATCTTCATTTTCTACCCATTCATAACCTAGACGATGACCTTGTGTTGAGACAGTTGTACAGATGAGCTTTTAACTTACCTTGACAGGGAGGGGCACCTCACTTCCTGCTTGTCTACTTTCTTCCTCAATTCTGTGGCCTTCTAGTTCATTCATGTTTTGCCTTATTTTCCTGCAGTTGTAGACCTAGACACCTAAATGTTCTTACCAAAGTTTCCAGGGGCACTTGAGCTACCAAATCTAATAGTTTTAATCCTTCTATCCTCCACCTGAGTCCTAATCCTATTTTTATCTTTATGCTGCATTTGATACTATGTTATAGTATCTTCTCTTTCCTTGGACTCTTTTTCCTGCCTCTCTCTACTCCTCAATCTCTTTTATTTTTTGCTTGCTTATTATTCATATTGCACATCTACTTCTCAGCCTCGGGGCCTTTCATTTCTCTTGGTGATTATTCTGCACTAAAGGGTTAGATTTTCATTCATATACAGATGGCATCCCAATCTATGTATAGAAAGCCCACTGTAACTCTTGAACTGCAGGCCCACATTAACTGTCTGGTATTACTCCTATATTACAAATGAGGAAACTGAGACAGACAGAAGCTAAATAACTGTCTGATTTACAGATGCACTCTCTTTTGTATGCTGTCGCTGATGAGAATGAGAGCTTCTTGAGATCAGGGACTTGATTTTCTATTTTTGTTACCAGTGCTTTGAAGTTAGACCAAAAGGCAGGTAATACTCTGGACCTTTAGTCTTGGAGAATAAAGCTTAATTTCCAAAAAGAATGTAGGAAATTCTAAATCTTTGGATTGCTTTTCCCCTCTAAAGTCTTAGTTTGGGAAGAATAATAAAGATAGATTATTACTGCTCTACTTCCTCCCATGACTTTTTTCTCAAGAATTTCATTTTGAATATCACAGTTCTGCTTTTGGAAATTTCCTTATTGCAAGTATTTGGAATATTCCTTATTGTGATGAAGTCTCTTAGCATCTTGGAGCAAACTTGCCATTTTGTTTTATCCAGTGACTTTTATATTTATATATATTTATTTATTCATTATTTATTTATTTTTATTATAGCTTTTTATTTACAAGATATATGCATGGGTAATTTTTCAACATTGATCCTTGCAAAAACTTCTGTTCCAACTTTTCCCCTCATTCTCTCCACTCCCTCCCCCAAATGACAGGTAGTCCCATACATGTTAAATATGTTAAATTATATGTTAAATACTATATATATATACATATATATACACATACACATATTTATATAGTTATCTTGCTGCACAAGAAAAATCGGATTTAGAAAGAAGGTAAAAATAATCTGGGAAGAAAAAAAAATACAGGCAAACACAGAAAGAGTGTAAATGTTCTGTTGTGGTCCACACTCATTTCCCAATGTTTTTTCACTGGGTGTAGCTGGTTCTGTTCATTACTGATCAGTTGGAACTGATTTGGATCCTCTCATTGTTGAAGAGAGCCACTTCCATCAGAACTGATCCTATTATATTGTTGTTAAAGTATATAATGATCTCCTGGTTCTGTTCATTTCTCTCAGCATCAGTTCATGTAAGTCTCTCCAGGCCTTTCTGAAATCTTCCTGCTGGTCATTTCTTACAGAACAATAACATTCCATAAAATTAATATACTACAATTTATTCAGTCATTCTCCAATTGATGGGCATCCACGTAGTTTCCAGTTTCTGGCCACTACAAAGAGGGCCGCCACAAACATTTTTGCACATGTGGGTTCCTTTCCCTTCTTTAAGATCTCTTTGGGATATAAGCCTAGTAGTAACATTGCTGAATCAAAGGGTATGCACAGTTTGATAACTTTTGGGGCATAGTTCCAAATTGCTCTCCAGAATGGTTGGATTCTTTCACAACTCCACCAACAATGCATCAGTGTCCCAGTTTTCCCACATCCCCTCCAACATTCATCATTATTTGTTCCTGTCATCTTAGCCAATCTGACAGGTGTGTAGTGGTATCTCAGAGTTGTCTTAATTTGCATTTCTCTGATCAACAATGATTTGGAACACCTTTTCACATGAGTAGAAATAGTTTCAATTTCATTATCTGAAAATTGTCTGTTCATATCCTTTGATCATTTGTCAATTGGAGAATGGCTTGATTTCTTATAAATTAAGAGTCAGTTCTCTATATATTTTGGAAATGAGGCCTATCCAGTGGCTTTTAAAGCCTTGTTTTTAATTCTGATAGTCAGGGTCGATTCAGTGTTTCACATAATTTGCATCATGATTGTTATTAAATTGTAGGTAATGTGGTTGTACAACCAGAACCAAAGCAGAAGGAAGACAAAGATGATTTTCAAGGGCTTGAAGTTAGCACCAAAAGTAAAATGAAAATTGAATCTTCCAAAAGACATGTTGGTAAGTCCATTAGTTGAAAATTAATTTCAAAGTATATCTTGTAAAATAGTATAAAGAATGTAGAAAATCATTGGAAAATATGAGCTAATATAAAGAGACTACAATATTGTAATTGGAAAAAATACTGAAAAAGACATTGAACACTTTCTATTACCATAAAGAATTGAGGAAAAGCATGTTCTTCCTGTGATGGAGATAAAAATGGAGTGACAATTCCGGTGCCTGTGATGGAGGTGTTAAGATCCTGGGTGAGAGGTATTTTTCTGCAAGCAAACCAGGACTGTTCAGGTTAACGTTATTCCCTGGGTTGGGGGGTAGGGGGTTCATGACCAGGGTGGAGATGTTGCCATTCAGGAATGGGGCCTTTGCCAATGGTGCCTCAGATCGCAGATGTCCATTACCATGAGAAAAAAAAATGGACAGGAACATGGAGAATAACCTACTTTGGGAAATGGCCAATGAACAAAATAGGAGAAATAATGGTCAGAGAGAGCGAAAACATCTTGAAAGGTATTAAGATGCTTAGGAATAGGAGAATGATGGCAAAATAATATGACAGGCAAAAAAGAGAAAATAATCAGAAAGAAGGAGCAATCAATTGCCAAAAATGTTTGAGAATCAAGGAAGGATAAAAACCATTGGACTTAAGAAGCTGTGTAACTAAAGCTAAAACAAACTGTCAATTAATATACATTTATTAAGCACCTATTATTTACCAGGTGTTATACTAAGGACTAAGAATGTAAAGAAAGGTAAAACAGAATCCTTTTCTCTCAAAAAACATCATAGTCTAAAGGGGGAATAGTCTTGCTACAATGATGATGAAGTGTTTTTGGTTTTTATTTGAATCTGTTAGAAAGTAGGTTACATTTTTAAAAATCTCTTTCTATTGGCTTTGGCTCTGCTGTTTGGAATTCACCTTTATTTTCTTGTTGATCCCTTTTGTTAATTACTCTCCTTTCTCCCCCTTCTAAATTTGCTGTTCAGTTGTGTCTGAAACTCTGTGACCGTGCTGTCTGTGGGGTTTTCTTTTTGTTTCTCTTCCTTTGGAAAATATATTTAAAAATCATAATTAACATCCCAGTTTTTTTAAATGTAACACATTCTTCCCCTACTCTTTATTTTATCTGTGTATATCTCATTTTTATATAAGTATTATGTACACACACACACGTATGTCTCATTTTGCTTGAAAGCAACAAGCTGTTGTAACTGTTGTGAAAAACAGTTTAGTCTGTTCTCCATTTCTGCCTTATGTGTAAATTAATACTTGTGTATTTTCCTCCTTCCTATTTCCCCCACTCTTCTCCTCACCCTATTTGTCCTCTGTCCTTGTTGCTATTTTACTTTTTCCTGCCACCTTGCCCTCCTACTCCTTATCCCGCTAAGACTTCTTTCCTTCCTGGTAACAGTGAGGTTCCTGCAGTATCTGCCTCCCCCAGTTTATCAGTTCTTCCTTTTGTTTCTCATTCAAAAGAATTAATTGTTCCTTTTTATCTCTCCCTACACAGTTTTATTTTTTTTAAACTTGATCTCTTATACTCAGTTCAGCTCAAGCCTTTCTTCAAAATAAGTTTTTGTTTAAAACTGAAAGATTAAAAAGATTAAAAAAAGAAAATAATGTCATGTGCATAGCAGAATATAAGGGAGGGTTCAAAATATGTAACAATAAATTCTATTTCAAGAATGCCTATATAAAACATTGTATTCATAACTGTTCATCTTTGCTTCCTAGTAGGTTTTCTTTTGTTCTTTGTTGTGCACTTTTTACTTTATCCTTTTCCTCCCTTTCCTCCCTTGTGCCTTCAACCAAACAGGCTACAGTTAAATATGAACATATTTATGTATATACATGTATATGTACATGAATATATACATACAGATGTATACATATATATATATAATATCTATACATATACAACTATACATGTAAGACAGTATTAATATGGCTAGCATATAATGTAGATTTCTCTTTTTTGATTAAATATTTTAAAATTTTGACGTCTGGGATCGATGATTACTACCCCTGCCTTTTTTTTCTAATAAATTCTACTCCTGATCATTATTATTATGTTTGTGTGTATCTCTTATTTCTTATCTCTCCTGACTCCTCTGCTTTATCACAATCTGCCACCTGGCTTTGGTAATAATTAACTTGCCCAAACTCCCTTTTCTCCCTTCTCCACCTTTTCCTATTGTATATGTATGTCTCTTTGCTTCAAATATATTTCTTCTTTTTTAATCCACCTATGTTTTGTGTTTAGCTTTATCCCATTCATCTTTGCAGTTATGATTACTGTATAGTTCCCTTCAAATTATCTTTTCCCCATTTATTCTTTTATCTTTTTTTTTAATCCTGCCCTCTTAGTTTATGCTCATCTCATCCACAGACCCTCTTTCCCTTCTCTGTAGAGCTAAATAGATTTCTATACCCACCTCAGTCTGTTATTCTCTCTGATCCATTCCAGAGGGAATAGGGTTCAAGCAGTATTCCATCTTCCACTGTAAAGGCTCTCCTTATTTTCCACTTTTATGTAAGATAATTTACTACATTTTCCCTCTTTCTTGGAGGTTGAGTCTTTCCTGGCTTTTTTCAAATTGTCTTAGAACAATTGTTTGACTTATTTCCTTTTACTCTCTGCCCTCTCTGACGTAATATTCTGTCTTTTCTTTGTAAAGGAAATTTGATTTTTCTCATGTGCTTCCCTGTTTTCCCAGAATTCTCTTCCCATGGTATTTTTTTGGTAAAGATATTTAGAGTTTGAAGTTTTCTCACTCTTATTATTCCCTGGACTAGAGCCACACATTTCACACTCGGCCATTGCTCACAACTTTTATAATCTGGCAACATGTGGTGAGCAATGTCAAAGGGCACTCATTCCTCCACCCAACAAATGCTCGTGGATCTCCAAGGATCTCTTCTGTCTTGCCTCCTTGGACATTACAATGCTTTTCTCTCAATACTGTCATTTGCTAGTGGCCAGACCCCTCCTGAGGCTCCACAGACCTTTCTCTCTCTCTCCCTAAGCTGCCCTGGGCTAGAAAAGAAATCACCATGTGTTCTTTGCTGGGCTTGATTATGGGAACGCTTGCTTCATCTCTAATTGTATGGAGAAAGTTATTAGTTTATCTCCATTGCAGATGATCCTTCCTGATGATAGTTATAAATGTTACTTATCACTTTAATGCAAACTTCATTTACTCTTATGCTCTTTAGTGTTTTTTAATAGGAAAGGATCCTTTATTTTGGATAGGTCTTTTTCTACATCTGTGAAAATAATCATATGACTTCTGTGGGCTTTTCTTTCTTGGGAGTCTGCTGTTCCATTACAATTGTTTTATTATGCCCTGTCTTTAACTCCTTATCCATCCTCTTTTTTTATACCTCTCCATTCTCTTGTGGTCTTTTCATTTTAATTTTTTACAAGCTTAACAGTCCAGAAACTCAATAACTCATTTCTATCATAATCTTTTCACATATCTATTTACAGCTATTGAACGATCATCTATATATTCTTTTCCTTACTCAAATTCAAGTCCTCCACATCTTCATTGCTACAAATTTTCCATAATGATTGATTTACCTATTATTCCTATACCTAATTAGTCTCTAGCATAAAACATAAACCCATCATTTTGACTTTTAAAATCCTGCAATATTTTCCATTCTAACTATATTTGCTTTCTTTCCCCAGCTGGCCTTCTGTTTCTCATACTAATGGTTCATCTCTTTCTGTTCCTTCATTGTCATTTTTATTCCACACACTTTCTACCTTATTTTAAATTTTTTGTCATTTTAGTCGTGTCTGACTCTTCTTGACCACATTTGAGGATTTTTTGATAAGGATACTGGTGTGGTTTACTGTTTCCTTTTCTAGCCCATTTTACAGATGAGGAAAATGAGGCAGAAATGAATTGAGAAAAACTATTCCAAAATGTGTTAGTTTGTGAAATTTATGGAACTTATCCATAATTCTGTGTAAGTATGCAACAGTTAAATGATGTGAATACATATATCTTTGTAAATTCCTACTGATTAAGCAAATAGGACATTGCCAAAAAGATATTGAGATATAAAAATGCAGTTTCAAAGTTTTATATAATTCAAAATTTTGTTTGTTAACAATGTTTATGATTGATTTGTTTAGGAGAAAGACTTCATGAGATTGTGAGCTGTACTGCTTGTGGACAACAAGTGAACCATTATGAGGATTCAGTATATAGACATCCTGTACTGAATGTTCTTATTTGTAAGGTATGTAGTTATGAAGTGGATGATGATTGTGTTATCTGTAAACTGTTATGCCTTTTGTTTGGGAATAAAGGACAAATTCTCCTGTTAGACTAAGACAACTTTTTTATTTATATGAAATCTATAACGATTCATTTTAAAAGTGAAGATTTTCTCACAGAAGTGAGGTGCAATAAGTGCTGAACTTATAAAATCAGACTTGATTAATACATTGGTTAGTTTGGACAAACTTCATTTTTTAATATACATGAAGACAAACAAAGACTATCTGTGTCTGATGTGAGCTTATACTGGTCTGATCCATCAGAGTGGGCTACAAGTATCTTGACCCTATCATAGTGAGGTCATTTTTGCCCTCTTTGATTACTAAGAACATGTTTAATTAAAAAAAAAAAAACAGTCCTGTTCATATTTAAGTATAAGTGATATTTTGCTCTCAATTGTTTCTGTTTCTGGTGAAAGGAGAACACTTCAAGTTACCTCTTTTGGGATAAGTATTTTCTGTAATAATAACAGTCTTAATAATAGCTTCTTTTCACTAGCACTTACAAAGTACTATACACATGTAAACTTGTTTGATGCACAATAACCCTGTGAAGTTGTATTACTATAATATAGTTTACTGATTAACTCTGAGAATGAATAAGTTATTTGAGAAAGGAGTTCATATAAGCTATTCCAGACTATCAACCAAAAAATTACAGTGTGTTTGAATGCAACAAATGTTGTGCTTTTGATTGTATTAATAATGTTTTCTGTTGTTCCTTGGATGCTGTTTATTTTCCTTTTATCAATTTACACAAATTTTTCCTTTGAACATCTTGTGAAATTTCTTTAAATCAGCTTATCAGTTAACAAAATGAATTTTGTTCAACTGTTCCACATGATGTCATTACTTTGTTGCCAGTTCTTTACTTTTACAAAATGTTTCATTTGTTTCACTGTGTGTAAAGTGATCACCCATTTTATGTTTAAATATGTGGTTTGAAGCATTTTAAAATTTGTGCTATGTAAATGTTAATATTTTAACAGATTTTAAAAATTTAGAATTGAATGTTAATTCCTTTTTTAGAACTGCTACGTATATATGAGTGATGACATAAGGCATGGTTCTAAAAGAACTCATAAGCACTGCAGGTAGGAATATATCTCCCAAAATATAAAGCATTTCTCTTTTGGGGATCTCTTAAATAGTTTTATTGATTTATAATTTATTTTATCAGTGACTCATAATTGTGTTATCAAATGTCAGTGATTATAGCATATTCAAAATGAGAGGTATACTAGTTATAAATTTATAACTACCGATATTTTCTCATTGAAGAGAAAGTGGCATTCAATTTATTATGATTTCATTTTTCATTTGGATTCAAGTCTTCTTGAGCTGTCCATGGTTTTTACTAGATAGTGTTAACCTGGCTTCCTTTTGGTAAAGTTCAGGGCATCTCCAAACTTAGACAGTGAAGAAATTTATACCTTTACTTTAATTGACATTTAAAATTAACTACTTTAAGAAATTAAAATTTTTTTCTGACTAAAGGCACCATTGCACTACAGAAGTGTCCATAACATTGTCCATAACAAAGTCTAGTTCATACTGAATTTCCAACATAACTGCCACAATCATATTCTTTGTGGTTGAGTCATTTCAGTTGTATCCGACATTTAAAAAAATAAACTTATTTATTTTTAATACACATTGCTTTACAAATCATGTTGGGAGAGAAAAATCAAAACAAAAGGGAAAAACCATGGGAGAGAAAAAAGAATGAACATAGCATGTGTTGATTTACATTCAATCTCCACAGTTCTTTTTCTGGATGCAGATGGCATTTTCTGTCCAAAATCTATTGAGATTACTTTGGATCAGTGAGCCACTGAAAAGAACCAAGTCTTTCATAGTTAATCATTGCACATTCATGCTGTTATTGTGTAGAATGCATTCCTGGTTCTGCTTGTTTCACTCAGCAGCTTGTGAAAAATCTTTCCAGGTCTTATGAATGCCCATCAATTGGAGAATGGTTGGGTAAATTCTGGTACATGAATGTTATGGAATATTATTGTTCTGTAAGAAATGAGCAGCAGTATGATTTCAGAGAGGCCTGGAGAGACTTACATAATCAAATGATGCTGAGTGACACGAGCAGAACCAGGAGATCATTATACACAGCAACAACAATACTGTATGAGGATGTATTCTGATGGAAGTGGATATCTTCAACAAAGAGAAGATTTAACTCAGATCCAATTGATCAATGATGGACAGAATCAGCTACACCCAGAGAAGGAACACGGGGAAATGAGTGTAAACTGTTTGCATTTTTGTTTTTTCTTCCCAGGTTATTTTTACCTTCTGAATCCAATTCTCCCTGTGCAACAAGAGAACTGTTTGGTTCTGCACACATAACATATTTAACATGTATGAGACTGCCTGCCATCTAGGGGAAGGGATGGAGGGAAGGAAGGGAAAAATTGGAACAGAAGTGAGTGCAAGGGATAATGTAAAAACTTAACCAGGCATATGTTCTGTCAATAAGAAGTTATAATAAAAAAAATTTTTTAATTTTTTAAAAAAGAAAATCTTTCCAAGTCTTTCTAAAATCAGTTTGATGACCATCTTTTATATAACAGTAATATTATGTTACCTTCATGTACCACAACTTGTTCAGCCTTTCCTCAATTGATGAGCATCTACTCAAAATTTGGCCTGAGATTTCTTGAAAAGTATTGGGGTCTCTATCATTATCTGGACCTCTAGTACATTGTGTGCAAGAGCTGCATCATGTCAGAGGGACCCAGAAATGGCTAACATGCAGATGGGAATTTGTGTGAAGTTTGGGAAGGCTGACAGTCTGGTCATCCCAGTTTGTTTTCTGTCTCCCCTTTGAGGATGTAACTAAGTCAAGTGTGTTGGCATTTTCTCACTCTGACCTTCCTGGCTTCCACTCTTTTCAATAACTAAGTACTTACTTCCTTAATTTCCTCTCAATTTAACCCTTTGGGCTTGTTTTCTTCTAGTTTACATTTTAAAAAATTCCTTTTAAGCTCTTCCAAGATATTGTTTGGGAATCTGAGAACAAATTACATTTTTTGAGGCTCCAAATATAACCACTTGGATACTGTTGTCCTTTTATAAGTATACTTTGATCTTCCCTGTTACTACAATAACTTTTCATTATCTTCTGAAATTAACTTTTTTATTTTTATTTTTCCTCTTATTTCCTTTGTGCTATTTTTTGTGACTCGAATTTTTTATGATAGTTCTGTTCTGGTCTTGTGCTGTCCTAAATTTTGGTTGCTGTTGGCTTGCAGGGTTTAGGGTGTGAGATGGGGACAAGTAGTGGGGGGGGGTGTTCCCTGACTGCCTCCCTGGGGTGTGGAGTTTATTTAGCTCTTAGGCTGCCCCGAAGGTGAGGTAGGGTGGGGGGGAGGGCCTTACTGATTATATAATAACAGAATCTTTTTGGTGGCTGGTATTGGAGGAGGGATCTTGCTGTTGGGGTTCAGATGTTACTACTAACTGTCCAGTTTTCTATGTCCAGATTGATGGCACTGACAGCAAGGATCAGGTGGTTTTTGGTATTGATGCCCTTTGAAAGGACAACTTTGGCTCCCATGGCCTTTCCTGTGCCAGGGGAAACAGGCATTAGGGATATGAATTTATTAATTTTTATTTTAACTAAAGTCTACAATTCATCTTAAATTTTCTGTCCCTGAACCTCTGCATTGATCTGAAATCTTTGGTACTTTGTTCCTCAAATTCCCTAACTTCCATGAAAGTTTAGCTAATGTAGGTCTGTCTCACTGGGGTAAGAGGGAAGCAAATACCAAAAGCAGTAGAAGTTGTAGCAGTAGTACTAAACAGACCTCTCACAGCAGTGGGCCAAGCAGAGTTCCTTATTTAGGAAACTAATTCACCAGTGTGGACCCACCCTCTCCAAAACAATAGTCTCTTAGGCAGTTGAGCAGTCTGTATAGCAAAGACTTCAACAGAGCCACCTCACCCCCAGAACAAGCCACCAGCCAGATTTTGACCCCATTGCTGTTCAATAGGGTCCTTCCCTTCCACTTGTGTGCAGAGAGGCCTTGTTTTCATAGCAACGCAAGAAGAAGGCCCAGCCTAGCAAAAAAAAATTAATATTTTATTTATTTTACTTTTGGTGGAATTGAATGCTATTTTCTTAGATTTGGAGGAACTAGGAACTGTCCTGCTGGTATATCTGTGGAGTTCTTCTTTTTCATTTAGCAGCTTCTGAATTTCCACATCATTTGCCTCAAACCAATCTTTGAAATCAAACTTTGCACTCAAAACTTAGATGTTTCTCAGTCAGTAGAGAACAATATTTTTTGCTTTATCTGATTTCAAATTCATAATTATTCATAATTCATATTTATTCTGCATTTAAATGCGTGTGTCCTTTGTCTCCTCCTTATAGAATCTAAGTTCCTTGAAGGCAAAGCCTGATATACATGTGTCTTTTGTTTTACTGATAACTAACACATAGTTTTCACTGAATTCATTAAGTGCTTTTGGTTTGTTTCCTACAAGACACATTCTGCCCTTTGTGCCATTCACTTCAATTATAAGATAACTTATTTTACAATTTTAAAATTGAAAACATTTATTAAACATTTAGTATTTGCAAAACACAATAGAAAATATCTTAAGAATTTGGACCCTAGCATCATTGAGCTGAAAAAAAAAAAGATATTTAGACTAATAGTAATAGTATGATAATGATGTTAATCATGATTATACCTGGTATGTGTATAAGGATTGGATGCTAGGCTGTCACAACAATCCTGAAAAATTGGTGCTATTATTATACTTGAGGAAATCAAAGCAAATAAACATTAAGCCCAAGGTCAAACAATCACTGAGGAGGTCAAAGTAGCAGATTCAAGAACAGATTCAGAATAAGTATGAGACAAATTCACAATGGCTCTTCCCTATCAAAAGGAAGGTTTATTTAAGAGAAGAGTTTATAGACAAAGAAGAGATAAAACAGGCAAATATGGAATAGAGATTAGAAAGCACGTAGCTAGAAAGAAAAAGAATTTGAAAGAATCCATGAAAGAAATATGCCAGGAGTCCTAAGCATGTCATTGATTAGTAGGTTAGATTCACAGAGGAGTTTAGTAGACTCTCCAGAGTGAGAGTAAGGACAATGGCACCATTAGAGGGAAGACACCATGAGGAGGGAGAAATGAGAACCTCCTGGTGGGCTTAGTCAGGAAGAAAACTTAGAAAAATCTTTATCCTAAGCAGATCTTTGATAGGGGAAATACAACCTTGGGGATATCTCAGGGATAAAGGCAGGAACTCAGGGGGGTGAGGATCAAGGAGGAGAGGAAGTGTGAGGGAGCTCAAAAGTGGGGGGAATCAAGGAACTAGATGGAATACCCCTGGCGGACCAGGGCCAGGACCCGTCTAAAGATATGATAATCAGCATCTCTAAAGGTTGTTTAAAGATGCACAGGGTTTGAGGAACAGAAAAAGGAGTTTCCTCCTCACAATCATTCTATAAATACAAAACTCTTACTGGAATTGTTTTATCTGATAAGAGCCAAACAATCTTCTCCCTGACCTTACAACAATAACCTGTGAGGTATATAAAAACTAGCCAGGTAAAGTGCTTGTTCAGGCATGCATAGCTTGTCAGTGAGTCTGAATTTGAACTCATAGTTTCCTGGCCTAAAGCCAAAGCTCCATATTCTTTGCCACAGAGGTGTTCTCAAATATCTGTTCCATAACTAATAAACTTGCTTTCATTTTCCAGTGAGAAATATCACATTATTATCATTAACTTCCACTTGTCCCACTGTAAGTTTCAATGCATTATATTCTTTAGTGAGCTTTTCTTCTTTTAAAGGAGTGTTTTTAGTGAAATTCCCAATTTTGCTTTCTAAAAACTTTCTCATAAATGGATTTTTTTATCATTTTTCAATAATTTTCTTGTATCCCTTTCATTAATTTTCCCAATTTTTCTTCTACCACTTTTACTTGCCTGTTGAGATTTTTTTTTTTTTTGCTAAGGCAATTGGAGTTAAGTGACTTGCCCAGGGTCACACAGCTAGGAAGTGTTAAGTGTTTGAGACCAGATTTGAACTCAGGTCCTCCTGACTTCAGGGCTGGTGCTCTATCCACTTGTACCACCTAAGCTGCCCAGTTGAGATCTTTTTTAAAGCATTTTCAGTAATTCTTTTTTGAGTGTGAGACCAATTCACATTTTTATTTGTGACCTTGGATGTATAAGTTTTGACTTTGTTGTCTTTTTCTGAATTTGTGTTTTGATCTTCTCTGTCATGATAGTAACTTCTTACAGTCATGATCTTTTTTATTGTTTAGTGATTTTTCTGGCCTATTTCTTAAGTTTTGCCTTTATAATAAAATTGGGGTCTGATTGAAGAGAGCATTTGCCCCAAGCTTCAAATTTTTGTTCTTTTGGTTCAGAGCTGTTTCTGGGCATCTGTAAGTTTCCTGTTTTTCCAGAGTGTTATGATCTAAGGAGAAGTGTAAACACTGGTTTCCTGGTCTGAACTTTTAAAAATCTGTGAGTGACCATAAGCTCTCTTTTCTGAACTATATCTGTGAACTACCCCTTTGGGTGCGAGTCTTTGTTCTTCCCTTAGGATGGTAATGTGGATCTCTGTATGGCCAATGCAACAGAGTCCTGGACCCAGTGCCGGCTAAGGATCCTCTTTCTGACCAGTTTCTCAGTCCTTACTGAGAGCCCTGGAAGTATCAGCTGCTGCTGATTCAGTTGCCTTTCAAGATCATTTCAAGTGGGAGGCCTGTTAGGTCCACTATCACCTAACTAATGCTAATCGGTCCTTATTCCTAGGCCTATCAGAGAGAAACTGGTCAATATAATATCAATGTTACCTCTGTTTTGAGGTCCCCAGAATCCTCCTGCTGCTATCTCATAGGGATGCAGTTTTAAAGCACAACCGAGCACCCAAGAGTTTAGATGAACAAGCTTTATTCACATGGTTCACATCTACTCCATGACCTCCTGCACCTATCTTGGTAGTGCTCTTCCAGGCCAAGCTCCAGATGGTAAGAGAGAGAGCTTTCTTCCTGCCCAGAATTTATATAGGGTCACAGACACAAGCCAATCTATGATGAAAGTTACATCCCGAACTTGACCGAGACTTCAGAGCAAGATCTAGGTTCCTATATATAGTTCCTTATATAGGAAGTCCCTAAGTGCTCCACTCCAATTACATCCAGGATCTCAGAGACCATTGGCCCACTTACATCTCAATTGCGCTTGCCTGATCTTTCTAGGACCCTTACAGAGGCCCACTAATGGAATATTTTTGGTTTGTAACATTGTTTTATCCTTTCCATGTGTTGGTTTATTCCATTCCAGAATTAATTTTGGGCGTTATTTTAAAGTTGTAAAGATGTTTCAATGGGAGAGATTGGATAAGTTCCTGCTTTTACTCTGCAGTATTAGTTGCAAGGACATTTAATTTAAAATTTAAATAACTTAAAAGAATATATATTGAGGTACATTAAGTTAATATTAAGGTATATTAAGTTTTTTGTAATTAGTAAATTTTTGTTCCTGATTAACTTTTTTAAAAAGTCTTTAAATAGTCGACTAAGAATGATGCTTCAATGTTTGTTTGTTTGTTTTTACATTTCAGATGGTGCACAAAAGGCAGAAACTTATTTTTTTGTTATTCTTGCCATAATGCTTTCTGTAAAAAATGTATTCGGCGCAATCTAGGGAGAAAGGAGATATCAAAAGTGATGGATGAAAACACTAAGTGGAATTGTTATATTTGTCAGCCTGAATCTTTGTTGGATTTGATTGCCATATGTGACAGCGTATTTGAGAATTTATCACATTTAAAGCAGCAGTATAAAAATAAAAAGTTAGGAAGTGAAAAGAGTGATAAGGGATGTGACCATCCAGAAAAATTCAAATATGGAAGTTGTGCTGAGGAGACACATCAGGTATATGATTCTTCTTCTGATACTGCACCACGCCCTTTTTCAACATTACTGATTCCAAAAGACTTGATAGAAAAGACAAAAGCTTTGGTTGAGAATGTGACTAGCTCTACTGTTCTGACAGTTTTGGAACAAACAGTCAACAATTCAGAAGTTAGCCCAAATGATTCAGAAGTTAGCCCAAGTGCACAGGTAAAACAGTTGTAGACTATGAGATATATGATAATGGAGTTAGATTATGCTCCGGAGGCTTTAGAAGAATGCCTGACTAATGAAATAATTAGCTTAGTTGTTAAAGAGAAGGAACAAACTACTAAAGCAAGACAAAATGAGAATGTTTAAAAATATACTAAAGTATACTAAAAGTATGATATCTGTGTTAGGATTGAGAGATATTTCTTTGTGCATGGCTAGGATGTGGGGGTACCCACTCTGACCAACCAGAGCAGAGGTCCAGCCCTTGGGATGTTTCTTGGATTTGCTTATGTTAGGGTAGGTAACTTTTTGTTTGCTTTCTGTATGCTGCCTCTCTTTACTGCCAGTCCGCCCTGGTAGTGGTTCTTGAGTTCTCTTGAGACTTGATCAAATAAACGTTTGTTTTCTACTTTGAGAAACCTGTTTTTGAGTTGGTGCACTCTGACCCACACAATTTAAGGGGCTTGTTGGGAAGAATCGGGCAGAGCTGGAAAATGGGATCATTTCAGAGGTAAGGCATCCATAGGAAATGTCCCTTTGATTGGATTATGATAGGCTGCAAAAACAAAAACAAAAAAACCTGTGAAAGGCCCTTTTGTTCTAGGGCTGAAGCAGCAGCTATAGAAGCAGGAAAAAGCTAAAGGGGCCTTTTGGTTCAGTGAATTTCCTGAGAAAATGGGACACTGTGACACATCATTCCCCTCTCAAAGGACTGGGATCCAAATTCGCTTGGGGCTACAGATGATGGTCTCATCTGCCAAAAGTGCTTCAGGTTGATAAGAGTGAAGATGGATGTGAATTGTACCCTAGCAACATCCAAAAATGAGATTCCCTTCCAGAGGTTGAGGCATACATTAATATCTCTCCTGTAAGATCATGTGAAAAATGATTGATGCAAGTCTGGAAGACACAAATCTTATTAAAATGCAAAGGCTACATATCAAAAACAAAATAACAATTAGGAAAGTATCACTAGAGAGGACAGTAGATCCCCAGAAGCTTGTCCCCAAACTCTTTGAAAGGAGCTTCTGATGACATTCAAACACGAAATTGGCCTTCTTAAGAAATCAGTCAACTCTGGTTCAACCTGGTGGGAGGTGTTGGTGTAAACACAACAAATATTATTGGCCAGAGCAGAGACCCCCTGTAAAGGTAAGGAGGTGGTCTAAAGTAATGTAGTTGACTAGGATTACATGGACCAAGGATTCAGGGGACATTTACAGATCTTTGAGGGATTGGGAGTTGACCTGGGTGAGTTTTTCCAGTGCCTTGATAAGATTAGCAGAGGCATCCTTTAAGTTCCAAATAACAAAGATGGTCTGCCCTCTTCCCTAAAAGTCATCCAAAAAAAAAAAAATTAGCCATGGTGGTGGGTTTGGGAGATAGACACTGGGTTGTATAAGGAGCCATGAGTAGTTGAGTATAAAAATACATCCAGGTTGGGTAAAATTAACAAGGGAGATGTTGCGGTTATCATCCCCTGCTGATCAAAACCATATCGTGTGTAATGAGAATGTGCTCAGGTTTCACAGTCCCATTAGACACGGTGAGATTGACAGAATCCTTGGCAGCAGTGAAACAACAGGGGATGTTGATGAAGGGCTCCAGAGGAGAGTCACCATCCCTGTGAGTGAGGTGGGCTATGGAGGGTGAGTGGTCACCATGGGCAACATCTTATAAGAAAACTGAGTACTCTAAAGGTCTCTTCTCCAAACCCCACTGAAATCATTTCTGATTTACCTTCAACAATTAATAGAATAACAGGTAGGTGCATAGAAACTTGTATCAAGACCTAATTATTCTAACATCATTTTGAAATATTTAAGAACCTTATTTCATACAAAGGATGTGTGTATATATGCACATATGCATATACACAAATATACACATACAGATATCTACATATATGCACACACACACACACACACACACACACACTTAGAGGACTAGGTCAAGTACTCCTTTATCTGATTGTTCAAGATATGACTATATATCTTCAGGTGGACAACAGCAAGCTCTTCCTTACATTGTGCTCATATCTTCTACTGAAAACTTGCTCTGATTATAGAAAAATAGTATAAAAGAAAAAGGAAGCACATGATTATAATAGCATCAAACTGCTCTCTATCTCAGACAGCTAATTTGAGATTCACTATTTCATTAGATAGTCACTTGGATTCGGCCCTCAAGAATCACATCCCTTAAATAACAGGTATTGACCCTAACCTCACATTGAGAGATTAGTCACAGGAACTTCACAACTTACCTTGATACCTAAGTAGATGATTTGAAATTACATCATTAGCCAAATGGTTTTTCTAAACAGATTACTGTTCTCAAAATCCTTTTTAAAAATGGGAACATCTTTTATGGTGACTCAATAAAACCAATTGGCTTTATCAGTATAACAAACTCTATCAGGACTCATAGCTATAGGGGTTAACATTTTTCATTTGTCTTTTTTTCCTTTTTGAATTTAAAGTAATACTGATGTAAAGACCAGTCAGAAATCTCGGCTATTTAATACACATAATATATTATGAGAGAATTCACTATTCAATAAAAATTGTTAGGAAAACTGGCAAGTAGTCTAGCAGAACCTCAGGTCAGAATAACATTTCACTGAAAAGACAGAGTTAGGCTGCAGATGGGTATATTCTATGGACTTAAAGGCTAACTTCATTAAGAGAAATGCATGGAAGAAATTACCTGCTAGTTGTGTCATGGACAGACATGATACCTAATGAGGATGGATAAAACCCCCAAATTTAGGACCAAACTCTCGGGTGGATGGGCACACTGGAACTAAGCTCTCCATCAGCACTGGAGGTCTTAAGGTAAGCTTGGATCCATCAGTGGTGCTGACTGTCTCTCTGCTTTTTGCTGGAGAGTTTTAAAAGTTTTTTTTTGGGGGGGGGGATTGGTGAGAGGAGGCCACAGAGTGCTGATCTGAGAAGCAGGAGCAAAAATTTCTTGGAGAATTCTTTACATAAAATCCAGTTTGCATAATGTGACCTGACATAAACCGGCATGTATCTGTACTCCTTTCTGTTCCCACTGAGTTTTCTCCAGAGGGCTTTCATATCTAAGTTTTCTAAGATTTTATTAACTCTTCTTAACTTCTTTCTTATTTTTTAGTTGCACTTATCTAGCTCACAGAGGGAAAAGTTGAGGCCTTCCACTACTATACTTTTCTTGTCTGTTTCTTCCTGTAATTCATTTAATTTTTCCTTTTAAGAATTTGAACTTTATGCCTGTGTGCACATATGGTTCCTTTTGGACAAATTATAATTTCCATGCTAACCCTTTTAACGGGCTTTTTTTGCTTTGGCTTTTTTTTGACACCATGCTTGCATTATTTTATATATTATATATTATATATTATATATTATGAGGCATAATAGTTTCTGCACCAAGCCCCTATTTTAACTCTGGTTCTCTCAGTTTCAAGTGTGTTTCTTTTAAAAACAATCAAGAGGGCAGCTAGGTGGCACAGTGCATAGAGCACCAGCTCTGAATTCAGGAAGCCCTGAGTTCAAATCTGGATTTAGACACTTAATACTTCCTAGCTATGTGACCCTGGGCAAATCACTTAACCCCTATTGTCTCAGGAAAAAAAAAATTGTTGAATTCCTGTAATTCATTTTGCTACCCACTTCCATTTTATGAGTGAGTCCATTACATTCACGAGGTCATGATTATGCATTTCCCTCCATGATAATTTCTTCTGTTTGTCCTTCTCTCTGTGTGTCCTTTTAGCCCTCTAACTTTTGTTTTGCATATAGCCACTGAATTTTGTAGCTACCCAACATTTATCACCACTTTTTCTTTCTCTTCTCCCATTCTCCTACTTACCTGTAGGATAAACTAGATTTTTATGACCAATTGAGTAAGTAGGTATACATATATATTTTCCTTCTTTGAACCAATTTAGATGTAAGGGAGGTTCAAACAACAGTCCCTTCCCCAATACCACCACTTTCCACTCCAAGATAAAAGCTCTATCTTGCTTGCCTTTTTTATGAGATCATTTCCCCCATTTTCCCCATCTACCATCTCCCAAGGCAGCCATATTTCTCACCCATTTATTTTACATCATCCTCACTTAAATGTCTCACTCCCCAACCCTTTTTCTAGGTAGAATCCTTTTACCTGCTGTAGTAATGATAAAATTCTTAGGAGATTAGTTTATCATCTTCCCTTTTAGAAGAACATACAGTTTAACCTCATTGAGTTGCTTGATATCTCTACTATATTTACCTTTAAATTCTTTTTTTGATTCTCGTGTTTGAATGTCACCTCTTGCCGTTTCATTAGGAATGTTTCAGTGGCTTCTATTTCATTAAAAATTTGATTTTTTTTCTCTAGCTGTCATTCCCCAGAGAGTAAGCCTATAGTAAATGAAATGTTCTCAGAAAGTCTGTCTCTAACCACAAGTGTCTTTTCCTTGGAGTGTTCAGAGATTAAAAGTGCTTCAACAGGGAGCAAGCCCACAGTAACTGGAGTGTTCCCCAAAAGACTGTCTCCTACCACAAATATCTTTTCCTCTCTGGACTATACAGTTGTGTTGATTTTTTCATTCCTAAAACAGAAAATACCATTTGTCACATGGCATGACTCTCAGGGAGCAGAGGGAGAGGGAGGGAAACATGGGATACTGTGATGTAAAAAACGGAAAACATCCATGAACATTTTTAAATGAGGACAAGAATTTAAAGGGTAATAAAGAAAAAGGTGGGGAAGGAGGAACAAAAAGGATTTTTGTCATTCAGAGTGATTCCTTCCACCTCTGCAGCTTCAGCATCCAGGTATGGGCTTGAGACCTCCAGCACTAAGAGGGGAGCCTTTTGGTGGCTCTGCCCCACTTATCTTCAAGTCCTGGGCATCTGCTTGTGTGCCTTTGTCCCATCCATGCTCAGGGGGCCCATGTGTCCTTCCCTCATTCCCACATGTTGCTCAGTCCCTTTGTGTGGGCCGTGGCTGGCTACAAACATCCCTCCTGATCTAGCCTGTTTCTTGCTCCTCTGTCCTCCGGTTCCCATATGCCTTAAATTATCTCCTGGACACCTCCCTTCCCAGGCTCATGACTTCCTTCCTGTCTCTTTCTCTCCGTTGAAGCCAGATCTAGAGGTAAATTCACATTACTTCAAAATTGCTCTACTAAAACATTTGCCCAACTGTCCACTTAGAGAAAGCAAGAGCTATCTTTAGTTGGCTAAAAAAAAATGACATAAGTCAAAAGCAGTTTGGCAGAATTTTGACAGAAAATAAATACCTCACACCTCTCGTCAAATTAAACTGAGAGAATACATGAATTTGCTACCATAAATAAAGTAATAGACACTTGATGAAAATTATAAATTAAAAATGATTATCATTATAATCATTAAAAATTACTTCTACTTAGACCCACAGATCATTAATTTATTCATTCAATAATTCCTCCAATGGTCTGGGCACATACAAAGACAGATGGCCTAAATAAGCAATCAACAAGCACACGCACATCATAGTGCTAGGTTCTGGAGATGCAAACACTACTAAGGACACAGTCCTTAACATGACAAGCTTATGCTCTAAGGAGACAGAAAATGAGTAAATGTCTATGAAGAATAAAAACGAAGGCAAAATACAAGGCAGTCTGGGAGCAAGGCCACTAGCAGTTGGAACCAAGAAAGGCTTCCTGGTAGAAATGAAGCTTGAATTATACCTGGATACAAGAAATGGATCTTCTGAGGCCTAAGGAGAGAGGGCCAGCTTCAGAGTCAGGAAGGCTCAGAGTTCAAGTCCTGCTTTGGACCCGCTAGCAGATGACACAGTCATGTCACCTTACCTCTTAGTGCCCCAGACAACTCTTCTTGATCACAGAGACATTCAGATGGGTTCTCAGTCTGACTGAGGAGGCAGAAAGATGAAAGAACCCTTGACTTGGGAACACTGACTCTTCCTTGCCCAAGGTCACGTATTTACTAAGTGCCTGAGGGTAGATTTGAATTGAAATCTTCCAAAGGCCAGACCCAGTGCTCTAACCCCAGAGCCCTAGATGTAGATCCCAGAAGACTGCAGCCAAGCCACTGCTCAGGAGACTGCTTGGAGGGTAGGGAGGGATAAAGAGAGAGCTCATTCTGAGTGCAGGACTGAAGTTCTTCCAGTACTCAGCCCTTCCTAAATTCACCATCCACCCTGCGGAAAAACTCTGGTTGTGCTCCCTGAGTTATGCCCTCCCAAATTTTTATGTATAGTGCGTGCAAGGGCCTGTGAGCAGGATCTAAACTATGTAAATTTAATGGAAATAGCAACAGAAGTTTCAAGTAACCTAAAGTAAAACTTGGACTTGATCATCAATCATTCTGGCTTTTAGTCTTTTTTATCCTGCTCCTAGATAATAGCTCACATGGCCCAATGCCTGTGTAGGGATCCATCAGTCTGGCATTTAACATCCAGAGGGCTGGTCTCATGTAAATTTTCCCAATAACCCTAATCAATTTGTGTGTGTGTGTGTGTGTGTGTGTGTGTGTGTGTGTGTGTGTGTTCCTATATATATGTATGTATTCCATGCTGGTGAGGTCTGCTTCTTTCTTTGGAATCCAATACCTTCCCATTATGGTATACCATAATTTGTAACATCCCTTGGCTGGTCTGCATCCTTACAAGTTTGAGTTCAAAGAGGCTCAGGATAATCCTTTCAGCAGCAACTTTATCCCAGTCTGGCACCCAAAAGGTGAAAAGAGATAAAAAGACTTGATGTGTGTCACACAACTTGTAAGTATGAGAGGCAGGATTTGAACTGAGTTCTTGATTCTAAACACTGGAGACAGAGGGACAGCTCAGCTTATGAGGCAGTAAGATAATTTCCCAGAGTCCCTAGGACCTTTGAGGTTTTAGCTCCCACCTTCCTTGACTCCAACAAACACCCACTCCTGGATCAGCTTGAATGTTCATTTCAAACAGAATTTCCCTCCATTTACAGGAGTAAAATTCACTCAACAAAGGCTGAGTACCTGTGGAGTGCTTGACCTGATGTGCTAAGGTTTTATGAGGTGGGGTAGGTATGACACAGCTTCCTGAAATAGCTCATGTTCCAAGGGAGGATTTATGGATGAGCTGGCTAGTGGCCACACCTGGGAGGCCTAGGTCCAGGCTCAGCAGGCAAGTGCCAGCCCTCAGGGCTGAGAAGCAGTAAGCCATGGGCCGGGCCAGGGACTTTCAGCTGAAGAAGCTTGGAATAGTGCCCCCCATACGTCAAGCACAGAGCTCACCTTCAAAAGTAACAACATAGGCTGGAAAACCGTACCAAAAAAGGCCCTAACCATAGAAAGCTTCTCTGGGAACAAGGAAGATCAAAACACAAAATCTTACAAGGCAATGAGGGCAAAACAATCACATGCAAAGTCTCAAATGGAAACATGAATTGGTTTCAAATCCCAAAAGTACTTCTGAAAGGGCTCAAATGGATAATTAAAATCATAGAAAAAATAGAAAAAAAATTTGGAGAAAAAAATGAGAGAGATAAAGAGAATCAAGAAAAAGTGTCAACATCTTGGTGAAGGAAGCACCAAAAAATGGACAAATGTGTAGCAAAATTCACTGAAAAAAACTTCTTAAAATAGAATTGGCCAAATGGAAAAGGAAGTGCAAAAATCCTTTGATGAAAACAAGTCCTGGGGAAGATTGAGAGAAGATGGCAGATTAGTTCAGAAAATTCCAAGCACTCCAGATTCCCCTCTCCAGCAAAACAAAGTTGTGCTACATTGCTAATATAGATCAGTGCAAAACAAATAAAACTTGGGGTAGAACCCAGGTCCCCCTAGCGCAACCAGAGAAGTCCTAAAGAAAAAACATATAAAATAGAAATACCTCTAGGCTAGCTCCTTTAAACCAGCAAGCTGGGAGACCTGGGGCTAGTTGAGTTCAGAGCCCAAACCAAAGGGATTTTCATATTCTGGGGCGTCTGAGTCCAGGAAGATTGAGGGAACCCCTGCTGATAAGGAACATCAGGCCCATCTGTGCAGCTGAGATGCTACCCTGGGGGAAAAGGAACCAGCATACACATGGTAAGTGCTCAAGCAGTGGGTCTGGGAAGCTGCTGGTTCTGGCCACTAACAAGGGTAGAGCTCATGGTTTTGAGTTCCAAATCAGAGGAAAAAATTGAAGGAAGATCTGAAGCCAAAAACACCATCCCCCCACCCCAGAACTAGAATGATTAGGTTCTCATTTAAGAAAAAATGAGCAGGAAAAAGAGAAATACCCAATCATAGAAAAGTTACTATGAGAATAGGAAAGACCAAGATACACCTGTAGAGGAGGATACTGAAATTAAAAACAAGTCTCCCTTGCCCCAAAGAGTAATATTAAATGACTACCTGCTCAAAAAGAATTTAGAGAAGAACTCAAAAAAAGATTTTAAAAATCAAATGAGGTTGAGGACAAAATAAAAAAATACAATCCAAGGAAAACAAGATTATAAAAAGTCAATCAACTAGAAAAAGTGATAAAGTCTTAAAGAAGAAAATAAAGAAGAAAAAAGGAAGCAAATAAAGTCTTAAAGAAGAAAACTTAAAGACTCCTTGAAAATTAGAATTGGGGAAGAGTAAACCAGTGAAGACATAAGAGACCAAGAAATAATAAAAAAAAAATGAAAAAATGGAAGAGAATGCCAAACATAAGAATAACAACAGATCAGGAGAACACATCAAGAAGAGAAAACATAAGAATAATTAGATTAACTTAAAGCTATGACCTAAAAGAAAACATTGACACAAAAATACAAGAAAAAGTTAAGAGATAATTGTCCTGAACTGATAGAACAAGAGAGGAAAGCAGAAATAAATAAAACCCACCAATCACAACCCCAAGTGAGTCCTATATAGAAATGTCACTGGTAAATTTGAAAACCCTCAGTTTGAAGAAAAAAATTTACATGCAACAACAATGAATACAATTCAAATATGATGCATCTATGATAAGAATTGCACAGGATTTATCAGCAGCTATATGAAAAGACCACAATTCCTAAAATACTAGATATCAATTATCAAAAGATATAAAGGTATTGCCAAAAATATTTTATCCAGCAAAACTAAATATAATATTGAATTTAAAAATGGACATTCAGCATACTGACAGATTTTCAGGATTTTGTTTCAAACAAACCCAAATTCAGTAGAAATTTTAACATACAGGAGCTAACATCAAAGACTAATTTCAAGGGACTCAATAAGGAAAAATTGTTTATGTTGTAAACATGGAAATGGAAATAAAAACCTAAGACTGACATTAGTCATTGGATAGTCCAAAAGAATGACTGGGGTAGAGCTGAGTATGACGTGACTCTAAAAAGCACAACTATCTAGGAAAAGGTAAAAATAGTAATTATACTTTAAGAATGAGGTGTGACAGCAAGAACCAACACAGTGGAATTGCATGGGGAAGAAAGTTTGGTAGTTCAGGAATTGGTTACAGAGGGAACATACAGACATAATGCACATATTCTACATCTATACAAACATATACCAAGAAGAGGATAGAACCCTCCAAAATCAATAAAGAAATCAAGGGAGGGAATAAAATAAAATGAAATATAGAAAAGTGTGGGAATCAATGAAAGTGAGACAAGATGTTTAAACTAATGGGAAAGGGGGAGGGAAAGAGGGGAATATGATCAAGTGAAGTGCAGAAGGGTATTTAACTAATGGGAGTGGGATAAGGTGTATAGATTAATAGGATAGATTAAAGAGGCAGGGAAAGAGTGGGAGTAGAAAAAAGAAATACATTTTCAGGTAGGAGGTAGAGGTCATCAGGGATTTAGGTAATATCAAAAAGGCTGGAAAAGACTTAAATAAACTGATGCAAAATTAAGTGAGCCAAATGTGAATAACATTGTACCTAGTAATAGCAGCACTATAAAATAATCAGCTGTGAATGACTTAGCTATTCTCATCAATACAATGATCAGAGATAGCTCCAAAAACTCTGTAAAATGCTATCCACGTCCAGAGGAAAAACTGATAGTCTAAATGCAGATGAAAGCATACTATTTTTCTCTTTCTGTCTTTTCTCATGAGTTTTCCCCTTTGGATCTATGTATTCTTTCAAAACCTGACTAATATGGAAATATGATTTGTGTAATTGAGCATCTATAACTCATACCAAATTTCTTACTGTCTCAGGAAAGAGGACGGGTGATGAGAGAGGGTCAGAGAAAATTTGAAACTTTTTTTAAAAAAATGAATGTTATATTTAACATGTATTGGACTACCTGCCATCTGGGGGGAAGGGGTGAGGGGAAGGAGGAGAACAGTTGGAACAAAAGGTTTTGCAATTGTCAATGCTGAAAAATTACCTATGCATATATCTTCTAAATAAAAAGCTATAATGAAAAAAATAAAAGCAAAAAAAATGAATGTTAAAAATTGTCTTCACATATACCTAGGATAGAAGAAAATGTTGAAAACTTCACATGTGTCCAAATTTGCTTCTCAGTCGTGGTTTACATAATTTGCATAAACTTGAGAGTTATAAGGGACCACAATGTTGTGCCACAGTTCCCTTTTAATGTCCTGGCCCAGTTTCCCTAATTGTCCTATTTAGTTACTCTGCCTCAGGTTATAACCATTCCCTCTTTCTTTCTTTCTTTCTTTCTTTCTTTCTTTCTTTCTTTCTTTCTTTCTTTCTTTCTTTCTTTCTTTCTTTCTTTCTTTCTTTCTTTCTTTCTTTCTTTCTTTCTTTCTTTCTTTTTTAAAAAAATTTTAATAAGTGCTCTTGGATAGGCCGAGCGAATATAATAAAGATGACAATACTCCCCAAACTAATCTATTTATTTAGTGCTATACCAATCAGACTCCCAAGAAACTATTTTAATGACCTAGAAAAAATAACAACAAAATTCATATGGAAGAATAAAAGGTCAAGAATTGCAAGGGAACTAATGAAAAAAAACTCAGAGGAAGGTGGTCTAAGTGTACCTGATCTAAAGCTATATTATATAGCAGCAGTCACCAAAACCATTTGGTATTGGCTACAAAATAGACCGGTAGATCAGTGGAACAGATTAGATACAAAGGACAAAAAAGGGTACATCTATAGCAATCTAATCTTTGACAAACCCAAAGATTCCAACATTAGGGATAAAAATTCATTATTCGGAAAAAACTGTTGGGAAAACTGGAAATTAGTATGGCAGAAATTAGATATGGATCCACACTTAACACCATATACCAAGATAAGATCAAAATGGGTCCATGATTTAGGCATAAAGAGGGAGATAATAAATAGATTAGAGGAACAGAGGATAATCTACCTCTCAGACTTGTGGAGGAGGAAGGAATTTATGACCAGAGGAGAACTAGAGATCATTATTGATCACAAAATAGAAGATTTTGATTACATCAAACTAAAAAGTTTCTGTACAAATAATACTAATGCAAACAAGATTAGAAGGGAAATAACAAATTGGGAAAATATTTTTAAAAACAAAGGTTCTGACAAAGGTCTCATTTCCAAAATATATAGAGAACTGACCATAATTTATAAGAAACCAAACCATTCTCCAATTGATAAATGGTCAAAGGATATGAACAGACAATTCTCAGAGGAAGAAATTGAAACTATATCCACTCCTATGAAAGAGTGTTCCAAATCACTATTGATCAGAGAAATGCAAATTAAGACAACTCTGAGATACCACTACACACCTGTCAGATTGGCTAAGATGACAGGAACAAATAATGATGAATGTTGGAGAGGATGTGGGAAAACTGGGACACTAATACATTGCTGGTGGAGTTGTGAAAGAATCCAGCCATTCTGGAGAGCAATCTGGAATTATGCCCAAAAAGTTATCAAACTGTGCATACCCTTTGACCCAGCAGCGCTACTACTGGGATTATATCCCAAAGAAATACTAAAGAGCGGAAAGAGACATATATGTGCCAAAATGTTTGTGGCAGCTCTTTTTGTTGTAGCTAGAAACTGGAAGATGAATGGATGTCCATCAGTTGGAGAATGGTTGGGTAAATTGTGGTATATGAAGGTTATGGAATATTATTGCTCGGTAAGAAATGACCAGCAGGAGGAATATAGAGAGGCCTGGAGAGACTTAAATCAACTGATGCTGAGTGAAATGAGCAGAACCAGAAGATCACTGTACACTTCAACAACAATGCTGTATGAGGATGTATTCTGATGGAAGTGGAAATCTTCAACATAAAGAAGATCCAACTCACTTCCAGTTGATCAATGATGGACAGAGGTAGCTGCACCCAGAGAAGAAACACTGGGAGGGGAATGAAAATTGTTAGCACTAATATCTGTCTGCCCAGGTTGCATGTACCTTCGGATTCTAATGTTTATTGTGCAACAAGAAAGTGATATTCGCACACATGTATTGTACCTAGACTATATTGTAACACATGTAAAATGTATGGTATTGCCTGTCGTCGGGGGGAGGGAATAGAGGGAGGGGGGGTAAATTGGAAAAATGAATACAAGGGATAATATTATAAAATATATATATATATATATATATATATATAATAAAAAATAAAAAATAAAAAAAAAATTTTAATAGTTTTTATTTACAAGGTATATGCATGGATAATTTTACAACATTGACAATTGCTAAACCTTTTGTTCTAATTTTTCCCCTCCTCCCCCACCCCAGATGGCAGGTTGACCAAATATGTTAGAGTATAAATTAAATACACTATATGTATATATGTCCAAACAGTTGTTTTGCTGTACAAAAAGAATCAGACTTTGAAACAGTGTACAATTAGCCTGTGAAGGAAATCCAAAATGCAGGTGGACAAAATTAGAGGGATTGGGAATTCTATGTAGTGGTTCATAATCATCTCCTAGAGTTCTTTCTCTGGGTGTAGCTGGTTCAGTTCATTATTGCTCTATTGGAACTGATTTGGTTCATCTCATTGTTGAAAATGGCCACATCCATCAGAATTGATCATCATATAGTATTGTTGTTGAAGTATACAACAATTTCCTGGTCCTTCTCATTTCACTCAGCATCAGTTCCTGTAAGTCTCTCCAGGCCTTTCTGAAATCATCCTTTTGGTCATTTCTTACAGAACAATAATATTCCATAACATTCATATACCACAATTTATTCAGCCATTCTCCAATTGATGGGCATCCACTCAGTTTCCAGTTTCTGGCCACTACAAAAAGGGCCACAAACATTTTGGCACATACAGGTCCCTTTCCCTTCTTTAAGATTTCTTTGGGATACAAACCCAGCAGCAACACTGCTGGGTCAAAGGGTATGCACAGTTGGATAACTTTTTGAGCATAGTTCCAAATTGCTCTCCAGAATGGCTGGATGTATTCGCAGTTCCACCAACAATGTATCAGTGTCCCTGTTTTCCCACATCCCCTCCAACATTCTGCATCACCTTTCCCTATCATTCTAGCCAATCTGACAGGTGTGTAGTGGTATCTCAGAGTTGTCTGAATTTGCATTTCTCTGATTAATAATGACTTGGAGCATCTTTTCATATGACTAGAAATAGTTTCAATTTCTTTATCTGAGAATTGTCTGTTCATATCCTTTGACCATTTATCAATTGGAGATTGGCTTGATTTCTTATAAATTAGAGCCAATTCTCTATATAATTTGGAAATGAAGCCTTTTTCTGAACCTTTGAGTGTAAAAATGTTTTCCCAGTTTATTTTTTCCCTTCTAATCTTATCTGCATTAGTTTTGTTTCTACAAAAACTTTTCAATTTGATATAATCAAAGTTTTCTACTTTGTGATCAATAATGATCTCTAGTTCTTCTTTGGACATAAATTCATTCCTTTTCCACAGGTCTGATAGGTAAACTATCCTATGTTCCTGTAATTTATTTATAATCTCATTCTTTATTCGTAGGTCATGAACCCATTTTGACCTGATCTTGGTGTATGGTGTTAAGTGTGGGTCAATGCCTCATTTCTGCCATATTAGTTTCCAATTTTCCCAGCAATTTTTGTCAGACATTGAGTTCTTATCCCAAAGGCTGGGGTCCTTGGTTTTGTCAAACACTAGGTTATTAGAGTTATTGATTATTTTGTCTTTTGGACCTAACCTATTCCACTGATCAACTAGTCTATTTCTTAGCCAATAGCAAATGGTTTTGGTAACTGCTGCTTTATAATATAAACATTCCCTCTTAATGTTTGATAGGATAAAGGTCATATCTTAAGCCTTAGGCTATATTTATTCCCTCTTAATGTTTAATGGGATAAAATTCCTTATCTATTTTAGATGTCCTTAGATTATCAAGAGTCTCTCCAGTACCTTCCCCATTTGGGAATACTGATCCAGCCAATTGATTTACTCTCCAATAAATTAATAATCAAATTGTTCTCTAATCTCTATCCTGCCTCAGTTTCTCTGGCATTACATTTTGGAGGCCCCAGCAAGATATTAGAAACTGGGTCAGGACATTAAAAAGGAACTGTGGCACAACAACATCAGCTCAGTTCATCCAATTTATACATGAAGGGGATTTCTGATTTAAGAGTCAAAAGGTCTTTCAGTCTTTCCTTGAATACCCCCAAAGAGGGAAAATTTACCATCTCTTCAAGAGAGCACAATGCGCTTTTGGAGAATTCTCATTTTTGAAAGATTTTCTTGACTTCAGGCATAAATTGGGTTCTTTATAACTTCCAAGTATTGCTCATGGCTCTAACCTTAGGAGTCAAGAAGAACCAGTCTAATTCTTTATCCATATAAGAGACATGATTGTTGGAGGCAATGTCCCACGCTTCTCTCAAATTCTTTATTTAGATATTTCATATGAGAATTTCATTATATTTATAGAAGAATAAATATGAAGGGAGGAGGCCTAGACACATCAGATCTCACAAGGAGTAACCTTCAAAACTGTCTGACAGTGGCTAAGAAATAGAGTGATGTATTGGGATTTGATATACAAGGTACAGTAGTAAATGACCCTAATAATCTAGTGTTGGATATTTACAAAGATCCTTCCTTTTTAGATAAGAACTCACTATTTATAAATATTGCTGAGAAAAAAAAATGGAAAACACTATGGCAAATATTAGGTACAGTACAATACCTTACATAATAGAACAAAGTGCTCTGCCCACAGGAATATAAATTTTGATCCCATAAACCTTGCAGTTTATAGCCCCTTTTGTAGGGGCTAGGTTTTTTGTTTTCTTCACTACTTATTTATTCTTTATTTGAAAAAAAAACTTGGATAATTAACTCTTCTGTTCCATCTAGTTTCATTTACAATTTCTTGAAATACAAGTAGGCTTTGATGAAAGTCCATTGAGATTCAAATGGGTTTCTCGGCTAAGCCTTGAACCCAAAACACTGTTACTCACTGAATGGCCAGTAATGGGTGCTGGCCTAAGCCTCACTTGGGCATTGTTTAGGTTTTGATGGCTTAGAATAAGAGTAATGGCAAGTACTGGTATTCTGGCCAGAAACCCTGAGGGTCTTCCCATCTAAGACTGTTTTTTATTTTGTTTCTTTTGAGTAGGTATACCAGGGCTTTGTTTGCCTCATTTCTCCCTTACCCTTAAAACACTGAAATGGTGTTGCCTCAGACAAACTGAGACCTGAACAAGACTTTACCTGAAAAAGGCCAAGGTCTCCACTGCATATGGGGCCATCATCCTGACCCATGTCTTGTCACTGGACTCAGCTGGTCCTCTTCCACAAAGAAGGCTGAACAACACACTAAAAATTACAAGTTAAGATCAAAATGATAGATGATTTAGACATAAAGGGAGATGCCATAAACCAATTAGGAAACCATCCATTCTGGGAAGTAATTTTGAATTAGGCAAAGAAAGTCACAAAAATGTCCAAAGTCTTTAATGCAAATACTCCCTTACACCCCAAGAAGCTATCAATAAGAAAACATCTCTTATATACTCCAAAATATGTATAATATCATTCTTAGTAACAGTTATGAAACAGAAACAAAGTAGATACCCTCAAATAGGTAATGGCTAACCAAAGCATAGAACATGAAGGTCATGGAATAGTATTACATTGTTATAAGAAATGATGAGTGTGCTGAGTACACAGACAAAGAAGAAAATCTTTATGATCTGATGTAAAGTGAATTAAGCAGAGAAAAGAAAACAATAAATATACACAGTAAGTACAACAATTTATATAGAAAGAAGGATACAACAAAAGATTGAAAGGAAATGTTAAAGATCAAGTGGGACTGAAAAGGAAACATGAGAAGACATTACCTTTCCTTAGCCAAGAGATAAAAGATGCACTTTTTCCTAAATGCATCAACCAGTTGTGCTCACTTTTCTATTCCTCTCTAAAATTAAATCAAAAGAATTTTTACATGGCATGGCTCTCTTAGAGATGATATAAATTTTGAACCCTTTAATCTGTGGGAGAAGGGCCAGAAAAGAACCTTTGGGGAAAGTGTGATTCAGGGTCTCAAACCCTCCTGACCTCTGGGAGAGGTACACCTTCTTGTCCATAAGGGAAACTCCCAAAATAAATAATCTTATTCAATTTTGAATTGAATTGAATTGAAAATCAGTCTCTCAGATTCATCTGGAGATTGGCCCCCTGGCTCAGGGCCAAAAATCAAAGAAGCCCAAACTTCAGAAGGCTAATAAAAGACAGCTCAACCCCAAGTCGTTGCTAAGTGCCCTTCTGGACTTAGCCCACTGATAAAGATATTTTCTTCTTAGTGATGAGGACAAAACTGAGGCTTAAAGGGAAAGATGGTTCAATGCTTCCTTTTCCTAAGTACCAAAGGCCGGGTCCATTTAGGGAATGAATTCAATTACTCAATGTTGTGTTAAAACAAAGTCTTTATTGATAGTAAAGGGATAGGCAGGCATTTGGCCTCTAGGGAGAAAGGCCAGACTGCCTGGAAAGGGGGAGTAGAGCAAAGTCAGCAGGCACAAGGCAAGGAAAAACCAAGTGCAAGGAATAGAATTTTGGAGCTTCATTTTATACATAATCAGGGTCATAAAACAAAGTTTGTCCTTCGGATATAGAGATGTTATCAAAGAGGTTCTGAAGAGATTTGTAAATAAGACAAGAATTTCTCTCAAGGATGTAAAATTCTATTAATCATTTGTGACTCAGGTTATCTCCTTTAACCTCTTCTAAGACAGGAATTTCCTGTTAATCATTTGTATCTTGGGCTATCTCCTTTTAACCTCTTCATCTGTGCATACCCATCTTTGCAAAAAAATTCTAACAGGATTCTTTGCCCACTAAGAAAGCTGTCTTCTTAGTGTAAACAAATCCCCTTTTGCCACAAACTTTGGGGGTTATTAATTATCAGTAACAGATCTCAAATAATAGTACAAATCAGAGATTATGAAAGGAATTACTGTTGTTCAGTACTGACTTTTCCTGAACCTATTCGAGATTTTCTAGGCAAAGATAATGGGAGGGGGGTTGCAATTTCTTCTGCAGGGTCATTTGGCATTTACTGAGGTAAATGGAGTTAAGTGACTTGCTGAGGGTAGCAAGATGGTAAAAATCTGAGACCAGATATGAACTCAGAAAGATGGCTCTTGCTTTATGCCCAACAAAAAATAGAGCTGCCCAGAAAATAGTTTCAACTTCTTAAAAATGGAAACATTGATCAGTAGAAAATATTGGGTTTGTGTAATGTTCTTCTCTAAATTGTAATGTTCTCTGTGAGCAGGTTTCTTGAGGGACTTCTGGAGGAAGCCTTTGTTTCAGTTCAGTGTAATAATCACCTCAAATGCAGCTAGGAGTTAAAGTCCAGATCCTTTATTGTCTCCTTCAAAATAGCCTGGTTAGCTTTCTTAGGGGCCTATCTCTCTCCTTGGTTCCAAGAGCTCTTGCCACTAGTCTTTTGTCTCTTTCAGCTTCTGCCTCGAGCTCCATCGGAATCCAAAACCTCCAGCCAGCACAAAGGCAGACTATGGAATGAATCTGATTCTGCCTCTGCCTCCGAGAATGGGATTGTGGGTTAGTGGGCTTCTGTGGGCTTGTGGGAGCTCCTCCTTATTTATATTCTCTTAAAGATGTGGCCTCTGATAAGTACTAAGTACATAAGCATTGTCTCTATCAATTCCAGTGACTTAGCACCTTGTTTCAAGTTCTGGCCCATAACAAGTATGCAATTTACCGAAGCAAAAAATAAAATGACTTAATGTTTAATATAACTAAAGAGAGTAGATTGGAAGGGGCAGGGCAGGACACACTATTTAATTAAATGAAATAGTATAAAGAGAAATCAGTTCTCCAGTTTGTCAGAAATTTGATAGGGGAGAGCAACTATCTCACTGTGTGGGATGGGTGCTAGACCTCCTTGACCAAAATGACTAGTCAGAGGCATCTTCAGATACAAAAAGGAAGCATTTATTCCATCCTTGCAAGGAAAGATCCAAGCACTCCAACTGAGCAGACACAGAGCTTCTCAGCTCCCATCTCCCAGCGTTGTGTCTCACTTAATAAGCTAGAAATATTGACTTTGGTTAAATAGCAAAAGATCCACGTTTTTTCATTGGATGGACTAAAAAGTTGCTGACCAATGGTCAGCAATGCTGTCTATTTCCTGTGGGTCACGTAACTTCCTGAAGCTTAGACCTAAGACCTGACTTTTTCTCAGAGGTCTGGAGGGTCTGCAGGCTGAGAGGCCTGTCTGCTCAGCTGAAGTGCTTGGGCTTCTCCTTGCAAGGACCTCTGAGAATAGGGTCTGACCTACTCCACCTCATAGACTTTTTGAGAAAGCTTCACTTGGTCCCATTCAACACCAACTATCAAATTATATTATAAATTCATACAGGACAGAAATTAGATGTAAAAGGCCAATCAAGGGCAAATCAGAGCAGCATGGCACAAATTACTTTTCATATTTATGTATAAGAGAAGAGATTATGAAAGAACAAGGAAACAGAATCACAAAAATTAAAATGGATTAATTCTGCTTCTATAAAGATGAAATGCTTTTGCACAAATAGATCAAATGTAATTTAAAAATGGATGAATACACTTATGGAAAACCATCTTTGCAGCAAAGTTCTCTAAGGATTGGTACATATGCTACATCTAGAAGGAACGGATTCCAATTTCCAAGATAAAGAGCCATTTTCCAATAGTTCAAAGAATATGAACAAGAATTTTTGAAAGAAATAAAATCCAGGCCATCAATATGATAAAATGCATTTGGTCTCTCATAAGGAGGGAAGTGCACATTAAAACAATTCTCTTCTTTCAGCCTCTAAATCATAGAAATAAGAAGGTTCAGGGATAATTCTTCATTTTTGTTCTGAACTTGGAAAGTCCTTTTCACCAGGTTCTGACTGTAACTAGAACAAAATATAATATATCATTAAAGAACATCAAAGGAAAGAGTCAATACAGACAATAGGGAGAAGGAGAGGGGAAAACTTTCTAACTTAAAATCTTACAAAAAAGAATGTTGAAAACTATCTTTAGAAGTAATTAAAAATACTTCTAAGGGGGAAAAACATTTAACGGTGAATTATTTTGTAAAGGGAAAGATCTTTTGAAATAATCACTCCTTATTTTGCTATATAACTTAACATTTTGTAAGTGGAATTTTATTACAGTTAAGACATGATCACATTCCTATAATTTCCATTCCTTTTGACCTTCAAGGCAAGATATTACCATAAATATCGGTAATATATAGTAAATAAAAACAAAAACAAAAAAAAATAAAACATTTCCTAAACTGATTCCCTTTCCCAAAACTCCAAGTTCAGGCTAAGGACAGGAGGAAGGGAGGATGAAAGAAAGGAGGGAAACGTCCTTCTGGAGAGGCAGCGAAGTAGCGTCCCCAAAGATCTCTACCGGACCCCAGCCCCATCTACTACACCCTCCCATCCACCAACGTCCCAACCTTGCAATCAGAGTCCTGGGCAGGCAGGGGAAGCCCCGGAGGAGCAGACACACAAGTGCATAAACCCCCACCTGCATCCACGCAGACGTTCTCACACAGATGATCGGACCATCGTGCACAACGCACACCAAAACAAAGGTGTTGATACTCCCAGGACCTTCCACCCAGCCTTCCGCAAATCTTCCAGGGCACTAAGAGAAGCCAATTGGAGAGAGGGAAGTTCATGAAAAGGAGGGGGTGGGGAAGGGAGAGAAGAGAAAGAAAAGAAAGAAAAGGGCTGAGAAAGGAGCAGGGGAGGGGGCACTTACCTCTCACGGCCCCTTAGGCACTAGCAGGACCCTCGGGATCGGTCAGTCGGGAAGGGGCCCCAGAAGCACGCAGATTTCCAAGGGCTCTCTTCCCGCACATCCTCACACTGAGGACACTTACATTCAACAGAAGTGGGATGGGCAGTCACTGTGATGTCATCTCGGGGCAGGGCTAGTCTCCTCCAAGAGCAGTGTTCCCAAAAGAGGGAGGGGAGGGGGCTTTGTGGCATCAGGTCCAGAGCAGTGGGAGACCCCTCCTCCCATGATTTCTCTAGGCCCCCATCACTCAACCTGGCTTGGGGAGGGGGCCACATTTTATCTTCCACCTGGAAGTGAGCCCAGCACTGACCTTGGTCCTAAGTTTAACTTTTTTTTCCATAGAAGAAGTTGGACATTTAATGAAACAGATGAATTCCATTTGTTTCTAAGGAAAAAAACCAGATCTAAATAAAAAATTTGATTTCCAACCATAGGACTCAAGAGAAGCAGAAAAAGGTAAAAGGAATTCTTGAGAACTGTTATTTCTGTTGTGGATATACATTGAGACTACATGTATAATTTGATTTTACTGATAAAACAAAAAAAAGGGGGGGGAGTAGAAATGGAAAGGGGATAGTGTCAGAAAAAGGGAAAAGGGGAGATAAAAAGAGGGAAACTTACATCCCACGAAGAGGCAAAGAAAACCTATCATATCTGAGGAAAGTTAGAGAGGGGAAGAAACATTGTGTGAATCTTACTCTCATCAGAATTGGCTCAAAGAGAAAATAATTGACATATGGGTTTTACAGAGAGTTCTCTCTCACCTCATTAAAAAGGGGGAGAGGAAAAAGGAAAAGAGTTTATTACAGAAGAGTACAAGAAAGGGAAAGAGATTTAAAGGGAGAAGGGAGGAATACTAAAGAGGGAGGGCTGAGTGATGCAAGTGGGGCCCATAAGTTTAATACTGGGGAAGGGGTTCAGGGGGGGGCAAGGGGAAAAAACATAATCTGGGGATAATATGATGGCAGAAAATACAGAATTAGTCATTTTAACTATATATGTGAATGGAATGAACTCTCCCATTAAGTGGAGATGGACAGCAGACTGGATCAAAAGTCGGAACCCTACAATATGTTGTTTACAGGAAATGCATTTAAAGCAGGGAGATACATACAGAGTAAAGGTAAAAGCCTGGAGCAGAATCTATTATGCTTCAAGTGAAATCAAAAAAACATGGGTGGCCATCCTTATCTCAGATCAAGCAAAAGCAAAAATTGATCTAATCAAAAAAGAGATAAGGAAGGAAACTATATCCTGCTAAAGGGTAGCATAGACAATGAAGCCATAACAATACTAAATATATATGCACCAAGTGGTATAGCATCTAACATCCTAAAGGAGAAGTTAAGAGAAATGGACAACAAAACTATAATAGTGGAAGATCTCAACCTTGCATTCTCAGAAATAGATAAATCAAACCACAAAACAAATAAGAAAGAAATTAAAGAGGTAAATCAAATATTAGGAAAATTAGGTATGATAGATCTTTGGAGTAAACTGGTGACAGAAAGGAGTATACTTTTTTCTCAGCAGTTCATGGAACCTATAGAAAAATTGACCATATATTAGGACATAAAGATCTCAAAATTAAATGCAGGAATGCAGAAATAATAAATGCTTTCTTTTCAGATCACGATGCAATAAAAACTACATTCAACAAAAAGTTAGGGGTAAATAGACCAAAAAGTAATTGGAAACTAAATAATCTCATCTTAAAGAATGATTGGGTGAAACAGCAAATTATAGAAACAATTAATAATTTCACTCAAGATAATAACAATGATGAGACATCATACCAAAATTTGTGGGATGCAGCTAAAGCTGTAATAAGGGGAAATTTTATATCTTTAGAGGCTTACTTGAATAAAATAGAGAAAGATAAGATCAATGAATTGGGCTTGCAACTTAAAAAGCTAGGAAAAAAGACCAAATTTAAAACCCCCAATCAAATATTAAACTTGAAATTCTAAAATTAAAAAGAGAAATTAATAATATTGAAAATTTAAAAAAACTATTTAACTAATAAAACTAAGAGTTGGTTTTATGAAAAAACCAATAAGATAGATAAACCTTTGGTAAATCTGATTAGAAAAGGGAGAGAGGAAAATCAAATTGTTAGTCTTAAATATGAAAAGGTGAACTGTCCACCAATGAAGAGGAAATTAGAGAAATAATAAGGAGTTACTTTACCCAACTTTATGCCAATAAATTTGATAACCTAAGTGAAATGGATGACTACCTCCAAAAATATAAGCTTCCCAGATTAACAGAGGAGGAAGTAAATTGCTTAAATAGTCCCATTTCAGAAAAAGAAATAGAACAAGCTATTAATCAACTCCCTAAGAAAAAAAATCTCCAGGACCAGATGGATTTACATGTGAATTCTACAAAACATTCAAAGAACAATTAGCCCCAATGCTATATAAACTATTTGAAAAAATAGGGAATGAAGGAGTCCTACCAAACTCCTTTTATGATACTGACATGGTACTGATACCCAAACCAGGTAGGTTGAAAATAGAGAAAGAAAAGTATAGACCAATCTCTCTAATCAATATTGATGCTAAAATCTTAAATAAGATGTTGGCAAAAAGACTACAGAAAATTATCCCCAGGATAATACATCATGATCAAGTAGGATTTGTAACAGGAATGGTATAAATGGCTGGTTCAATATGAGGAAAACTAACAGTATAATTGGCCATATTAATAACCAAATTAACTAGAACCATATGATCATCTCAATAGATGCAGAAAAAGCATTTGATAAAAATCCAACATCCATTTCTATTAAAAACATTTGAGAGTATAGGAATAAATGGACTTTTCTTTAAAATAATCTGTAGCATCTATTTAAAACCATCAGTAAGCATCATATGTAATAAACTGTAACCATTCCCAATAAGATCAGGAGTGAAACAAGGTTGCCCACTATCACCATTATTATTCAATATCGTATTAGAAATGCTAGCTTCACCAATGAGTTAAGAAATTAAAGAAATTAGAGTTGGTAATGAGGAAACCAAATTATCACTCTTTGCTGATGACATGATGGTATACTTAGAAAACCCCAAAGATTCTACTAAAAATCTATTAGAAATAATCCACACCTTTAGCAAAGTTGCAGGATACAAAATAAACCCACATAAATCATCAGCATTCTTATATGTCACTAACAAAATCCAACAGTTAAAGTTACAAAGAGAAATTCCATTTTAATTAACTACCGATAGTATAAAATAATTAGAATCTATCTGCCAAGGGAAAATCAGAAACTATATGAGCAAAACTACAAAACACTTTCCACACAAATTAAGTCTGATCTAACCAATTGGAAAAATATTAAATGCTCTTGGATAGGGCGAGTGAATATAATAAAGATGACAATACTCCTTAAATTAATCTATTTATTTAGTGCTATACCAATCAGACTCCCAAAAAACTATTTTAATGACCTAGAAAAAGATAACAACAAAGTTCATATGGAAAAACAAAAGGTCAAGAATTTCAAGGGAATTAATGAAAAAAAAATCAAATGAAGATGGCCTAGCTGTACCAGATCTAAAATTATATTATAAAGCAGCAGTCACCAAAACCATTTGGTATTGGCAAAGAAATAGACTAGTTGATCAGTGGAATAGGTTAGGTCCAAAGGACAAAATAATCAATAACTTTAATAATCTAGTGTTTGAGAAACCCAAGGACCCCAGCTTTTGGGATAAGAACTCAATGTTTGACAAATATTGCTGGGAAATTTAGAAATTAATATGGCAGAAACTAGGTATTGACCCACACTTAACACTGTACACCAAGGTCAGGTCAAAATAGGTTTATGACCTACGAATAAAGAATGAGATTATAAATAGATTAGAGGAACAGAGGATAGTTTACCTCTCAGACCTTTGGAAGAGGAATGAATTTATGTCCAAAGAAGAACTAGAGATCATTATTGATCACAAAGTAGAAAACTCTGATTATATCAAGTTGAAAAGTTTTTGTACAAACAAAACTAATGCAGATAAGATTAGAAGGGAAATAATAAACTGGGAAAACATTTTTACAGTCAAAAGTTCTGATAAAAGCTTCATTTCCAAAATATATAGAGAATCTAATTTATAAGAAATCAAGCCATTCTCCAATTGACAAATGGTCAAAGGATATGAACAGACAACTCTCAGATGTAGAAATTGAAACTATTTCGGGCCATATGAAAAGATGCTCCAAGTCATTATTAATCAGAGAAATGCAAATTAAGACAACTCTGAGATACCACTACACACCTGTCAGATTGGCTAGAATGACAGGGAAAGGTGATGCAGAATGTTGGAGGGGATGTGGGAAAACAGGGACACTGATACATTGTGGGTGGAATTGTGAATACATCCAGACATTCTGGAGAACATTTTGGAATTATGCTCAAAAAGTTATCAAACTGTGCATACCCTTTGACCCAGCAGTTCTACTACTGGGCTTATATCCCAAAGAGATCTTAAAGAAGGGAAAGGGACCCGTATGTGCAAGAATGTTTGTGGCAGCCCTCTTTGTGGTGGCCAGAAAGTAGAAACTAAGTGAATGCCCATCAATTGGAGAATGGCTGAATAAATTGTGGTATGTGAATATTATGGAATATTATTGTTCTGTAAGAAATGACCAACAGGATGGTTTCAGAAAGGGCTGGATCAGGCCAGCATCAACTGATGCTGAGTGAAATGAGAAGGACCAGGAGATCATTATACAGTTCAACAACAATACTATATGATGATCAATTCTGACGGATGTGGCCCTCTTCAACAATGAGATGAACCAAATCAGTTCCAACAGAGCAGTAATGAACTGAACCAGCTACAGCCAGAGAAAGAACTCTGGGAAATGACTATGAACCCCTACATAGAATTCCTAATCCCTCTATTTTTGTCCACCTGCATTTGTGATTTCCTTCACAGGCTAATTGTCCACTATTTTAAAGTCTGATTCTTTTTATACAGCAAAACTGTTTGGACATGTATACATATATTGTATTTATTTTATACTTTAACATATTTAACATGTATTGGTCAACCTGCCATCTGGGAGTGGGGGGGAGAGGACGGGAAAAATTAGAACAAAAGGTTTGGCAATTGTCAATGTTGTAAAATTACCCATGTATATATCTGGTAAATAAAAACTAACTAACTAAATAAATAAATAACATGATGAACAACCAAAAATAAAATTGAAAAAAAAAATCAGAAACAGATTTTCCATCTGTTAGACTGCTTACTGTTTCCACTGGCATAGAAATAATCAAAATTTTAGAGCACAGCCGAGAAAACAGCATTCATGTCCATGGAAATCATTTACCTGCCCAAGCACCTAAAACCTCAGCTTTAACTGCTCCAATTCTCAAGAGCTGGCTCCACTTACAAGCCCGAGGTAAGGGCGTAAAATATCCAGCTCACCTGTAAGGTCTGCCTAAGCGTTTTAGCCTAAATAATGTGATAGCTAGTCCAGAAAACAATGCTTAACATAAACCAAGAAATGCTTCAAAAGGAGGAATAGCAACTTGATAAGAATACTAGTGTGGGTTGGCACAAATGGATCCTTCCCTTGGATGAAGCACCGTGATTCATTCATCTGCTGAGGACTTCAGTAGTTGGTGGAGCTAGCTCAAAAATATTGCAGGGGGATTTTTCACAGGGCTCCTGTCAGCCCCTGTGAGATGCCCCATCTGCCCCAAGCACCCGAGCCTGCACACTTAATTCGTGGGCAGTTTCCGCTCTCAGACGTACACTTTGAAAGTTGGCAGGAACCCTTCATTCACTTGCCACTTGTCCGTGGTTAAAAAGATGCTTTGCTGTGATTCATATGGTTTCCCTGTGGGTTTAAGTGTTACCCTGTTAATACTTCCACAGCCTCTGCCGTAGTGAAAGTATTCTTGGAAAAACAGTCCGTTATGGGGTGGAGTTCTTAAATACATAAGTATCTATTTCACTGGAGCTGAGACAAAGAAACAGACAGACAGACAAAAAGGCGTACAGACAGAGACATATAAACAGGCACAGATATAGAGAGACAGACAGAGAGGCGGCCTCCTAGTTTCCCGTGAATCTTTGCCCTCATCTCCACACACTCTGCTGCCGCTCCCACCATCTCTTCTTTGTTGTTAGTCTTCAGCTCTCTATCCCTCATCTCTTAGTGAAGGTCACAACCCCATCTCCCCGGGGGTGCTCCCACCGTTGTCTGCGGGCGGTCTCTGCCTCTGATCTCCATGGGGACTCGGTCTTTGATGGACTGAAGGGTCTGTGCCCCCGGGGACTCTGTGACCCTGGTCTCTGGGAGGGGTCTTTGCCCCTGATTTCCTTCTGGGGGGTCAGCCTTGATCTCCAGGGGGGTCTCTGACTGATCTCTGGGGGGTCATTTCACATCCTGTGGTGGTTCTCTGTCCCTGGTCTCCGGGAGGGTCTTTGCCCCTGATTTCCTTGGGGGGGGTCAGTCTTGCTCTCCTTGGGGGGGGCCGGATTCTTGACCCCACGAGGGCTCTCGGACACGTGTGTCCCTTGGGAGTCTCCCACAATAAGCTCCCTGTGCGTTCTCTGTCTCCATAAGGGGGCGCTGCCCGGGCTGTGGCGGGATCTCGGGCCAGGACCACGCTGAGTGCGGAAACCTCGAGAACCTGGAAACATGTGAGAGGTGCCGGGACCCCGGGCTTCCCGCTTCTCCGCCCCGCCACAGCGGGGGGGGGGGGGGGGGGGGGGGGTGTCACAGCGCCCCCTAGGGAGCAAAGGAGCATCGTTATCCCTGTCTGTCTTCCTGTGAGGGGGGGCCAAGAGGTGCCAGGAAAGACAGACAGAGCCCAAAGAAGCGGAAGCCTCTGCCTGGAGGTGGCAGAAGCCAGGGGCTGGCGCAGAAGTGGCTCCAGAAAGAACCAACACGCTCCTTGAAACAATCCTGCCCTTGCTGGGGCGGCCGCTCCGTGCGCCCACCGACCGGCGCCCAGGGATAAAAGCTCCCGGGAGGGGGAGGGGGGAGAAGATGCGGGGGGAGGGGGGACGCCACTAGGAGCGCGCACATCCGGGGACTCAACTCGTGTTGTCGTCCCTGCCGCCCAGTCGCTGTCCCAGTTCCCGCTGCCTACGTCGTGGCCCACGCTGCTCCAGCCGGGCTTCTGGCACCCCTGCCACTTGCTCCTGCACCACCAAGGGACGGGTCTGAGCCGGAGCCGGGGTAGCACCGCGGGGGCCGCCCCAGTTTTGGCTTCTGAGGAAGAGGAGCCAGTAGCCAGAGCGGGCCTCCGCCCCGCTCCCCAAGCAGCGTCTTCCCCCAGGGCCCCCGGGTCGGGCCCCGGCAGGGGGGGGACAAGATGGCCGCAGAGGGCCCCCGTGGGAGCACCCGAGAAGGCCCAGACCTCGGAGCTCAGAACCCGACCTGGGAGCTGGGCCCGGCCCGTTCTGAGGCCCGAAAAAGCCTTTCCCGCCAGGCGCGCTCCCATCTGGGGGACATGGGGGTGACCGAGTGGCACGTCCAGGGCTCGCCCATTGACACCCTGTCAGAAATCCTCGAGGGCCAGGCCCAGCCTCCGGCTGGGGGACCTCCCGACCCACCCCCGCCGGGCCCCAAGGCACTGGCCAAGGCAATGGCTGGGGGCCCTGGGGGCTCCCTGGAGGTTCAGAGTGCTTCCGGGCTGCACCTCCCACCCCCTGCCCAGAAGCAGGGCCCACCTAGCGGCCCCCTGTCACCAACCACCCCTCCCCCCCCACCTGCTCGGAGGAGGTTCCCTGGGCGGCCACTTCGCTTCCTCCAGGAGAAATTAAAGTCCGAACGGAGGCGGGTGGAGATCAGACGGGAGATGTTGACCGGAAGCCCGCCCGGAGAAGGACGCCCACCTGAGGCACCCCGCTCGCCCCGTGAGGACATGGCAGCCCTGAGTCTGTGTAAGCTACCCCCTGAGTGAAGGGGGGGAGGACTAAAAGCAGGGAGTCAGGTCCGAGACACAGGGATCTGGGGCTCTGCCAGGCTGGAATGGGAAGGGGCCCGCCTGGATGCCCGGGGAGCCAAGGCAAGGAGAAGGCTCCTTCTCCCCCTGAGGGGCAGCTGCTAAGTCACTGCTTCTCCCTGTGGCTGCTCTGGCCCCAGCCCCGTGGGGCTTCATACCGGGCGCTGATTACAGGCGGGTTAGGAGCTCTTGGACAAGGCGCTGGGCGGGCTTCCTCCTACACTGGCCTTGAGGGGTCTGTGGAGGCTCTTTGGGGGGGTAAAGGGCCGGAGCCCGGGCCTGGTTTGGGTCCAAGGCTCAGGGACGTCAGACACTGAGAAGTTTGTTTTGGGAAGGGATGGGCCCGCACTCCCGGGGCCCCTTCCTAGAACAAGCGCCGGCCTCTCCAGAGGTGCGGCCTAGAGGAGGGAGCCCAGTTTTCCCCCCATCGGGGGTGCCGGGGCCCTCTCCCCTCCCATCGCCCTCTTTCTGTCTCTGCAGCTTCCTGGGCCGACCCGGTCCGGAGCATGCGCTGTGAGCTCTGTGGTGGGGGCTTTGAGGACCGAAGGGGCCTGGCCTGCCACGCCCGCTCTCACCTGCGGCACATGGGGGTGACCAAGTGGTCCGGCTCGCCCATTGACGCTCTTGGAGGGATCCTGGAGAAGAAGGCCGAAGCGCGGCTCGTCAGGAAGGAGCCCGCCCCAGCCGGGCCGCCCTCTCCCCAGGGGGCAGGATGGGCCCCAATGCCCCGGGAAGGGGCCTCAGGCCCTGTCTGACCCCATTGCCCCTCAGTCCTGGCAAACCCGGGCCCGGCCCTGCCGGCGGAGCCCGGGAGATGACCCTCTCGCCTCTTGCCTCCCAGCCGTTTGCTGATTTCCTCCCCCCCCTGGTGATAAGGCGGCTGCTGCCCGACGAGAGACTTCTCTCCGGGAAGACGAAGCCCAAGACCCCTACACGCCCCGAGCTGCCCCTCAAGACTGAGCCCATTCACGGCCAAAGCCATGGGGACAAGCGAGTGCCCCTCACCTTGGCTCCCCACAGCCTCACATTGATGGATAAGCACTGGGGGAGTGGATTTAGGCCCCACAGACAAGCCCGCCCTTCTGGGGGGGGGGGGAAGGCCAGTGACTCTCAGCAGAAACGGGACCCCGGGCCACAGCCACCTCCCAGAACCCGGTGTGCCCCCCCCCTGGTCCCCCGCCCTCCCCAGAAGTCCTTGGTGACATTTCGGGGCCCGTGTACACCCTGAAATGCAGGTTCTGTGCAGTGCAGTTCCAGGGTCCCCCCTCCATCCAGGAAGAGTGGATACGCCACCTCCAGAGGCACATCCTGGAAAGGAACTTCTCCCAAGCGGAGCCTGAGGCCCCCAAGGCCCAGCCGGGACCAGAGGCCCAGTAATGGAGCCAGCTCTCTCCCCCTCTCCCGCCCTTTCTCCCCCCTCTCTGCCTCCTTTTTCCCTCTTCCCTGCTAGAAGCTCATCAAATGAGTGCATCATCCCCCCCTGCTGCTTCAGGGCTCTCTGGTGCCTGGTAGGGGCCTCAGGGTGGGCTTCGGGCCTTCCCCCAATACCCAGGCTGGGCGGGGAGCCCTGAACGCCTCCTGGGCCACGGAAATCACTGAGGGTTCCCGAGCAGCCCGAGGCCCTGAGGGGGGTTTTCCCTGAGAACAATTGGGCTTGGAGCCCACAGCTTTCTCTGCACTTTAGAAGCCCCCTCCCCCTCCCCTGCCAGGGGCCTGTTGCCCCCCATCCCATCCCCCCCTTCACTGTTGCTGTTTCTGCATAGCTTCCTAGAACTTCCCCTTGTTTAAAGTAGTTTTGTGTAGAGAATAAGGAGCATTGGTTTTCATGTTGGAGTCCTGGGATGAGGAAAGCCCAGAGGCACTGACCTTTCACCTCTTGTCAGTGGTCACGTTCTGGTTGTGAAAAAAATGTAAAAAATAAAAAAACAAAAACAAAACCCCACTAATAATCCTGCTGTACTTGGAAAATAGATATTCTGTGTAGAGATGAAATAAATCGGAGCTAAGAGGTCAAGAGACCTTCTCCACAATGGCCTCCCAGTCTCCTTGTGTTTTATTGTCCTCTCACATGACTCGATCTATTCTGATGGTCAGCATTAGATCCCCGCCGTCTCTACCAGTGGCTTCTGGGACAGATCCCATGAGTGATCTGGAAGCCCGTTCTCCATAATGGGTCTTTTACAAGGATTTCCATGAGGGTTCTTTGATCCTGATTTCCATGGAGTCTCTCCCCCTGACCTCTAGGGGGGTCTCTGTTTCTGAACTCTCTGGAGGGGTTCTGCCCTGATCTCCATGGGGGCTCCCTGCACCTTACTCTTCATGGAGGATTGATGTTTTCAGTTCTTCCTGATAGGTCGGTGACCCCACTCTCCACAGTGGTTCTTTGCCCCAGGTGGGCTTAGGCCCTGATCTCCATGGGGCATCTCTGACTCTGATCTCGATACTGGGTCTGAGACAGATCTCGATGGGGAGTCTTTGTCTCTGATCTCCATGGGGGTCTCCAGCATGAATCTCCATGTTTGATCTCTGCCCCTTGCCTCCAGAAGGGAGCTCTGCCCAAGCGGTATTGAACAATGTCTCTGTGGGAGATCTCTGATCCTGATTTCCATAGTCTCTCACACTAATCTTCAAGTAGTTCTCTACCACTAATCTCCATGGGGGCGTCTCTGCCCCTGGTCTCCTTGGGGAGTCTGCTCTGATCTTCATGAGACTTCCCTGCGCCCACCCTTTGTGAACGATCTCTGCCGCTGATTTTCATGGTAAGTCTGTGGCCCCTACCTCCATAACGGTTCTTTGCTCTGTGTGATCTTGGACCCTCATCTCCATGGGCTTCTCTGACTTTGATCTCCATGGGTGGTCTCTTACCTTTTGCCAAGATTTCCATGGAGGGTCTCTGGCTTTGATCTCCACTAGGGGGTGTCTGTGACTGACCTCCATGGGAGGTCTCTAAACCTGATCTGCTTGGGGGATTTCTGACCCTGATTTTTTTTTTCTTTATTTAGAATTTTTTTTTCCACAGTATATATGCATGAGCAATTTTTTTTTATAACATTGTCCCTTGTATTCATTTTTTCCAAATTATCCCCCCCTCTCCCTCCACTCCCTCCCCCCGATGACAGGCAATCCTATACATTTTACATGTGTTACAATATAACCTAGATACACTATATGTGTGTAAATACCATTTTCTTGTTGCACATTAAATATTAGCTTCCGAAGGTATAAGTAACCTGGGTAGATAGACAGTAGTGCTAACAATTTACATTCACTTCCCAGTGTCCCTTCTCTGGGTGTAGTTGTTTCTGTCCATCATTGATCAACTAGAAGTGAGTTGGATCTTCTTTATGTTGAAGATTTCCACTTCCATCAGAATACATCTTCTTACAGTATCACTGTTGAAGTGCACAGCGATCTTCTGGTTCTATTCATTTCACTCAGCAACAGTTGATGTAAGTCTCTCCAGGCCTCTCTGTATTCCTCCTGCTGCTGACCCTGATTTTTATGGGCATTCTAAATTGGATCTTCATGGGGTGACTGTCCTTTATCGCCATGGAAAGTCTGTGTTCCTGATCTCCATGTTGGAGTCTGCTTTGATCTCCATAGAGGTTTTCTGACCCTTGTCTCAATGGGGAATCTTTCCCAGATCACAATTTGTGTCTTTGCTCCTGGTCTCAGGGGGAGTCTGTGTCCCTGACCTCTATGACTGGTCTGTGAATCTAATGTCCACTGGGGGGGGTCTCCCTCTGAGCTCCATGGGTGGTCTCTGCCCCTGATTTCCATGAGGAGTCTCCAACAGTAATCTACATGTATGGTCTCGCCCCTGGGATCCATGATGGGCCTCTGCCTTGGGGGGGTATTGGACCCTGATCTCCCTGGAGGGTCTGTAAACCTGAAATCAAATTGGGGTTTGAATTGATCTCTGTTGTGACCTCTGACCCCGAATTCTATAATGGGTCTGTGATTTCAATAGGGGCTTCCCCCCCCAATTTCCATGCTGGGTTGTCACTACCCATGATTTCCCTGGGGAGTTGCTACCACTGATCTCCATGGAGAAACTCTAACCTTGATCTCCACGGGGTACTCTGATTTTCATTTCCATACTGGATTTCTGACACAGTTCTCCATGTGGAGATTCTGTCCCTGATTTTCATGGGAGATCTCTACCACTGATCTCCATACAGGTGTCTCTCCCTGTTCTCCATGAGGAGGTCTGTTACCCTTTTATCCACCGGGGGGGGGGGTGTCTTTGGCCCTGATTTCGATGGGAGGTCTGTCACCTTTAAGTCTCCTAGGGGTCTGTGTGCCTCACCTGCGTGGGATGTCCCTGATGTGCGTGGGGAATTTCTCCAGAAGCAGACCCGGGACAGTGACAAAGACCCTCCATTATAATCAGAGATAGACTCCTCATTGAGATCAGGGTCAGAGAACCCCGATGGAATAACAAGACAAACCCCCCACGGGATGGGGCAGAGACCCCCCCCACGAAGATCAGGCACACAGATTTCCCCCCCCATGGAGATCACTGCACAGCCCCCAGATCAGGGGCACAAACCCCCTGTGGACATTGGGAGATGGGGGTAGAAATGTCCCATGGAGATAAGAAACTCCCTATGGAGATCAAGGTTAGAGATCAGTAGGAAAGACCCTACTGTGAGGATCAACATCACCATAAAATACAGAATCATAGACAACTCATGGAAATCTGGGGCAAAGGCCCCCATGGAGATCAGGGTCAGTGACCCTTCATGAAGATCGAGCTAGACCCACCCTAGAGATCAGGGGCAGAGACCCTCCCCCCCATGGATATTCAGTCACTGAACCCTACTGGAGATCAGGGGTAGAAACCCCCCATGGACATCATGGGTAGTGACAACCCAGCATGGAAATTGGGGGGGGGAAGCCCCTATTGAAATCACAGACCCATTATAGAATTCGGGGTCAGAGGTCACAACAGAGATCAATTCAAACCCCAATTTGATTTCAGGTTTACAGACCCTCCAGGGAGATCAGGGTCCAATACCCCCCCAAGGCAGAGGCCCATCATGGATCCCAGGGGCGAGACCATACATGTAGATTACTGTTGGAGACTCCTCATGGAAATCAGGGGCAGAGACCACCCATGGAGCTCAGAGGGAGACCCCCCCAGTGGAGGACCCCACTGGAGATCAAGGTCAAAATCCCACCGAGGAAATCAAGGGCAACCCCACCCCCCATATTGAGACCAGGGACAGATACAGTGTGGAGATCAGGGGCGGAGACCTCACATAGAGATTAGTGTTGGAGACTCCACATGGAGATTAGGGACAGAGACCCCACCCTGAAGAACAGAGACAGACCTTGCTTGGACATCTAGGTCCGAGACACAGAAAACACAGGAAGATCAAGGTCAGTGACCCTCCTTGGCAAACAGCACAAAGACTCCCAATGGAGATCAGAGACAGAATCCTTACTGAGATTATGATTAGAGAGAAACCATGAAGATTAGGGGTAGAGAACTCTCATGGAGATCAGGGTCAGAAACCATCTATAAAAATCAGAGTCAGAAAGCCCTCCAGGAAAAGACACCCTCTATGGACAACAAGAACAGAGACCCGCCTAGAGATCGGGGTCAGAAACCCTGGCCTGTGAGTGTGAGCCCCCGGAGATAAGCCAGAGACTCTCAGGGAGACCAGGAGTAGAGAGCCCCCCCCCCCCGGAAATCAGGGGCAAAGTGATTATGAGATTAGAGACAGATCATGGCCCCAGATCCACATAGTAATCAAGGTAATGAACCCTCCAGGAAGATCATATTCAGAGACCCTCAAGGAGATCAAAGGAACAGACACCCCGTGAATATCAGGATCATGCACCCCCAGAGGACATCAAGGACACAGATGCCCATGGAGATCAAATTCACAGACTGCCCATTAAAAGAAGGCTCAGAGAACCCCCATGAAGATCAGGGTCAGAGACCAAATATGGAGATCAGTGTCAGAACCCCGCCCAGGGAAAGAGACTCTCCATCACCCCAATGACAGAGAACCCCGTGGAGATCATGGCATGAAATTCACCAAGAGATTAGGGATTGAGAGCTGAAGACCAACAAAAAGGAAGAGACGTTGGAAGGAAGCAGAAGAGTGTGTGGAGATGAGGGGCAAAGATTCACAGGGAAAATAGGAAAAATTCTTCATGAAGAAGGGGAGAGAAACGGGTAAGGAATAAAAGATGGCAGAGTTGTTGTGGTAGAGAAGCCACAAGGAGATCAGGGGCAGAGATTTCTATGGGAAATCAGGGCTAGAAACCATCATGGGGATGAGAGACAGAAGTATGCAGGGGTAGAGATTGCACTCTGTAGATGAGGGTCACAGACACCACATGGAGATCAGAGCAGACCCCCTGTGGATATTATGCACCTCCCGTGAAGATCAGGAACAAAGACCCCCCCAAAGGAGAACAGAGACAGACCCCTTATGGAGATCATGTCCAGAGATCCCATAGAAATTTAAATCGCAGACGACCCAGGGAGATCATATTCAGAAACCCATTATGGAGATCAGAGTCAGAGATCCTAGTTGGAGATCAGAGTCCAATACCCCACGGGGTAGAGACCTCAATATAATCCCATATTGAGACCAGGGGCCGAGACCTCACAGGAGGTTAGTGTTTGAGTCTCCCCATGGAGATCAGTGGTAGGGACACACCGTGGAAATCTAGCCAGACCCCACGTGAAGATGAGAAGCAGACCTCTCATGGACATCTGATTCTGAGACCCCCAATGGAGGTCAGGGATACAGAAAACCTATGGAGACCAAATGCAGAGACTACACATGGAAATCAAGACCAGAGACTTCCCTTAAAAATTAAAGCAAAAAGTCCCAAATGAGATCAGAGACAGACTGTTCCCCTCCCGCCCCCCCCCCATGGAGATCAATGTCAGAAACCTCATCCTGGGAACAAGACCCTCCATGGAGATCAGGGTTTGACAAAAGCCCCCCCCCCATAGACATGAGTGTCAGAGACCAATTATACACATATGGGTCAAAGATCCCCCATGGAAATCAGGGTCACAGGACCCCTTTGGAAAGCTGAGGTGGAGATATCAGTACCATATCTGTGTCATAAGTTCGTTGATAGGAGTCCTTCTTTCCCTATTTTTTAAAATAATTTGCATAGTATAGGAGTTAATTCTTTTTTAACTGTTTGGTAGAATTCACATGTAAATCCATCTTGCCTTGGAGATTTTTTCTTACTGAGTTGATTAATACCTTGTTCTATTTCTTTTTTGTGAAATGAGACTATTTATAAGCAATATATAAAATATATAAATATATAAAATATATAAATATATAAAATGAGACAATTTAATAAGCAATTTATTTTTTCTTCCCTTAATCTTGGGAATCTATATTTTTAGTAGGTATTCCCCTATTTCACTCAGACTATTGAATTTCTTGACATACATTGGGCCAAATAACTCCTAATGATTGCATTATCTCAATAGACGCAGAAAAAGCATTTGATAAAGTCAAACACCCCTTCCTATTAAAAAAAAAAAAAAACACTAGGAACAAATGGACTTTTCTTTCAAATGATCAGTAGCATCTATTTAAACTGCCAGCAAGCATCATATGTATTGGGGAAAAACTAGAACCATTCCCAATAACATCAGGGGTGAAATAAGTTTACCCACTATCACCATTACTATTCAATATTGTATTAGAAATGTTAGCTTTGCTAATCCAATTCCAATTGATCAATGATAGACAGAATCAGCTGCATCCAGAAAAGGAACACTGGGAAATGAGTGTGAGCATTGGTTTTGTTTTGTTTTGTTTTGTTTCTCTTCCTTTTTTACCTTCCCAATACAATCCTTCCTTTGCAACAACAACAACAACAACAAAATTCGGTTCTGCACATATATATTGTAGTTAGGATATACTATAACATATTTAATATGTATGGGAATGCCTGCCATCTAGGGGAGGGGGTGGAGGGAAGGAGGGGAAGAACTCAGAACAGAAGGGAGTACAAGGGATAATGTAAAAAAAAAATTTTACCTATGCATATGTACTGTCAAAGAAAATGTTATAATTATAAAAATTAATAAAAAATTTAAAAAAAAGAAATGTTAGCTTTGGGAATAAGAGAAGAAAAGGAAATTATAAGAATTAGAATAGATAATGAGGAAACCAATGTATCACTTTTTGAGGATGATATGATGGTATACTTAGAAAACCCTACAGAATCAACTGAAAAACTACTAGAAACGGTCTCCAACAGTAATGTTCAAGTGTGGACGCTGCCCCTGGTCTCCATAACTAATGGGGTTCTGACACTGATCTCCATGAGGATTTGCTAAGCTTGATTTCCATGGGGGTTTTTTAACATGATCTCCATGTGGGTTCTTTTACCCTGATCTCTATGTAAATTAATTGACCTGCTCTCCAACTTGATTCTCTGACCCAGTTCCCCATAATGGATCATTGACAATGATCTCCATAAAAGGGGAGGGGTCTCTGTCCTTGATTTCCATGGGGGTGTTTTCTACTTCTGATTTCTTTGGTGGGAGCTCGTAACAATAACCCTGCCACGTTTTATTCCTTACACATTTCTCTTCCCTTCCCCATGATTCCCCCTAATTTACCTGTGAATCTTTGTCATATCTACACACTCTGCTGTCCCTTCCACCATCTCTTCTTTTTCCTTGGTCCAGCTCTCTATCCCATATCTCTTCATCCATCTTACTCTGTGATCTATACTGGGGTCTTTGTCCTTGATGTCCATGCAGGGTATTTTTCCCTGGGGTGATTTCTGAGACATGATCTCTGACCATGATCAAGATGGGGGTGCTCTGACCCTAATTTTCATGGGTGGTCTCTGAATTTGATCTCCATGTGGAATCTCTGTTTTTGACTCCAAGTCTCTTGTCCATGGTGCATCTGTCTCGGATTTCCATGGGAAGTCAGTGTCCCTGCTCTGTATAAGGGGTCTCTGGCTCTGGGGGATCTTGGATCCCGATCTCTATGGGACAACTGACACTGATCACCATTATTGATCTCTTTCCCTGATCTCCATGGGGGATCTCTTTCCATGTTGGGGGTTTCTGACACTGGTCTTCATAGGGAGTCTCTGACCCTGATCTTCCTGGGAATTCTCTGACCTTCCTTTTTATGTTTAGTCTCTGAATTTGATCTTCATGGACCATCCTTGATGCCCCATGGATCTCTGCCATTGATCTTCATGGTGGATCTCTAAGCGTGATCTCTGTAGGACATCTGTCTTTAATCTCACTTGGGATCCTTTGCACTAATTTTCAAGAGAAGTCTCTGATTTAATCTCCATGTGTGCTCTCCATGGTTCATCCATGTCTCTGACCTCCTCTGGGGGTCTCTGACCCAGATGTGCATGAGAGATCTGACTCTGATAGTCATGGGGTGTCTCTGGCCCTGATATGCATAGACATTCACTGTCACTGATCTGCCTGGGGAGACATTAACTGCCCCATGATGTCTAAGCCCTTGGTCTCAGTATTGGAGCTCTGCACTGGGGGTATTGGACCCTGATCTCCATGGGGGATTTCTGACTCTGATCTCCAAAAATGTGTCTCTGAAGTTAATCTCCCTGGGGGGTGTGACCTTTATTTCTTTTTTTATTATAGCTTTTTCTATACAAAGCATATGCATGGATAATTTTTCCACATTGACCCTTGCAAAAACTTCTGTTTCAACTTTTCCCCTCCTTCCCTCCACCCCCTCCCCTAGATGGCAGGCAGTACCATTTATGTTAAATATGTTAAAGTCTTTGTGATCCTTATTTCTTTGGTGGTTTCTTAACATCATCTTTATAGTGTATCTGTCTGGGTCTCCAAGAGGAGATTCTGATCTTCATCTCCATGTGTGATCTTAGCTTTTGGTCTCCATGGGTTGTCTGTGTCCCTGACCTCCATGGTGAGTGTCTGCCCCTGATGTTCATAGGGTTTCTCTTTGGTATCTTGGAACCCGATCTCCATAATGGGACACAGATCTCCATGTGGGGACTCTGTCCCTGATCTTCATGGAGTATCCTCTGGCTCTGATATTTTTTGTGGGGTCTCTGCCACAATAACCCTGCCACATTTTATTCCTTACACGTTTCTCTTCCTTATGAACTGATATTTCTTCCCTAATTTCTCTGATTCATGCACCTCTGTCCTTGACATTTATGAGAGGTCTTCGCGCTAATCTGCATGGAGGGTCTCTAACCATGACTTCAAAGGGGGGGTCTGTCTCTTATCTCATTGGAGATCTTTACCCCTGATGTCCAAGAGGGTCTTTGACCCTGATCTCCAGGTGTGGCCTCTGCCTTTGTTCTCCATGGGGGGGGGTCTATGTCCCTGACCTTTATGGGGATGCCTCTGACCTAGATGTCCACAAGGGGTCTGCCTCTCATCTTCATGGAGGATTTCTGGCTCTGATTTCTGTGGGGGGGGTCTCTGTTACTGATCTCCATGGGAGGGGGGACTCCAACACTAATCTCCATGTGAGGTCTCTGCCCCTGGTCTCTATAAGGGGGCTCTGTCCCAGGGGGTATTGGACCTTGATTTCCATGGGGGAATCTGTATATTCAGGGAGGGTCTCTTCCCTGGGGAAGCTGAGAAACTGATCTTCAGGAGGGGTCTTTACCCCCTCCTCCCCATGGGGGTCTCTGCCCTCTGTCTTCTTGCAACAGGAACCTGCCTCTTTTTATTCCTTGCACATTTCTCTTCCCTTCATCCTGACCTGGTCTCTCCCCCCTAATTTCCCTGTGAATCTTTGCCCCTCACCTCCACACTCTGCTGTCCCCTTCCACCATCTCTTTTTTTTTTTTAAGCTGGTCTTGAGCTTTCTCTCCCTCATGTCTTTGTCCATCTCACCCCGTGATCTATATGGGGGTCTCTGACCTTGAGGTCCATGGCAGGTCTCTTTCACTGGGGGGCTTTCTGACCCTGATCTCCATAGCTGATCTCCGACCCTGATCTCCTTGGGGATGCGCTGATTACAATGGACCGTCTCTGAATTTGATCTCCATGGAGAGGGTCTGTTTTTGACTCTATGACTTATGTCCATGGAGGGGCCTGTCTTTGATTTCCATGGTGGTTTTCGTCCCAGGTCTGCATAAGGGGACTTTGCTGATGGGGGGTCTTGGGCCCTGATCTCTCTGGATGATCTCTGACCCTGATTTTGCCACTTGCTCCCTCACACTGATCTCCATGGGGAGTCTCTGATCTCCATAGGTTTCTCTTTCCTGGGCGGGGAGGGGCAGGTTATGACACTGATCTCCATGTGGAGTCTCCAATTTCCATGTAAGGTTTTTGTGCCTGGTCTCCACCAGGGGGCTCTGACCCACAAGGCATTGGATCCTGATGTCCATGGGGGGTCTCTGCACTTGGTCTCCACCAGGGGGCTCTGACCCACAAGGCATTGGATCCTGATGTCCATGGGGGGTCTCTGCACTTGGTCTCCACCAGGGGGCTCTGACCCATAAGGCATTGGATCCTGATGTCCTGGCTGGTCTCTGCCACTGATCTGCATGGGGGGGGGGGGGGGGGGGGGGGGGCTCCAACACTAATTTTCCATGTCTCTGCCCCTAGTCTCCAAAAGAGGAGCTCTGTCCTGGTGGATCTTGGACCCTTATTTCCCTGAGGGGGGGGCAGTTCTGCCGCTAAACTCCAACTGGGATCTTTTCCTGGGGCGTTTCTGACCCTGACCTCCCTGAGGGAAAGCTGTGATCCTGGTCTCCATGGGGGTGCTCTGAGACTGATTTTTATGGGCAGTCTCTCAGTGTGATTTCCATGGGTTCTCTGCTCTGTATGTCCATGATGGCTCTCTGCCCCCGGGGGGGGGGGGGGTCTGTGACCCTGATCTCCATGAGGGCTCCCTACTTCTAATTCGCAAGGGGAATCTGCTCTCATCAGGTGGGGGTCTCGAGCCCTGAGCTACACAGGGGTGTCTGTCCCTGATGTTCAGGGTGGGTCTCTTTCCCTGCGGGGGTTGCTGACTCATATGTCCATGGATGTCTCTGACCCTGATTTTCATGGGGGTTCTATGACCCTGGTTTAATAGAATTGGGTCTCCATGAAGGGCTAGATTTCTGATTCTGAGTCTCAGGTTCATGTGGGGTCTGTGCCCCTGGTCTGAATAAGGGGCCTCTGCTCCAGGGATGTCAGACCCTTCTGTCCATGGGGGATCTCTGACCCGGATCTCCATAATGGGTCACTGAATCGGACCTTTCTGGGGTTTTTGTGAACTTCATTTCCATGGAGGTCTCTAATCATGAACTCCCTAGGGCATCTCTGATCTTTGACCCTTCTCTCCATTGGGGTTCTCTAGCCCTGACTTTCCTGGATGGCGTCTCGATTTGATCTCCATGTGGGGCTCTTGGTTTTTTATTCTGCGTCTCCTCTCCATGGGAGGTCTTTCTCTGACTTCCATGGGCGCTGTGTCCCTGGTCTGTGTAAGGGGGCTCTGCCCCTGGGGGGGCCTAATCTCTAGGGGGGATCTCCATGGAGATGTCTGGCATGGAGGATCTATTTTCCAGGTGGGGTTTCTGACGTTGATCTCCACAGTGGGTCTCTGAGCCTGATCTCCAAAGGGGCTCATGGACCTCACTTTTATACTTGGGATCTGCATTTGATCTCCATGAGGCAGCTCTAACCTTGATGACCCAGAGGCACCTGGGGCTCGGATTTTCATGGGTATATTTGCAGCTGATCTCCACGGAGGGTCTGTGTCTCTGGTGTCCATTAGGGGACTCTGACCCTGGAGGAGTCGGCTGCCTGAGTTAAACTCTTTCCTCCTTTTAAAACTTGTCAGATTCCTTATTCCACTGTATTCAGTTAGTTCTTCTCCCACTAACCTCCACTTCTCTAGCTCCGAAACTCTCCTTCTTACAGAGCCTTGAGACGGGCACTCCAGAGCACCTGAGAACCCAGCGATCTGCTTCTGAGTTACCAACAAACCTTGCTTGTCTGTTAACCTCCTTAAGCCTGCTTCATACGTCCCTCAGAAGGGAGGCTCATTTCTTAGTATTTCCTCATTTCAGTTGAAAATGAAAGTGACTAGATTAGCCCTTCTTCCCGCTTGCCTGTTTTTTACTGACCCTTCCGGGTCACGGAGACATCTCCACTGAACTCGACTGATCGTGTTAGTCGAGCTGATGTGTACAGGACCTCACCTAGTGGGTGCCAAGTGTTGTGTCCTGCTTTCTAGAGCCCCCAAGTTGGGGTGACAAAACATACTGTGCTTTCTAGAGTCCCCACAGCGGGGTGATTAAAATCTACCTTCCTAGTGCAGAAGTGATGAGGCGGGACTCTGAGGATGGGAAAATGGAGTCCATTTATTTCAAGGTCTTTTTCCCTTTTTTTATACCCTCATACCCTTAAGTACCAAAAACACTGGACATGCACCCATGGGGCCACATAAAGAATTTGCTATTGTACGTACTTTGCCACCTGGTATCCCTTCGATCTGCTCTCCCTCTGTTTCAATCTCCACACAGGTCATCACCACCCCTCACTCAGGAAGGCCGAGAGCCCTCGGGGGAGCCGGGGAGCCGAGCCAGACACTGTCAGCAGGTTCCCTCTGGGCTGAAGGGTCTTACACCTCACCTGGAGTTTCCCCACTGTCTGTAACCCTCTACAAAACAGAGATCTTTTAATGTGGAGTTTTAGACTAGCCATCTGAGATGGGATTCTTGTCCAAAGCATTTTGGCACAGATAAACCCAAGCAGGGAAGCTATATATGGTTTTAGCTAAGTAGAGTTTGCAAACACAATACATCACCACATTACTGGTTATATAACAAGATATACTATCTTAGAGGGGAAACAAAGGCAGACAAAGGTGGCAAAGACACTGGCTAGGAGGATAAGCCATAATTCCAGGAATGGATCATAACTTAATCCTGACAGGATAGAGGTCAAGGTAAGAAGGTAAAAGGAAAGAGACTGTGAGGTGAGGGCCAATACTCAAGTGGAGGGAGAATTATCCTAGCAAGGATGGAGAAATGGACCTGGATGTTATGACACAATGGTACATCATGGTGATAGGAGCAGCAAGGTTTTTCCCGACTCAATTCTCCTAGTCCTAATGGCAAGGAAGGGGTGTGGTGGCCATAATCTTTTTAAGGGCATAACATTTCCACACTCTCTCTAGTGGGTATTCAAATCCTTGAATCATCTTGGAGGCTTTCAGCACCGTCATTGTGACTGACTCTATCTGGGTGCAGATAAGTCAAACAAGATTAGAAAAGATGCAAGGACCCATGCTGAGGGCAAGGAGAAGGAGAAACAATTGTCCTGTAAGGGATGAGCTAAGAGTCCCCTGACCCTGCTCCAGTGGGCCGAATTCCAGATTCCTACAGACAGGAGCCAGACTCTCCCTGATAACCTGAGAGTTGTTAACAGCGTCCCTTGTTTAAGGCAGCATAGAGGCCTGCCCATTGCAGGAATAGCACGGTAGGTCCTCTGAAGTTCTGGAGCACCATCTTAACCAGGGAATCCAGCTGGAGATGGACACTTCAGTGTGGGTTAACTCAGCATCTGGTTGTAGAGAGAGCATCAGTTGTGCTAGCCAATCCTAACCCTCAAGGTGGGGGGGGGGGGAGTGACACTGCAGGCTTTCAGAGATAATCCAAGGGGGAAAGGTGAGACCTGAAATGGCTCCACTCATCCCTGCCTAGAACAGAAAGGCTCAGGAACACCACTCTTATACAGAAAGGATCTGGAGCAGGGTGTGGCAGTGTGCACACCTAATGTGAAAAACCATGAAGCCTCAGGGTCTCAAGAGCAAACTGCAAGCACCTCCGAGGATGCTGAAATATGAATTAAGGAACTGGGGTTACAGGACCCGAGGAGTGGGTCAGAAAGACTCATGGAGGCAGTCCCAAGACAGGGGCCTGGACCTTGGAGATTTCCGAGGATGATTTTTGGTTATTCCCAATAACAGGTAGATCAGAAAGTGGTCCCAGAAACTTCCCAGGGCAAGTCTAACACAATAAGGGGGTTCAAAGTTCAACAGAGCCAGCAATCACAGCTCAGCTGGGGTTTAAAAATGAACACAAACTAAGCAAGGAATAAGGATGAAAAGGAATGCTGGGAGGGCTTCCAATGTCAACTGGTGGGCTAGGAGGGGCAGTAGTCCCTGGGGCAAAGTGAACAGGAACTAGTGGCGCTAGGGATGGTATGGACTGAATGGAGTTAGGCAAGGACCCATTACTATTGTAGCCAGAGAGATACCCATAACCTGCAGTCTAAGGATTAACTTTTGTCCAATCCACTTCCTGCCTCTCCCTTGGCTGCTGTCTGAGTGCTTCTGGGAAAATCCTCCAGCTCTCCTGGTCCCTAATCTCTTATCTCCTTTTTTCTGTTTGTTTTGTTTTGTTTTATCAAGGGAATCATCCAAAGGAAAGTAGATAGAGCTCCTGTTGTCAAGAAGCCATCTCACATGTAAGTTCTGAAAGTGAATTAAAATTCCTACACATAACATTCTAACACATAACTGTACGTAGGGATTTTGCACTCTGGAAATTATCTAAAGAGCCTTCAAATAATTACATGTTCTGAAGGGAACACTGTGTTCGATTAGATAATGCAGATACATATTATAAGCATCCTTTTCAGCAACAGTTACACAAATTATAACTCAGTATTTTTCATCCTAAATCCTAAATACATTGTAACAGGGGACCCAGTCAGGATTTGGCAGTCATCTATCAACCATTTCCAGTTGCTCCCAAATCAATGGGGCTCAAAGTCCATTAGAGGCAAAGGCCATGACGAGCTCATCTTCTGACACTGCTTCCTTCTGAGAATGGGCACACAGTTGAATCACCCCACAGGATCCTATCTTCGGGGGTGATGGGCTGGAACCGATTGAAGCATAAAATGGGTTGGCCAATGCTGCTGTAACTTGACCAAAATTATTATCAAATATTATGGAGATCGGGGTCAGAGATCCCCCATGGACAGAAGGGTCTGACATCCCTGGAGCAGAGGCCCCTTATTCAGACCAGGGGCACAGACCCCACATGAACCTGAGACTCAGAATCAGAAATCTAGCCCCTTCATGGAGACCCAATTCTATTAAACCAGGGTCATAGAACCCCCATGAAAATCAGGGTCAGAGACATCCATGGACATATGAGTCAGCAACCCCCACAGGGAAAGAGACCCACCCTGAACATCAGGGACAGACACCCCTGTGTAGCTCAGGGCTCGAGACCCCCACCTGATGAGAGCAGATTCCCCTTGCGAATTAGAAGTAGGGAGCCCTCATGGAGATCAGGGTCACAGACCCCCCCCCCCCGGGGGCAGAGAGCCATCATGGACATACAGAGCAGAGAACCCATGGAAATCACACTGAGAGACTGCCCATAAAAATCAGTCTCAGAGCACCCCCATGGAGACCAGGATCACAGCTTTCCCTCAGGGAGGTCAGGGTCAGAAACGCCCCAGGAAAAGATCCCAGTTGGAGTTTAGCGGCAGAACTGCCCCCCCCTCAGGGAAATAAGGGTCCAAGATCCACCAGGACAGAGCTCCTCTTTTGGAGACTAGGGGCAGAGACATGGAAAATTAGTGTTGGAGCCCCCCCCATGCAGATCAGAGACCAGCCAGAACATCAAGATCCAATACCTTATGGGTCAGAGCCCCCTGGTGGAGACCGCTCCCCTATGGACATCAGGATCCAATGCCTTGTGGGTCAGAGCCCCCTGGTGGAGACCAAGTGCAGAGACCCCCCATGGACATCAGGATCCAATGCCTTGTGGGTCAGAGCCCCCTGGTGGAGACCAAGTGCAGAGACCCCCCCATGGACATCAGGATCCAATACCTTGTGGGTCAGAGCCCCCTGGTGGAGACCAAGTGCAGAGACCCCCCATGGACATCAGGATCCAATACCTTGTGGGTCAGAGCCCCCTGGTGGAGACCAAGTGCAGAGATCCCCCATGGACATCAGGATCCAATGCCTTGTGGGTCAGAGCCCCCTGGTGGAGACCAAGTGCAGAGACCCCCCATGGACATCAGGATCCAATACCTTGTGGGTCAGAGCCCCCTGGTGGAGACCGCTCCCCCATGGACATCAGGATCCAATGCCTTGTGGGTCAGAGCCCCCTGGTGGAGACCAAGTGCAGAAACCCCCCATGGACATCAGGATCCAATACCTTGTGGGTCAGAGCCCCCTGGTGGAGACCAAGTGCAGAGACCCCCCATGGACATCAGGATCCAATGCCTTGTGGGTCAGAGCCCCCTGGTGGAGACCAAGTGCAGAGACCCCCCATGGACATCAGGATCCAATACCTTGTGGGTCAGAGCCCCCTGGTGGAGACCAAGTGCAGAGATCCCCCATGGACATCAGGATCCAATGCCTTGTGGGTCAGAGCCCCCTGGTGGAGACCAAGTGCAGAGACCCCCCATGGACATCAGGATCCAATACCTTATGGGTCAGAGCCCCCTGGTGGAGACCGCTCCCCCATGGACATCAGGATCCAATGCCTTGTGGGTCAGAGCCCCCTGGTGGAGACCAAGTGCAGAGACCCCCCATGGACATCAGGATCCAATACCTTGTGGGTCAGAGCCCCCTGGTGGAGACCAAGTGCAGAGACCCCCCATGGACATCAGGATCCAATACCTTGTGGGTCAGAGCCCCCTGGTGGAGACCAAGTGCAGAGACCCCCCATGGACATCAGGATCCAATACCTTATGGGTCAGAGCCCCCTGGTGGAGACCGCTCCCCCATGGACATCAGGATCCAATACCTTGTGGGTCAGAGCCCCCTGGTGGAGACCAAGTGCAGAGACCCCCCATGGACATCAGGATCCAATACCTTGTGGGTCAGAGCCCCCTGGTGGAGACCAAGTGCAGAGATCCCCCATGGACATCAGGATCCAATGCCTTGTGGGTCAGAGCCCCCTGGTGGAGACCAAGTGCAGAGACCCCCCATGGACATCAGGATCCAATACCTTGTGGGTCAGAGCCCCCTGGTGGAGACCGCTCCCCCATGGACATCAGGATCCAATGCCTTGTGGGTCAGAGCCCCCTGTTGGAGACCGCTCCCCCATGGACATCAGGATCCAATGCCTTGTGGGTCAGAGCCCCCTGGTGGAGACCAAGTGCAGAAACCCCCCATGGACATCAGGATCCAATACCTTGTGGGTCAGAGCCCCCTGGTGGAGACCAAGTGCAGAGACCCCCCATGGACATCAGGATCCAATGCCTTGTGGGTCAGAGCCCCCTGGTGGAGACCAAGTGCAGAGACCCCCCATGGACATCAGGATCCAATACCTTGTGGGTCAGAGCCCCCTGGTGGAGACCAAGTGCAGAGATCCCCCATGGACATCAGGATCCAATGCCTTGTGGGTCAGAGCCCCCTGGTGGAGACCAAGTGCAGAGACCCCCCATGGACATCAGGATCCAATACCTTATGGGTCAGAGCCCCCTGGTGGAGACCGCTCCCCCATGGACATCAGGATCCAATGCCTTGTGGGTCAGAGCCCCCTGGTGGAGACCAAGTGCAGAGACCCCCCATGGACATCAGGATGCAATACCTTGTGGGTCAGAGCCCCCTGGTGGAGACCAAGTGCAGAGACCCCCCATGGACATCAGGATCCAATACCTTGTGGGTCAGAGCCCCCTGGTGGAGACCAAGTGCAGAGACCCCCCATGGACATCAGGATCCAATACCTTATGGGTCAGAGCCCCCTGGTGGAGACCGCTCCCCCATGGACATCAGGATCCAATGCCTTGTGGGTCAGAGCCCCCTGGTGGAGACCAAGGGCAGAGACCCCCCATGGACATCAGGATCCAATACCTTATGGGTCAGAGCCCCCTGATGGAGACCGCTCCCCCATGGACATCAGGATCCAATGCCTTGTGGGTCAGAGCCCCCTGGTGGAGACCAAGGGCAGAGACCCCCCATGGACATCAGGATCCAATGCCTTGTGGGTCAGAGCCCCCTGGTGGAGACCAGGCACAAAAACCTTACATGGAAATTGGAGACTCCACATGGAGATCAGTGTCATAACCTGCCCCTCCCCGCCCAGGAAAGAGAAACCTATGGAGATCCGAGACTCCCCATGGAGATCAGTGTGAGGGAGCAAGGGGCAAAATCAGGGTCAGAGATCATCCAGAGAGATCAGGGCCCAAGACCCCCCATCAGCAAAGTCCCCTTATGCAGACCTGGGACGAAAACCACCATGGAAATCAAAGACAGGCCCCTCCATGGACATAAGTCATAGAGTCAAAAACAGACCCTCTCCATGGAGATCAAATTCAGAGACGGTCCATTGTAATCAGCGCATCCCCAAGGAGATCAGGGTCGGAGATCAGCTATGGAGATCAGGGTCAGAAAGCCCCCCAGTGAAAGAGACCTGCCATGGACCTCAAGGTCAGAGACCCCCATATAGATCACGGGGTGAGATGGACAAAGACATGAGGGAGAGAAAGCTCAAGACCAGCTTAAAAAAAAAAAAAGAGAGGGATGGTGGAAGGGGACAGCAGAGTGTGGAGGTGAGGGGCAAAGATTCACAGGGAAATTAGGGGGGAGAGACCAGGTCAGGATGAAGGGAAGAGAAATGTGCAAGGAATAAAAAGAGGCAGGGTTCCTGTTGCAAGAAGACAGAGGGCAGAGACCCCCATGGGGAGGAGGGGGTAAAGACCCCTCCTGAAGATCAGTTTCTCAGCTTCCCCAGGGAAGAGACCCTCCCTGAATATACAGATTCCCCCATGGAAATCAAGGTCCAATACCCCCTGGGACAGAGCCCCCTTATAGAGACCAGGGGCAGAGACCTCACATGGAGATTAGTGTTGGAGTCCCCCCTCCCATGGAGATCAGTAACAGAGCCCCCCCCACAGAAATCAGGGCCAGAAATCCTCCATGAAGATGAGAGGCAGACCCCTTGTGGACATGTAGGTCAGAGGCATCCCCATAAAGGTCAGGGACATAGACCCCCCCCCATGGAGAACAAAGGCAGAGGCCACACCTGGAGATCAGGGTCAAAGACCCTCTTGGACATCAGGGGTAAAGTTGTTGGAAGTTTCTCGTCGGGCAGTGGCCGCCTTATCACCAGGTGGGTGAGGAAACCGGCAAACGGCTGGGAGGCAAGAGGCGAGAGGGTCATCTCACGGGCTCCGCCGGCAGGGCCAGGCCGGGTTTGCCAGGACTGCAGCGCAATGGGGTCAAAGACAGGGCCTGAGGCCCCTTCCCGGAACATTGGGGCCCATCCTGCCCCCGGGGAGAGGGCGGCCCGGCTGGGGCGGGCTCCTTCCTGACGAGCCGAGCTTCGGCCTTCTTCTCCAGGATCCCTCCAAGAGCGTCAATGGGCAAGCCGGACCACTTGGTCACCCCCATGTGCCACAGGTGAGAGCGGGCGTGGCAGGCCAGGCCCCTTCGGTCCTCAAAGCCCCCACCACAGAGCTCACAGCGCACGCTCCGGACCGGCTTGGCCCAGGAAGCTGCAGAGACAGAAAGAGGGCGATGGGAGGGGGGAGGGCCCCGGCACCCCCAATGGGGGGAAAACTGGGCTCCCTCCTCTAGGCCGCACCACTGGAGAAGCCGGGGCTTGTTCTAGGAAGGGGCCCCGGGAGTGCGGGCCCATCCCTTCCCAAAACAAATATCTCAGTGTCTGACGCCCCTGAGCCTTGAACCCAAACCAGGCCCGGGTTCCGGCCCTTTACCCCCCCAAAGAGCCTCCACAGACCCCTCAAGGCCAGTGTAGGAGGAAGCCCGCCCAGCGCCTTGTCCAAGAGCTCCTAACCCGCCTGTAATCAGCGCCCGGTATGAAGCCCCACGGGGCCGGGGCCAGAGCAGCCACAGGGAGAAGCAGTGACTTAGCAGCTGCCCCTCAGGGGGAGAAGGAGCCTTCTCCTTGCCTTGGCTCCCCGGGCATCCAGGCGGGCCCCTTCCCATTCCAGCCTGGCAGAGCCCCAGATCCCTGTGTGTCTCGGACCTGACTCCCTGCTTTTAGTCCTCCCCCCCTTCACTCAGGGGGTACCTTACACAGACTCAGGGCTGCCATGTCCTCACGGGGCGACCGGGGTGCCTCAGGTGGGCGTCCTTCTCCAGGCGGGCTTCCGGTCAACATCTCCTGTCTGATCTCCACCCGCCTCCTCCTTTTTGGGCCTCAGAACGTGCCGGGCCCAGCTCCCAGGTCAGGTTCTGGGCTCCGAGGTCTGGTCCTTCTCGTGTGCTCCCACAGGGGCCCTCTGTGGCCATCTTGTCCCCCTCCCTGCCGGTGGCCGATCTGGGGCCCTGGGGCAAGACGCTTCTTGGGGAGCTGGGAGGGGGGCAACTGGGGGGGGGAGGCCAGCTCCGAGCCACCAGCTCTTCTTCCTCAGAATCCAGAAGAGGGGCGGCCCCCACCAGTCCCACCCCAGCTCTGGATCCAGCTCAGGCTCCTGGCTGGGACCCGTCCCTTGGTGGTGCAGGAGCAAGTGGCAGGGATGCTGGAAGCGTGGGCAGCAAGTAGGCGGCAAGTAGGCGGCGGGAGCTGAGGGCCGGGATGTGCGTGCTCCCGGCCACCCCCCCCCCCCGCCCCCTGTGCATCTTCTCCCCCCTCCCCCTCCCGGGAGCTTTTATCCCTGGGCGCCGGTCGGTGGGCACGCGGAGCGGCCGCCCCAGCAAGGGCAGGATTGTTTCAAGGAGCGTGTTGGTTCTTTCTGGAGCCACTTCTGCGTCAGCCCCTGGCTTCTGCCACCTCCAGGCACAGGCTTCCGCTTCTTTGGGCTCTGTCTGTCTTTCCTGGCACCTCTTGGCCCCCCTCACAGAAGACAGACAGGGATAACGATGCTCCTTTGCTCCCTAGGGGGCGCTGTGACACCCCCCCCTGCTGTGGCGGGACCGGAGAAGCGCCAAGCTCAAGTTCTGGGCACCTGTGACATGTTTACCGAGATCCCGCCACAGCCCGGGCAGCGCCCCCTTATGGAGACAGAGAACGCACAGGGGACTTATTGTGGGAGACTCCCAAGGGACATACGTGTCCGAGAGCCCTCGTGGGGTCAAGAATCCGGCCCCTCCCCTATGGAAATCAGGGACAGAGAACCAGTGCAGGATGGGAGACTGACCCCCCCAGAGAGCAGTCACCCCCCCCCCGAGATCAAGACTGACCCCCCCCAAGGAAATCAGGGGCAAAGACCCTCCCGGAGACAAGGGACAGAGAGCCATTATGGAGAGCAGAGGCAGAGGTGTAGATTTAGGGAACGAAAATGAAATCAGGGTTTCTGGTGGTCAGGGAGTTAAAGTCTAGTGGCAGGTTCGGGGTTCAGGGAACCAAAGGGAGAGGTTGGGCTCCCCTGCACCCTTTGGTATTCGGCGCCAGGGGAGGGAGTTTCGGGGAGTCCCTTTTGGCGGCGGAGTCCCCTGTAAAGGGATTTACAGACCCGAAAACCTCGATTGATAAAAGAGGTTTATTCTGGGATTGGAAGCATGAAGTCTGGTTAGGAAATAGGTGAGGAGGAGGAGAGGAGGGCGCCGGACAAGAGTGTTATCCCAGCGGGCACATCTCTGGAAAGTGGAGCTGTGCACTGAGGATGCAGCTCTCAGACAGAAAGTCCTGGCAGCAAAGGGAGCCGCGAGGCCCATCGGCCAGCACCTTAGTTGACGGAAGCTCATTATATTGCTTGTCTTGGTGGGGGTGGGGAAACCGGAGCAGATCAGAACCAGTGGGGGCGGGGAGAGCCCAAGCTGGCTCAGATCGGTGGGGGCGGGGAGAGCCCGCTCTCCTATTGGATTCACAGGCTGCTTTGGAGCAGGATGTGTGAATGAAGGACCCTGGCGTCCTGGACTGGTACATCCCAGCCAGGGTTGGGAATCTGAAAGGAATCACAGACCAACAGGGAATAGAGTTTCTTAAAGGGACCACCACCCGCTTCAGTGTCCCTGAGGGGTCTGTTTCTGATGGCCTCGGGGGCTTGTGTCTCTGCATAAGGGGGCTCTGCCCCGAGGGGGTCTGGGAAGCTGAGCTCTATGGGGCATCAGTGGCCCTGATCGCCATAACTGGTCTCTGACATTGTTCTCCATGGGGGGGGGGGGCGGTCTCTGCCTCTGCTCTCCATGGGGACTCGGTCCTTGATGGGCTGGAGGGTCTCTGCCCCCGGGACTCTGTGACCCTGGTCTCCGGGAGGGTCTTTGCCCCTGATTTCCTTGGGGGGGGTCAGTCTTGATCTGGGGGGGGTGACTGCTCTCTGGGGGGGGGTCAGTCTCCTATCCTGCACTGGTTCTCTGTCCGTGATCTCCATGGGGGGGGCCGGATTCTTGACCCCACGAGGGCTCTCGGACACGTATGTCCCTTGGGAGTCTCCCACAATAAGCTCCCTGTGCGTTCTCTGTCTCCATAAGGGGGCGCTGCCCGGGCTGTGGCGGGATCTCGGGCCAGGACCACGCTGAGTGCGGAAACCTCGAGAACCTGGAAACATGTGAGAGGTGCCGGGACCCCGGGCTTCCCGCTTCTCCGCCCCGCCACAGCTGGGGGCGGGGGTGGGGTGGGGAGGGAGGGTGTCACAGCGCCTGCTAGGGAGCAAAGGAGCATCGTTATCCCTGTCTGTCTTCCTGTGAGGGGGGCCAAGAGGCACCAGGAAAGACAGACAGAGCCCAAAGAAGCGGAAGCCTGTGCCTGGAGGTGGCAGAAGCCAGGGGCTGGCGCAGAAGTGGCTCCAGAAAGAACCAACACACTCCTTGAAACAATCCTGCCCTTGCTGGGGCGGCCGCTCCGCGCGCCCACCGACCGGCGCCCAGGGATAAAAGCTCCCGGGAGGGGGAGGGGGGAGAAGATGGGGGGGAGGGGGGACGCCACTAGGAGCGCGCACATCCGGGGACTCAACTCCCGTTACTGTCCCTGCCGCCCAGGCGCTGTCCCAGTTCCCGCCGCCTACGTCGTGGCCCACGCTGCTCCAGCCGGGCTTCTGGCACCCCTGCCACTTGCTCCTGCACCACCAAGGGACGGGTCCGAGCCGGAGCCGGGGTAGCACCGCGGGGGCCGCCCCGGTTCTGGCTTCTGAGGAAGAGGAGCCAGTAGCCAGACCGGGCCTCGGCCCCGCTCCCCAAGCAGCGTCTTCCCCCAGGGCCCCCGGGTCGGCCCCGGCAGGGAGGGGGACAAGATGGCCGCAGAGGGCCCCCGTGGGAGCACCCGAGAAGGCCCAGACCTCGGAGCCCAGAACCCGACCTGGGAGCTGGGCCCGGCCCGTTCTGAGACCCGAAAAAGCCTTTCCTGCCAGGCGCACTCCCATCTGGGGGACATGGGGGTGACCGAGTGGTACGTCCAGGGCTCGCCCTTTGACACCCTGTCAGAAATCCTCGAGGGCCAGGCCCAGCCTCCGGCCGGGGGACCTCCCGACCCACCCTCGCCGGGCCCCAAGGCACTGGCCAAGGCAATGGCTGGGGGCCCTGGGGGCTCCCTGGAGGTTCAGAGTGCTTCCGGGCTGCACCTCCCACCCCCTGCCCAGAAGCAGGGCCCACCTAGCGGCCCCCTCTCACCAACCACCCCTCCCCCCCCACCTGCTCGGAGGAGGTTCCCTGGGCGGCCACTTCGCTTCCTCCAGGAGAAATTAAAGTCCGAACGGAGGCGGGTGGAGATCAGACGGGAGATGTTGACCGGAAGCCCGCCCGGAGAAGGACGCCCACCTGAGGCACCCCGCTCGCCCCGTGAGGACATGGCAGCCCTGAGTCTGTGTAAGCTACCCCCTGAGTGAAGGGGGGGAGGACTAAAAGCAGGGAGTCAGGTCCGAGACACACAGGGATCTGGGGCTCTGCCAGGCTGGAATGGGAAGGGGCCCGCCTGGATGCCCGGGGAGCCAAGGCAAGGAGAAGGCTCCTTCTCCCCCTGAGGGGCAGCTGCTAAGTCACTGCTTCTCCCTGTGGCTGCTCTGGCCCCGGCCCCGTGGGGCTTCATACCGGGCACTGATTACAGGCGGGTTAGGAGCTCTTGGACAAGGCGCTGGGCGGGCTTCCTCCTACACTGGCCTTGAGGGGTCTGTGGAGGCTCTTTGGGGGGGTAAAGGGCCGGAGCCCGGGCCTGGTTTGGGTCCAAGGCTCAGGGGCGTCAGACACTGAGATATTTGTTTTGGGAAGAGATGGGCCCGCACTCCTGGGGCCCCTTCCTAGAACAAGCCCCGGCTTCTCCAGTGGTGCAGCCTAGAGGAGGGAGCCCAGAACCCGGTGTGCCCCCCCCCTGGTTCCCCGCCCTCCCCAGAAGTCCTTGGTGACGTTTTGGTGCCCTGTGTACACGCTGAAATGCAGGTTCTGTGAAGCGCAGTTCCACCCATCAGGGTGATGGGGCTCTTCCCCCTCCCATCGCCCTCTTTGTGTCTCTGCAGCTTCCTGGGCCGAGCCAGTCCGGAGCATGCGCTGTGAGCTCTGTGGTGGGGGCTTTGAGGACCGAAGGGGCCTGGCCTGCCACGCCCGCTCTCACCTGCGGCACATGGGGGTGACCAAGTGGTCCGGCTCGCCCATTGACGCTCTTGGAGGGATCCTGGAGAAGAAGGCCGAAGCGCGGCTCGTCAGGAAGGAGCCCGCCCCAGCTGGGCCGCCCTCTCCCCGGGGGCAGGATGGGCCCCAATGCCCTCAAGACTGAGCCCATTCACGGCCACGGCCAAAGCTCCCACGCTCCCAGGGAAGCCGGGTGCGAGCTGTGCGGTCTCCATTTCAAGAAGCGGCAGGCACTGGCCAGCCACGCTCGGGCTCACCTGCGGCGATTTGGGGTGACAGAATGGTCTGTGAAGGGCTCCCCAATTGAGACCCTGAGGGAATTCATCAGCGCAGCCACCCCCACAAGGTGGCCCTCACTGGGGATGGGCCGGCCTTCGGCACGAGACGAGATGGGGACAAACGCATACCCCTCACCTTGGCTCCCCATAACCTCACATTGATGGATAAGCACCGGGGGAGTGGATTTAGGCCCCACAGACAAGCCCACCCTTCTGGGGGGGGGGAGGCCAGTGACTCTCAGCAGAAACCGGACCCTGGGCCACAGCCACCTCCCAGAACCCGGTGTGCCCCCCCCTGGTCCCCCGCCCTCCCCAGAAGTCCTTGGTGACGTTTCAGGCCCCGTGTACACCCTGAAATGCAGGTTCTGTGCAGTGCAGTTCCAGGGTCCCCTCTCCATCCAGGAAGAGTGGATACGCCACCTCCAGAGGCACATCCTGGAAAGGAACTTCTCCCAAGCGGAGCCTGAGGCCCCCAAGGCCCAGCCGGGACCAGAGGCCCAGTAATGGAGCCAGCTCTCTCCCCCTCTCCCGCCCTTTCTCCCCCCTCTCTGCCTCCTTTTTCCCTCTGCCCTACTAGAAGCTCATCAAATGAGTGCATCATCCCCCCCTGCTGCTTCAGGGCTCTCTGGTGCCTGGTAGGGGCCTCAGGGTGGGCTTCGGGTCTTCCCCCAATACCCAGGCTGGGGAGCCCTGAACGCCTCCTGGGCCACGGAAATCACTGAGGGTTCCCGAGCAGCCCGAGGCCCTGAGGGGGGTCTTCCCTGAGAACAATTGGGCTTGGAGCCCACAGCTTTCTCTGCACTTTAGAAGCCCCTTCCCCGTCCCCTCCCCCTCCTCTGTGAGGGGTCTGTTGCCCCCCATCCCATCCCCCCCTTCACTGTTGCTGTTTCTGCATAGCTTCCTAGAACTTCCCCTTGTTTAAAGTAGTTTTGTGTAGAGAATAAGGAGCGTTGGTTTTCATGTTGGAGTCCTGGGATGAGGAAAGCCCAGAGGCACTGACCTTTCACCTCTTGTCAGTGGCCACGTTCTGGTTGTGAAAAAAAATGTAAAAAATAAAAAAACAAAAATAAAAAATAAAAAAATAAATTAAAAAATCAGTAATAATCCTGCTGTATTTGGAAAATAGATATTCTGTGTAGAGATAAAATAAATCGGAGCTAAGAGGTCAAGAGACCTTCTCCACAATGGCCTCCCTGTCTCCTTGTGTTTTATTGTCCTCTCACAAGACTCGATCTATTCTGATGGTCAGCATTAGATCCCCGCCGTCTCTACCAGTGGCTTCTGGGACAGATCCCATGAGTGATCTGGAAGCCCGTTCTCCATAATGGGTCTTTTACCAGGATCTCCATGGGGGTTCTTTGATCCTGATTTCCATGGAGTCTCTCCCCCTGACCTCTAGGGGGGGTCTCTGTTTCTGAACTCTCTGAAAGGGCATGTACCCTGATCTCCATTGGGAATCTGACTGATCTCCATACCGGGTCTCTGAGACAGATCTCCATGGGGCGTCTGTCCCTGATCTGCACGGGGGTCTCTGTGCCGGGGAGGTCTGTACCCCCGATCTCCACAATGGACTAGACACTCATCTCCATGGGGATTAGCTCCCCCTGACCTCTTTGGGGGGCTCTCAGCCCCAGTCACCCTGCCAGCTTTTGCTGCTTACAGCTTTCTGTCCCCTTCCTCAGGACGTGCTCTTTTCCACCCAATTTCTGTGCTCTCATGTCCACACGCTCTGCTCCCCTTCCAGGCCCACTTCTCTGCCCTTTCCCTGCAGCTCTGTCCCTCATCTCACAATGGATCTATCACCACGGGCGCCATGGGAGGGCGGTCTCCATCCTTGATGTCCATGAAGGGTCTCTGCTCCCGGGAGTCTGTGAACCAAATAATCCATGAGAAGTATCTGTCCTGGAGGGGTCTCTGACCCTGATCCCCATGGGGCTTCTTTTTTTTTTAATTTTTTTTTAATTTTTATAATTATAACATTTTCTTTGACAGCACATATTCATAGGTAATTTTTTTTTTTTTACAACATTATCCCTTGTACTCCCTTCTGTTCCAAATTTTTCCCCTCCTTCCCTCCACCCCCTCCCCTGGATGGCAGGCATTCCTATACATATTAAATATCTTATAGTATATCCTAGGTACAATATATATGTGCAGAACTGAATTTTGTTGTTGTTGTTGTTGTTGTTGTTGTTGCAAAGGAAGAATTGTATTCGGAAGCTAAAAATAATCTGGGAAGAAAAACAAAACAAAACAAAACAAAACAGTGCTCACAGTTTATACTCATTTCCCAGTGTTCCTTTTCTGGGTATACCTGATTCTGTCCATCATTGATCCATTGGAATTGGATTAGCTCTTCTCTGTGTTGAAGATATCCACTTCCATCAGCATACATCCTTGTACAGTATCATTGTTGAAGTGTATAATGATCTTCTGGTTCTGCTCATTTCACTCAGCATCAGTTTGTGTAAGTCTCTCCAGGCCTCTCTGTATTCCTCCTGCTGGTCATTTCTTACAGAACAATAATATTCCATAACCTTCATATACCATAATTTACCCAACCATTCTCCAATTGATGGACATCCATTCATCTTCCAGTTTCTAGCCACTATGAAAAGGGCTGCCACACACATTTTGGCACATACAGGTCCCTTTCCCTTCTTTAGTAGTTCCTTGGGATATAAGCCCAAGAGTAGCGCTGCTGGGTCAAAGGGTATGCACATTTTGATCACTTTTTGGGCATAATTCCAGATTGCTCTCCAGAATGGCTGGATTCTTTCACAACTCCACCAACAATGCATCAGTGTCCCAGTTTTCCCACAGCCCCTCCAACATTCATCATTATTTGTTCCTGTCATCTTAGCCAATCTGACAGGTGTGTAGTGGTATCTCAGAGTTGTCTTAATTTGCATTTCTCTGATCAATAGTGATTTGGAACACTCTTTCATAGGAGTGGAAATAGTTTCAATTTCATCATCTGAAAATTGTCTGTTCATATCCTTTGACTATTTATCAATGATAAATATTGAGAATGATAAAATGATAAAAATGAGAATGGCTTGATTTCTTATAAATTAGAGTCAATTCTCTGTATATTTTGGAGATGAGGCCTTTATCAGAACCTTTAACTATAAAAATGTTTTCCCAATTTGTTACTTCCCTTCTAATCTTGTTTGCATTAGTTTTGTTTGTGCAGAAACTTTTTAATTTGGTGTAATCAAAATTTTCTATTTTGTGATCAATAATGGTCTCTAGTTCTCCTCTGGTCACAAACTCCTTCCTCCTCCACAAGTTTGAGAGGTAGACTATCCCATGTTCCTCCAATTTATTTATGATTTCGTTCTTTATGCCTAAATCTTGGACCCCTTTTGATCTTATCTTAGTATGTGGTGTTAAATGTGGGTCCATGCCTAGTTTCTGCCATACTAATTTCCAGTTTTCCCAGCAGTTTTTGTCAAATAATGAATTCTTATCCTAAAAGTTGGGATCTTTGGGTTTGTCAAACACTAGATTGCTATTTTTATTCACTATCTTGCCCTGTGAGCCTAACCTATGCCACTGATCAACTAGTCTATTTCTTAGCCAATACCAAATGCTTTTGGTGACTGTTGCTTTATAATATAGTTCTAGATCAGGTACAGCTAGACCACCTTCACTTAATTTTTTTTTCATTACTTCCCTTGAAATTCTCGACCTTTTGTTCTTCCATATGAATTCTGTTGTTATTTTTTCTAGGTCATTCAAATAGTTTCTTGAGAGTCTGATTGGTATAGCACTAAATAAATAGATTAGGGAGTATTGTCATCTTGATTATATTCGCTGGGCCTATGCAAGAGCACTCAATGTCTTTCCAATTATTTAAATCTGACTTTATTTTTGTGGCAAGTGTTTTGTAGTTTTGCTCATATAATTCCTGACTCTCCTTTGGTAGATATATTCCCAAATACTTTATACTACCAACAGTTATTTTCAATGGAATTTCTCTTTGCATCTCTTGCTGTTGGATTGTGTTGGTGATGTATAAAAATGCTGAGGATTTATGTGGATTTATTTTGTATCCTGCGACTTTGCTAAAATTCTGAATTATTTCTAATAGCTTTTTAGCAGAGTCTTTGGGGTTCTCTAAGTATACCATCATGTCATCCCCATGGGGCTTCTTTGACATAGATTATTGTGGGCAGTCTCTGGATTTGATCTTCATGCGGGGGACTGGTCCTTGGTCTCCATGCCGGATCTCTGACCCTCATTTTTATGGGCAGTCTCTGAATTTGCTCTACAGGGCGGATGCTCTCTGAGCTCCCTGAAGGTTCTCTGCCCCCAGGGGGTCTGCGATGCTCATCTCTATGAGGGGTCTGTGCCCCAGGAAGGGTCCCTCCCCTTGATCTTCCTTGGGCGTGTCTACCCCCATCTCCAGGCTAAGGTCTGCACCGTTCCTCTCCACGGGAGTTCTGTCCGCCTGAGGTGTCTGTGTCCTGGATCTCCATGGGGCTCCACACTAGTGATCCCCACGGAGGCAGGTCCCAGGGGTCTTTGTCCCAGAATTCATGGCGGGATTCCACCCACGAATACCGGGACCTCTCATTAGCCTGGGGGTCCCCGGCCCTGATTTCCCCGGGGGCTCTGTGCCTCTGATCTCCATGGCGTCTCTGTTCCTGATCACCTCGGTGAGTGATCTCTGCCACAATAAGCCCGGCACCTTCTGCTCCTCACGTGTTCCTCTGCCCTTCTCGTGACCTGATCTTCCCCCCACTATTTATCTGGGACTCTTCGCCCCTCAGGGCCACGCTCTCTGCGGCCTCTCCCGCATCTCTTCCTTCTCATTGGTCTCCAGCGCTCGGTGGCTCCTCTCTTCATCCCCCTCACCCCCTAATGTCCTCGGGTTCTCGAGGTCCATGGAGGGTCTCTGCCCCCAGGGCGTCTCGGACCCCGCTAGCCACGGTGGGTCTGTTTCTGAGCTGAACGGGGGGATTTGCCCTTGCTTTCCATGAGGGATTTCTGACTCTGATCTCTGTGTAGGATCTCTCCCCATAATGTCCGTAGGGCGCTGTACCCTTGACCTCCAGGGGGTCTTTGGCCCTGATTTCGGGGGGAGGTCTGTCACCTTCAAGTCCACCAGGGTCTGTGTGCGTGACCTGCGTGGGAGGTCTCTTCCCCTGAAGTCCGTGGGGACAGTGACACCTTGTGGAGATTAGGAGCAAGGACGTTCCATTATAATCACAGACGGAGTCCCCATTGAGATCAGCGTCAGAGACCCCCGATGGAATAACAAGACAAACCCCCCACGGGGACGGGGCAGAGACCCCCCACGGAGATCAGGCGCACAGACTTCTCAGGGGCACCGTCTCTCCACGGACCTCAAGAACCTCGTCCCCCCACAACGGAGCTCAGTCCCACCCGACCCGAATGGAAGTCAAGGCCACAGACCCATGCTGGAAATCCGTGCCGGAGACACCCGGCGCTTGTCCATTGGCGCAGGCCTCCGACCCCCAGGGAGGGTCTCTAGCTCCGATCTCCAGCGTGGTCTCTGAGCCAGATGTCCAAGAGGGCTCTGCCTCTGCTTTCATAGGGGGTCTCTGGCCCTGAGTCCTGTGGGGAGGGTCTGGAAGGGGTCTGCCGCTTCTCTCCATGTCGGGACTTTAACATTAATCTCCATGTGAGGTCTCCACCCCTCGTGTCCCCAAGGGGACTCTGGAAGGGGGTGGGCTGGTATGAATATGATCTCCATTTGGGATCTGGGATCTCCCTGGGGGGGAGGGGGGTCTGTGACCTCGATTTCTATGGGGATCTCTTACCATGATCTCCTTAGAGGATCTGTCTCTGTTTTCCGTTGGGGTTCTTTGCCCCGATCTCTAGGAGGGCTTTCTGATCTCCATGGGGGTCTCTGTCCCTGGGAAGTTTCTGACACTGATCTCCATGAAGGGTCTCTGCCCCAATCTCCACTGGGAGGTTCTCCGACACTACTCCCCATAAAGGTTCTCTGTCCTAGATTTCATGAAGGGTCTCCCCCTGAACACCTCTGGCTCTCATGGCTCTGGAGGTCTCTGTCCTGATTACCTTGGAGGCTCTGTGCCTCTGATCTCCATGGGATTCTCTGGTCCTGATCACTTTTAGTGAAGTTTCTGCAACAATAACCTGGGCACTTTTTACTCCTGCATCAAGATTATGGTGCAAGGTCCCCCGGGGCAGATTTCCCTTATGGAGACCAGAGCCACAGACCCCCCCCCCCGCCCCCCCCATGGAGATCACGGCCTGAAATTCACTAAGAGGTGACAGAGAGAGGAAGACCAATACAAAAGAAGAGATGGTGGAGGGGGGCAAGCGAGTGTGGGGACACGGGGGCAAAGATTCGCAGGGAACTTTGGGGGGAAAGACCCGACCATGCAGAGTGTAAGGGAAACTTGTAGGGAATAAGAAGTGGCAGTTATTGAGGCAGACACCCCACAAAGGACATCAGAGTGAGAGACCACGCCTGTAGATCAGGGTGAGAGACCCCAAATTGAGATCTTTGTAAAAAAAAAAAACATTGTGGAGATCTGGGTCAGAGATCCCTTATGGAGATCGGGGTCCAAGGCACGGAAAGGGCTGAGAAGCTCTATGGAGATTGGGGGCAGAGACTCGCCGTGATCATGGGCATTGATCCCCGCCCCCCATGAAGATGAGCTGCAGAGATGTGTCACGGAGATCAGGTTCATGGAAATCAGGGGCAAAGACCCCCATGGAGATCACAAGCAAATCCCTCATGGAAATCTGGGCCAATGACCTCATGGACATCTTCCCTCATTTCCTGCATAGAGATCAGGGTGCAAGACACCACCGGGACACATCTCCCTTAGGGAGACCAGGGACACAGCCCATGTAGCTGAGGTGAGAGGTCAGAGATCAGAACAGACCCGGCATGTCTGTTAGAAGCATAGCTCCCCTCTGGAGATCAGAGACCCCCATGGGGATCAGTAGCGCAGAACCTACCTGGAAATCAGGGCTGGAGACCCCCATGAGGATGAGAGCAGAACCCCAAGGACTAGAAGCAGAGACTCCCCAAGAAGATCAGTGCAGAGCCCTGGAGCTCTAGAGACCAGGGGCAGAAACCATACTTGGAGATGAGTGCTGGAGTGTTCCCATGAAGATCAGAGGCAGCCCTCTCGTGGACCCCAATGGAGGTCAGCAGCACTGACAAATAGGAAATCTGGAGCCCAAAGGCAGAGGCCACGTGTGGAAATCAAGGTCAGAGACACCCCCAGAAGTTGGCTCAAAAATCCCCATTCACATCAGAGACAGACTGCCCGAAAAGAGCCTGCTTAGAGATCCACCATGGAGATCAAGGCCACAGAGCCCACGCGAACAACTGAGGCCGTCCCCTCAGGAGCATCTGAGTCAGAGACACAGACCAGCATGGAGACCGGGGGCAGAGACCCTCAAATGAGATCCGAGGGTCACAGATCCCCAGGGGGCACAAACCCCTCAATAACATCAAGGCCCCATAGAGATCAAGGTCGCAGGAGCTCTTTGGGGATCAGGAGTGAAAACTTCCCAGGAAGACCAGGGACAGAGACCTCCCATGGAGCTCGAGGTCAGAGACCCTCAAATGAGAGCAGACATAGACTGTCTATGGAAATTATCCTCAGAGTCCCCCATAGAAATCAATGTCACAGACGGCCCAGGGAGATCAGGGTCGGAGGCCCTTTCTGGAGATCAGGGTCAGAGATTCCATAAGGAGATCAGAGTCCAATACCCGCCAGGGCAGCGCAGATTACTCAGGCGGAGATCTGAGTCTGAGATTCCCTATGGACACTGAAGAGGCAGAGAAGCGGAGATCAGGGCCAGAGACTCACCAAGAAGATCACAGCCATAGACACACCATGCAGGTGAGATGCAGGGACCCACAATGAAGTTCAGGGTCAGAGACAAGTGGTGAAGATCAGGGGCAAAGACCCCCATGAATATTACCAGCCGCCTCAAGGAGACCAGAGTCAAAGAACCACCCCCCTCCCCCCGCATAAAAATTATGGTAAGAAATCCTGCATCAAGACCAGGGGGCAAGATCCCCCAGGGGCAGAGCCCCCTTATGGAGACCAGGGATACAGACCCCCATGGAGAGCAGCAGCAGACACCACATTGTCCCAGATGACCCCACGGGCAGAGACCCTCCATTGACATCATGGACAGAGATCCCCCATGAAGATCAAGGTCCAATACCCCACGGCAGAGCACCCTTATAGAGTGCTGGAGTACCTCCATGGAGATCACAAATAAAAAGTACCCCATGAAGATCAAGTGCATCGATGTGCCATGGAGTTAGGAATACTAGAACCCCTATGGAAATAATGAGCAAAGATGGAGATCAGAGGCAGAACCCCACGAAGATCAGGGTCAGAGACCACCCAGTAAAGACCAGGGCAGACCCCTTATGAAGATCAGGAGGAGAGACCCCCCACGGAGATCAGGCACACAGATTTCCCCCCCCCCCATGGAGATCACTGTACAGCCCTCAGATCAGGGGCACAAAACCCCTGTGGACATTGGGAGATCGCGGTAGAAATGTCCCATGGAGACTGAGGTTCCCCCATACAAAATCACCACCAGCTCCCTGAACGGCCCTGACAGGGTTCTATTTTGCATGTCCGGTGGGACTAACCCCATGTATCAGTGAACGTACTTTAGCTTTGGAAGAATCCCCGGAGCTTTGCGGACTTGTGTCCGGCTCCCTCAGGTTTATCTTACTCTGAGGAAGGGGCCGAAAAACATCTTGGTCTGTTGGATAGGACAAGGAGGGCTGCTCCTCCTCTTGTCCCCTTCTGGTGGGACTAGGAATAGCAGGCTCCACGGCTGTGGGGACCGCTGCCCTGATCCATGGGGACCGCCAGTTGTTAGCTCAGGGTTCCCAGGTGGACCAGGACTTAAAGGGCCTAGAAAATCGCATATCCTTCCAGGAGAGCTCCCTGAACTCCTTGGCAGAGGTGGTCCCCCAGAATCATTGGGGCCCAGATTTGCTCTACCTTAAACAGGGAGGGCTATGGATGGCCCTCAGGGAGGCTTGCTGTCTCTATGCTAACGACTCAGGGGTGGTAAGGGAATCTCTATCGACAGTCAGAAGATGCATCGAGGAGCGGAAGACCGCGCCATGACAATGTCCTGGTACCAGTCACTTTTTAATTGGTCCCCCTGGATGGCGTCACCTATAATCTCCCTGATAGGCCCCTTTGCTCTATTCCTGCCAGCCCTACTGATCACCCCTTGTTTGATGAACTGTTTAACCACATATATCAGGAGAAGACTCCAGGCAGTTAAGTTGTTTGTTGTCAAAACCACTTACTCCCCTCTGGCCTCTGATGAGTCCAGTCTCTAACCAGTCACAAGTAAAAGGGGGGAGAGAAATGGACAGACTCTGTCCCGCCCTCCTGACCCCGGGAGAACATCACCTCTGTTTGAACCCTGTCTGCAGTCAGAACTCTGTCGCCAGCTCTTCACTCCTTAATGCAGGTGGGGTTTCCTACTACAGGCACATATGGCCCCCAGAGGTGCCGCCATAACCAAAGACCTTGACAACTCGACAAGCATAAAACTTAAAGAAATAGTGTTTCCCTGTAACCTTTGCCACTTGTCTGAGAATGGAATTTTGGTACGATAAATGCTTCAGAACATTCTTGTGGTTTTCTCTTATAAATATGTGTCCCTGAAGCTGCTCAGGGCTGACTCCCCTAGGTTTGTTCTGGAGGGACTCAGTCCCTGGCCAGCTAGCAATAAACGCTCTTAAACTTACATTATTTTGGCTGTCCTGGGGGATTTCACTATCACCATTATATACCATTGTGTCATAAAATCCAGGTGTATTGTCTTGATCCTTACGAGGATAATTCTCTCTCCACTTGAGTATTGCCCCTCACCTCACAGTTTTCTGCCCTTAACCTTTTTAACCTTTACCTCTATCCTGTCAGGATTAAGTTATGATCCTTTCCTGGAATTATGGCTTGTCCTCCCACCCAGTGTCTTTACCACCCTTATCTGCCTTTTTTCTCCCATAAGATAGTATACTCTTGTTATTCATCATGTTTGCAAATCTTAGTTAGCTAAAACCCTAAATACATTCCCTGCCTTGGTTTATCTGTGCCAAAATGCTTTGGACAAGAGCCCCATCTCAGTTGACTAGTCTAAAAACTCTCCACATTAAAAGATTAAAAACCAATCTTTATTTTGCCTCAGTTTATCAGGTATTACATTAGATACTCAGGACAAAATAGTTAAAAACTACAGCAATCTACTGTTTGACAAACCCAAAGACCCCAGCTTTGGGGATAAGAACTCATTATCTGTTTGAGTCATTCTCTACATATTTTCGAAATTAGGCCTTTATCAGAAGCTTTAAATGCAAAATTGCTTTCCCAGTTCATTGCTTCCCTTCTAATCTTGTCTGCATAAGTTTGGTTTGTAAAAAAACTTATTAACTTAATATAATCAAAATTATCTATCTAGTGTTCATTATGAGTTCCAGTTCTTCTTTTGTTACAAATTATTTCCTCTTCCACAGATCCAAGAGGTCAACTATCCTTTTTTCTTCTAATTTGTTTATAATTACATTCTTTATGTCTAAATCATTAACCCATTTCGACCTTATCTTCCTGTACGGTGTTAAGTGTGAGTCAATGTCTAGTTTCTACCATACTAGTTTCCAATTTTCTCAATAGTTTTTGCCAGTTAGTGAATTTTTATCCTAAAAGCTGGAGTCTTTGGGTTTGTCAAACACTAGATTGCTGTATTTATTGACTGTTTTGTCCTGTGAACCTAACCTATCCACTGATTAATTACTCTATTCCTTAGCCAGTACCAAATGGTTTTGATGACCATTATAATATAGTTTTAGGTCTGGCACAGTTAGGCTATCTTCAGTGGCATTTTTTTTTCATTAATTCCCTTGAAATTCTTGACCTTTTATCTCATTTCCAAAATATATAGAGAACTGACCCTAATTTATAAGAAACCGAACCATTCTCCAATTGATAAATGGTCAAAGGATATGAACAGACAATTCTCAGAGGAAGAAATTGAAACCATATCCACTCACATGAAAGAGTGTTCCAAATCACTACTGATCAGAGAAATGCAAATTAAGACCACTCTGAGATACCACTACACACCTGTCAGATTGGCTAAGATGACAGGAACAAATAATGATGAATGTTGGAGGGGATGTGGGGAAACTGGGACACTAATACATTGCTGGTGGAGTTGCGAAAGAATCCAGCCATTCTGGAGAGCAATCTGGAATTATGCCCAAAAAGTGATCAAACTGTGCATACCCTTTGACCCAGCAGCGCTACTACTGGGATTATATCCCAAAGAAATACTAAAGAGCAGAAAGAGACATATATGTGCCAAAATGTTTGTGGCAGCTCTTTTTGTTGTAGCTAGAAACTGGAAGATGAATGGATGTCCATCAGTTGGAGAATGGTTGGGTAAATTGTGGTATATGAAGGTTATGGAATATTATTGCTCTGTAAGAAATGACCAGCAGGAGGAATACAGAGAGGCCTGGAGAGACTTAAACCAATTGATGCTGAGTGAAACGAGCAGAACCAGAAGATCACTATACACTTCAACAACAATACTGTATGAGGATGTATTCTGATGGTAGTGGAAATCTTCAACATAAAGAAGAGCCAACTCACTTCCAGTTGATCAATGATGGACAGAGGTAGCTACACCCAGAGAAGAAACACTGGGAAGTGAATGTAAATTGTTAGCACTAATATTTGTCTGCCCAAGTTGCATGTACCTTCGGATTCTAATGTTTATTGTGCAACAAGAAAATGATATTTACACACATGTATTGTACCTAGACTATATTGTAACACATGTAAAATGTATGGGATTGCCTGTCATCGGGGGGAGGGAATAGAGGGAGGGGGGGATAATTTGGAAAAATGAATACAAGGGATAATATATATATAATAAAAAATTAAAAAAAAAAAAAGAAATTCTTGACCTTTTGTCTTTCCAGATGAACTTTGTTATTATTTTTTTCTAGATCTATAAAATAATTTCTTGGGAATTTGATTGGTATAGCAGTAAATTAGTAGATTAATTTAGGTAGTGTTGTCATTTTTATTATATTCGGTCGGCCTACCTTTGAGCACATGATATTTTTCCAACTTGTTAGATCTGACTTTATTTTTGTGGAAAGTGTTTTGTAGTTGCATTCCTATAGACCCTTACTTTCTCTTGGCAGGTAGATTCCTAAATATTTTATACTATCAACAGTTATTTTAAATGGAATTTCTCTTTGTATCTCTTGCTGTTGCATTTTGTTGGTGATGTATAAAAACGCTGAGGATTTATGTGGATTTATTTTGTATCCTTCTACTTTGCTAAAGTTGTGGATTATTTCTAATACTTTTTTAGTTGATTCTCTGGAGTTCTCTAAGTATACCATCATATCTATGCAAAGAGTGATAATTTGGTTTCCTCATTATACACTCTAATTCATTTCATCTCTTTTTCTTCTATTATTGCTAAAGGTAACATTTCTAATACAATAATGAATACTATTGGTGATCGTGGACAACCTTGTTTCACTCCTGATCTTATTGGGAATGGTTATAGTTTGGCCCCATTACATATGATGCTTGCTGATGGTTTTTAATAGATGCTACTGATCATTTTAAGGAAAACTCCATTTATTCCATACTCTATAGTGTTTTCAATAAGAATGGGTTTTGGATTTGTAATCAAATGCTTTTTCTGCATCTGTTGAGATAATCATATGATTTTTGTTAGTTTTGTTATTGATAGAGTCAATTATGCTAATAGTTTTCCTAATATTGAACCAGGCAAAGGGTAGGGTCCCCTGTGGAGATCAAAAGCTAAGACCTGCCTTTGAGATCTGAGACAGAATCCCCATTGGGATCAGGGTGAGAGACCCCCTGTGGAGATCAAGATAGACTCTCCCAGTCAAAATCAAGGGTAAAGACTCCTCGAGGAGACCAGTGTCAGACTCCCTGGAGCAGATTTCTGACCTAAATTCCCTTTAAATCTTTGCCCCTCATCTCCATATACTCTTTTACTGACTTCCATGTGGGCCTCTGATCTTTATGGGATATCTTTGTTTCCAATATCCATGGGATGTTTGCTCTGATGTCCATATGGGATTTCTGACCCTGATCTACAAAACGGGGGGGGTCTCTACCCTTGCATTCCTCTCATCATTATAAGGGTTTCTTGCCTTGATTTTTATGGAGGTTCCTTGTTTCTTATCTCCATGGGGTGTCAGTCCTTGGTGTCCATGGAGGGTTTTGTCCTTGGGGGGCAGTTCTGACACTGATCTCCATAAATGGTCTCTGACATTGATCACTATGGGGTGATCAGACACGGATATTCATTGGGGCCTCTACCCCTCATCTCCATGGGATTCTCTACACCTCATCTCCAAAGGGATCCTGTGACCCGGATTTCCATGGGGGTCTCTGTTTCAAACATTCATGAAAGGTAACCCTAAATGCCTCCCAACTCTGATCCCATGGGGGTCTCTCACCCTGATCTCCATGTGGGCTCTGTGCCTCTGATCACCATGTGGGTCTCTGCCCCTGATGTCCTTGGTGTGGTCTCAGTAACAATAACCTGCAACCTTGTATTCCTTTTACATTTCTCTTTATTTCCTCATGACATGATCTTTCCCCCCTAAATTCCTTGTGAATTTTTGTCCCTCATGTCCACACACTCTGTGGTCTACTTCCATCATCTTTTTTTTTCAGGATCTCTGACCCTGTTCTCCATAATGAGTCTGTGACACTGATCTCCATAGGAGGTCTCTGACCCTGATCTCAGTGGGTGTTCTCTGACATTCATTTTTATGGTCAGTCTCTGCATTTGATCTCCATGGGGCATCGCTATCTTTGATGTCCTTAGAGGTCTCTAAGACCTCAGGGTCTCTTCCTCTGATCTCCATAGGCGGTCTATCTCTGATCTCAATTTGGAATTTTGCACTGATTTTTAAGGGAGGGGTCTCTGGTCTTTATCTCCATGGGTTGTCTGACTCCTTGACATCTATGGGGGATCACTGACACAAATGTCCATGAGAGACCTACCTCAGAGGTTCATGGAAGGCCTCTGATCTTGATTTCCAAGGAGGGTCTGTACCACTGATCTCCACTGGGAGACTTAACACTAATCACCATGTGAGGTCTCTGCTCCTGGTCTCTGCAAGAGAGCTCTGCCATGAGGGTATTAGACCTTGATCTTCATGGGGAAGGTTCTCTGTCCGTGATGTCCATAGAGGGTCTCTGCCCTGAGAGACAACTGTTAATCCCGATTTCCATGTGATATCTCTTCTGCTGATCTTCATTGAGAGTCTGTGTCCCTGGTCTCCATAAGGGGGATTTGCTCCTGCTCCTATCTTGCAGCATAGTATGGATGCAAGATCTTAATCCTCATCTCCATGTGGTGTCTGCATATGATCTTCCTGGGGGTCTTTGCCCCTGATTTCCATGTTGTGTCTATGAGCCTGAACTCTATGGTGTGTATCTTCCTCTCATTTTCATGGGAGGATTATTCTCGTGTTCTTCATGGTGAGTCTCTGGCCCTAGTTTCCATAGGGTTTCTTTGCCCCTCCAGTGTAATGTTCTCTTCTCTAAATTATAATCATTCTCTGGGAGCAGATCTCTTGGGAAGCTTCTGGAGGCAGCCTTAGTTTCAGTTCTGTTCAATAATCCCAAATGCAGCCAGGAATTAAAGTCCAAATCCTTTATTGTGTCTTTCAAAGTCCTGAATCTTTTCCTGGGGCCCAGTTAACTTTCTTAAGGCCCATCTCTCTCCTTGGTTCCAAGAGCTCTTCCAAATGTCTCTGAATCCAAAGGTTTGTTCTTCAGCCTCTCGTCCTCCCAATGTCTCCAGCTAGCACTAAGGTGGAAGCTGGAATGACTCTTGATTCTGAATTTCCCAAAGTTCTCCCCCCAAAGTCCTCTCCTGAAGTCCTGAAGTCCTGCTGAAGTCCTCCCGAAGTTCTCCCTGGCCCAGAGAGCTTCCTGCTTATATGCTGCACACTGAGTATACCCCAATCATTACATCACTAGGAAACCATTATTTGTTGTAGGATTAAATCGATGCTAAACTAGATTTAACCATTGTCTCCTCAATTCCGCTCAGAACCTTGTTTCAAGTTCTGGCCCATAACATCTCCTTGTAGGATTAAATCAATCATACTGAACCATGCTAAATTAGATAACTATTGTCTCTATTCATTCCAGTGACTTAGTATCTTGTAAGAATCCTAACACTCCAGTGTCTTGGACCCACATCTCCGTAAGGGATCTCTGTGAATCCTTGTCTCTCATTTCCAGAACCCCATAATAGGTCTCTGACACAGATCTTGATGTGGGGTTTATAGGGTTTATAGGATCTCCCTGGGGGTCTTTGCCTCTGAAGTCCTTTGTAAAATCTCTACCACAGAAACCCTGTCATCCTTTATTCTTTACACATTTCTCCTCCCTTCTTCATGTTCTGATCTTTTCACCCTAATGTCCCTGTCAATCTTTACCCCTTGTCTCCAGACATTCTGTCCCCCTTCCAATATCTCTTCTTTTTCATGGGTCTTCAGCTCTATAGCCATCATCTCTGAGGCTGGGGTTAAGTGACTTTGCCCACAGTTACACAGCTAGGAAGTGTTAAGTGTCTGACACTAGATTTGAACTCGGGTCCTCCTGAATTCAAGGCTGGTGCTCTATCCACTGCGCCACCTAGCTGCCCCTATCCATCATCTCTTAATGAATCTCACACCATGATCTCTATGGTGCTTGATGTCCATGGAGGCTCTCTTTCCCTGGGGGTGACACCCCATGGAAATCCCAATTAATATCAGAGAATGACCACCTATAGGGATCATAGTTAGAGATCTACTATGTAGATCAGGGTCACAGGTCCACCCGGGGACAGAGAGCCTTCATGGCAAACAAGAACAGAGTTCCCCCATGAAGTTCAAATTCAGATTGCCCATAAAAACTAGGATAATAAAACTCCCATGGAGATCTGGGGTAAAGACCACCCCATGGAGACCAGCAGGAGGGACCTTTCATGGAGATCACAGATCGGGGCCCATCATAGAATTTGGAAGCAAAGACTCCCCTTTTAAATCAGTGACAGTCTTTCAGGGGAAGCAGGGTCAGAGAACCCTATGGAGATTAGTGACATAAACACCCCTACCGATGGAGACCCCCCCATGACGATCAAGTTCACAGACCCCTTAGGGGCAGAGACCCTCCAGTGGAGATCAGAGGCACAGATTCCCCATGTAAAGCAGAGTTGACACCCCAAGTAGATGCTTCATGGAGATGAAATGCAGGGACCACCCATAAAAATGATGGTCACAGGCCCTTTATAGAGATCAAAGTCAGACACCCCATCGAAATCAAGGTTACAGACCCACCAGGGTCATCAGATTCAGAGACTTATTATGGAGATCGCCATGGAGATGCCACATTGAGTTTAATGTTGGAGACCCCCCAGAGGACATGAGGGACATAGAGCCTCCATGGAGAGCAAGGTCGACATGCCAGGGAGATCAGAGCCATGGAGAGCAGGGTCACAAATCTCCCATGGAGATAAGTGGAAGAGCCCCCCATGACTATTCGGTCACTGACCTGCTGGAGATGACAGGTAGAGAGCTGTCATGGAAATCAGGGGCAAAGACACCTCATTAAAGTTAGAGGCAGACTTCCCATGTAGAGCAGGGTCAGAGACCCCTATAATGATTAGTGTCAGAAACCCACCCAAGGACTGAGACACCCCATGGTGAACAGGTTCACAGACCCCCCAGGGGTAGAGACACTCGCTAGATATCAAGGATGGGGACAGACCATGGAGATCAGGACACGAGATCCACTAAGACATGAGCAATAAAAAACTGAATGGTGAAATAAAAGAGATGGTGGAAGGGGACAGCAGTGTGTGGACACGAGAGCAAAAATTCACAGGGAAATTAGCGGGGAAAGATGAGGTCTTGAGAAGGGATGAGAAATGGGTAAGCAATAAAAGTTGGCAGGTTTATTGTGGCAGAAACCCAGCAAAAGAATCAGAGTCAGACCCCTAATGACGATCAAGGATAGAGTCCCCCATGGTGATTAGTGGGGGAGACCCATTCTGGAGATCTGTGTCAGTGAAGCAACATGGAAATCCGGGGCCTAGAACCCCCATGGAGACGAAGCTCAAAGACCCCCCATGGAAATCAGAGTCAGAGAACCCTCATGGAGATCAGTGTCAGAGACCCAATATGGAGGCCAGGGGCATGGACCCTACAGAGAGATTATTGTGGAAGAAGCCCCATGGATATCAGTGGCAGTGACTCCCTATGGAAATCAGGGCCAGAGACTTTGCAAGGAGTTGGAGTCCCCCCCATGGGCGGAGAAACCAGAAGAGAAACATGTAAGTAATAACAGCTGGCAGGATTGTTGTGGCAGACACCCCAAAAAGGAGATCAGAGGAAGAGACCACAAATGGCAATTAGGTTCAGAGACCCCCCTCTTGGAAGTTGGGGCAAACACCTCCAGTTAAGATGAGAGACCCCTCTATATTGGCCAGATCACCTCACAGGAGATCAATGTAGACCACCCCATGGTGATCAGGAGATCTCCTCGGGGAGTCTCTGACCCTGATTTCCACATGGGTTCTTTGAAGCTGAGTTTTATGGGCAGGTTGTGAATTTGATCTCTGTCCTTGATCAGCATGGGGTGTCTCTTCCGTCGGGGAGTTTGTGACCCTGATCTTCATGTGTGGTCTCTTCTCCTGGTCTCCATCGGGGGTCTCTGACCCAGATGTCCATGTGAGATCTGCCTCTGATCTCCCTAAGGGGTCTCTTCCACACTCTCTGCTTTCCACCATGTTTTCTTTTTTGTGGGTCTTCACCTCTCTCTCCATCATGTCTTAGCGAATCTCCCGCTGTGATCTCCGTGGAGGGGTCTCTGCTGCTGACCTCCATGGCAGGTCTCTTTCCCAGGGCTGGGGGAGGTTGCTGACACTGGTCTCCATAGAGGCTCTCTGACTTACACCTCCATGAGGATTCTCTGATCCTGATTTTTATGTTCGTTCCCTTCATTTGATCTCCATGGGTCTCTCTGCCCCTGATTTCCATGGGGGGGGTCTCTTACCCTTCTATCTGATTTCTGGGATGGGTCTCTTCCCCTGATTTCCATGGAGGATCTCTGTCCTTGGCCCCCATAAGGGAACTCTGCCCAGGGGATACTGTACCCTGATTTTCATGTGGGGACTCTCTCCCTGATGTCCAAAGGGGAAGGTCTCTGATTCTAATATCTATGGGATGTCTGCTCTTATCTTCATGGGCTGGGGTCTCAGGGCTTGATGTCCATGGCGGAGCTCTGCCCCTGGGAGTTCTAGGATCCAGAACTTAATGCAGCGTCTCTGCCCATGATCTCCAGGGAAGGTCTCTGACCATGATCTTTCTAGGAAGTCTATCTCTGATCTCAATTGGGGGAGGGAGGTTTGTCCCTGATTTCAATGGGCCACCACTGCCACTGATCTCCATGGGGGGACTCCAATAGTAATCTCCCTGTGAGATCTCTGGTTCTGGTCTCCATTCCAGGCTTCTGCCCCGAGAGTTATTGACCTCCTTGGGGGAATCTCACCTCCCTGGCGGGGTTCTGTGACCTTGATTTCCAGGGATTCATTGACCCTGATCTCCATCGGGGGTTTGTCTCTGATCTCAATTGGGAGTCTTTGCCACTGACTTCCATGGAGGGGCTCTATTTCTGATCTCCCTCGGGGTCTCTGCTCCTAATATCCGTCTGCTGCAATCTCTATTGGGGGGGGGGGCTGCCACTGCGCTCCATGTGGGGACTCCAACATTAATCTCCATGTGTTGTCTCTGCCCCTAGTCTCCACACAGGAGATATTGGACTCTCATCTCTATGGAGATTTCTGACTCTGATCTCCATAATGTGTCTCTGCAACAATAGACCTGCCGCCTTTTATTCCTTTCATGTTTCCCTTCCCTTCTTCATGATGTGATTTCCCTCCCCTAATTTCCCTGTGAATCCTTGCCTGTCATCTCCACGCACTCTGCTGCCCCCTTCCACCATCTGTTCCTTTTCATTCGTCTTCGGCTGTCCATCCATCATGTCTAAGTGAATCTCACACCATGGTCTCCAAGAGGACGCTCTGATGCTGACTCCATGGGAGGTCTGCTTCCTGAAGTGGGGGGTGTGTGTGAGGAGTGTGGGTGGGGGATCTGGGAGCTCGACCTCCACTAGGGGTCTGTGTGACTGGCCTCTATAGGAGGTCTCTACCCCTGATCTCCATATGGGGGGATTTGTCAACGTCATTTTTCTGGGCAGTCCCAATTTGATCTGTCCCTGATTTCCATGGGGAGGGTCTCCGATCCCTATCTCTATAACAGGTCTTTGATACTGATCCCCATGGAGGGTCTTTATCCCTGATTCCTACAGCAGGTATCTAACCATGATTTCCTCCAGGGGTCTGTGTGACTGATATCCATGGGAGGTCTCTATCCCTGATCTCTATGGGGAATTTTTGACCCTGATTTTTATGGGCAGTCTCCATTTGATCTCCATGAGGGTTTCTGTCCCCCTGCCACAATCACTGTGGCACCTTCTGTTCCTTACATGTTTCTCTTCCCTTCCTCATGACCTGATCTCTCCCCCTTAATTTACCTATGAATCTTTGCCCCCCATGTCTACACTCTGTGCTGCCCCCTTTCCTCCATGTCTTCTTTTTTATTGGTCTTCAGCTCTCTATCCCTCATCTCTTTATCCATTTCATCTAGGGTTTTCTGATCCTGATTTCAGTGAGTGGTTTTTGCTTCTCATTCCCATTGTGGGCTCCCTACCTGTGATCTCCATTGGTGGTGGGGTCTCTACCGCTGATCTTCATGGGCGGGGTCACTGCCCTGGTCTCCATGGGGAAGTCTAACCTAATCTCCCTGCACCTAACCTTAATGAAGTATCTATATTCCTGATCTTCATGGGAAGTCTGTGGCCCCTACCTCCATAGCAGTTCTTTGCCCCTGCGTGGTCTTGGACTCTGATCTCCATGAGGTTCTCTGACTTTGATCTCCCACTGGGACTCTGACACCAATCTCAATGTGGAGACTCAGTCCATTTTCCATGGGGGTCTCTGCCACTGATCTCCATGAGCCATCCCCGATCTCCACTGTGGGTCTCAGATCCTGATCGTATTAATGGGTCTCTTACCCTGGTCTCCATGAAGGCCTTTACTCTTGTTTTCCATGGCAGACCTCCGCCTTTGAGCTCCACTAGGGTTCTGTGTGACTGACTGATAGGAGGTCTCTACCCCTGATGTCCGTGGGGGATTTGTCAACCTGGTTTTTATGGGACGTCTCAATTTGATCTTTATAGGGGAACTCTGTCCTTGAGCTCCATGGGGAAGTCTCTGATCCTGATCTCTATAGGAGGTCTCTGATCCTGATTTCCATGGGGGGAGTCTATAACCATGACTACCAGGAGGAAGCTCTCGGATTTCAAAGGACCATCTTTGCCCCTAAGTTCCAAATGGGCTCTCTGACCTTGATCTCCATGTGTGGTCTCTGCCTTTGGTCTCCATGGTTTGTCTATGTCCCTGACCTCCATGGGGAGTCTCTGACCCCGATGTCCATGATAGGTCTGCCATTGATCTCCATGGGGGACTCCAACACTAATCTTTATGTGAGGTCTCTGTCCCTGGTCTCTATTTGGGGGCTCTTGGATATTGGACCCTTGATCTCCATGGGGGATCTTTTTGCTTGGTGTCCATGGAGGGTCTCTGTCCCGGGGTTATCTGTCCTCCTGTGATCGGGATTTCCATGAGGTGGGGTCTATGACCCTGAACTCCATGGTGGGTCCCAGCATCTCCTGTTCATGGGAGTCTATGCCCATGATCTTCAAGCTGAGTCTCTGGCCCTGATCTCCATAATGGATGTCTGACCTAAATATCCATAATTGGTCTCTGGCCCTGATTTCTGTTGGGGTTCTCTTCCACTGATCTCCATGTGTGCTCTCTGCCTCTGGTCTCTATAATACAGCTCTATGCCAGAGAGTATATTGGACCTTGATCTCCATGAGGGATCTTTGTCCTTGATGTCCATAGAGAGTGTCTATCCATAGGGGCATCTGTGACCCTGATTTCCATGGGGTGTCTATGTCTATGACAATGAACTCCCCTTGATGGGGGTCTATGCCCATGATTTTCCTGGTGAGTCTCTGGTCCTGATTTCTATAGGGCTTCTCTGCCCCTTCGGTACCTTAAACAATCACTAATCTCCATGGGGTGTCTCTGTCTGATCTCCCTGGGGAGTCACTGACTCTGATTTCCTTGGTGGGGTCTCTGCCACAATCACCCTGCCACCTTCTATTCCTTACATGTTTCTCTTCCCTTCCTCATGACCTGATCTTTCCCTCCTAATTTCTCTGTGAATCTTTGCCCCTCATCTCCACACACTCTGCTGTTCCTTCCACTATCTCTTCTTTTCCCTTGGTCTTCTATCCATTGTCTCTTCCTAAATCTCATGCCTTGATTTCCAGTGGGGATCTCTGTCGTTGATGTACATGGAGATTCTGTGCCCTTGGAGGGTGGTCTGTGACCCTGATATCCATGAGACGTTGCTGCCACTTATCTCCATGGAAGGTCTTGAGGGTGTGTGTGGGAGGTGACACTGATCTCCATAGGGTGTCTCTAATTCTGATTTTTATGAGAGTTTTCTGACCCTGATTTTTATGGGTGGTCTCCAAATTTGAATTTTCATGGGGTGTGCCTGCCCTTGATGTCCATGAAAAGTCTCTACCTCCTGGGGGTCCATGATCTTGATATGGGGTCTCTGCCTTTTTTCCTCATTGTGACTCTCTGACCATGATCTCCATAAGGGGTCTGTCTCTGATCTTAATTGAGGTCTTTGTCCCTGATTTCCAAGATGGTTGACCCTGATCTCCATGTGTGATCTTTGCCTTTGGTCTCTATGGGGGAGTCCGTGTCACCGAAATCCACGAGGTGTCTCTGACCCAGATGTCAATGAGGGGTCTGCCTCTGATTTTCATGAGGGGTCACTGACACTGATCTCCATGGGGCAACTCCAACATTAATCTCTATGTGAGGTTTGTGCCCCTAATCTCAATATGGGGGCTCTGTCCCAGGGAGTATTGAACACTGATCTCCATGGGGCATCTCTGTCTCTGATCTCCATAATGCTTCTCTAAATCAGATCTCCCTAGGAAATCTGTGACCTTGATCTCCATAGGACACCTGTCTCTGATCCCATTGGAGGGGGTCTCTACTCTTGATCTCCAAAAACATCCTGTGACCCTGAGCTCCATGAGGGAACTGTGCTTCTAATATAAATTGGGGGTCTGCTCTGTGAGCTCTGTGTCTCTGAACTCCATAAGGGTTTCTGACCCTGATCTTTATGGTCAGTCTCCCAATTTGATCTCCATGGGACACCTCTGCCCTTGATATCCATGAGGGGTCTTTACACCTTGGGGTGCTATGACTGTTCTCAATGGGGAGTCTGTAAACAGGCTCTGTATAGGTGGTCTGTCTCTGATGTGAATTGGGATGTTTTGCGCTAACTTCTAAGAGGTATCTCTAACCTTGATCTCCACGTTAAAACCTTTTCCTTAGTACCTCCTCAGGTGACTAATTACTGTTTGCCCCATTACGTTGACTAATGGGTGAAAATAAATGAAAGAAAGAGAAAAAAATGAAGATTAATTTTATCCCTCACTCCAGTGCGCTGCTGTTGTTGCATTCAAACATCTTCTGGGGCTGATTGCTATGGAACTAGTGTGTGTCCTGGACCCTCGGAAGTCCCTCAAATGTCCCTTCCTTGTGCTCAAAGTTGCCCTTGCCCCACATTGGGCGCCAGTCTGTGGAATGCCAACACCAGGACAGCTGCAATGGCTGTCACAGAGATCATGAAAAAGCGATATAAACAAAGAAAAAAAAGACAGATCATGACCCTTCCACATGAAGATTAAAAATAAAATTCTTTATTGCTATTAATTCTACCCATATATGCTTTCTAACCACAAGGTTGCTAAGGAAACAAAAATGAAAAAAAAAAAGTAGATAAATCAGTCAGGGTATGAAGAGGCTATGTGAATATTGGGTTCAAGGAGAAATTTTAATGTTCTCAAACTATATTTCCTCCTATCAAGCCTAATATCAATCATTTCTGCAATTCTGTTCCCATCTGCTTCAAGCACATCTGTTCCTAACTTCCTGGCCTCTACTGGCCAGTGGCATTCATTAATGGGGGTACAATGTCAGGTCAGACAGATACGAATTCCTGCAAACTAAGGATTTAGCAGGTGTGATTACCTTGGAGGTCACAGATCAGGGTCAAAAATCCACATGGAGATCAGAAGCACAGAGCCCACATGGAAATCAGGGCTAGAGTCCCCCATGGGGATGAGAGCAGAACTCCCCTGGATATTGGAAACTAAGACCCCTCCTATCGAGATCAGGATGATAGAACCCCTTTGGACATCAGGGGTAGAGAACTACCATGGAAATCAGGGGAAAAGGACCCCAAAGGAGATCAGAGACAGACGTCCTATAGAGATTATGGTCAGAGACCCCCATAAAAATCAAGCTCATCTACCCTCTAGGGTGATCACATTCAGAGACCCATTATGGAGATTAGGGGCAGAGATCCCTCATGGAGATAAGGTTCCAATATCTCTGCAACAGAGCCCCCTCGTGCAGACAGAAACATCCTCCGAGAAAGAGGCCCCTCCAAGGTGATCAGTAAGAGAGACCTCCCATGGAGATCAGGGCAGAGGATAACCATGGACATGAATGACAGAAACTTCCATGGAAATCGCAGCCTGAGATTCACTAAGAGATGATGGATAGACAGCTGAGGACCAAGGAAAAAGAAGAGATGGTGGAAGGGCCAGCAGAGTGTGTGGAGATGAGAAGAAATGGTTCACTGGGAAATTAAGGGAAAAGATCAGGTCATGAAGAAGAAAAGAGAAACATGTAAGACCTGAAAGGTGGCAGGGTTATTGTGGCATTGATCTTGCAAAAGAGATCAGAGACAGAGATTTAACCTTGAAAATCAGGGACAGAGTCCCTACATGGAGATTTTTGTCGGAAACCTATTGTGGAGATCCCCTTTGGAGATCAAGGGCCAAGACACCGGAGGGGCAGCAAAACCCTATGTAAATCAGGGCCAAAATATGTCCATGAAGATGATGGGCATAGATTTCTCCATGAAGATGAAATTCAGGGACGTGCCATGGAGTTCAGGTTCATAGACATTCCATGGAAATCAGGGGCAAAGACCCCCCCATGGAGAGCACAGGCAAAACCCCCCCATGTAAATCAGGGTCACAGATCCCCCATGGAAATTAGGGTCAGAGATCTTGCATGGAAATCCAGATGCAAGACAACAAAGGGGCAGAGCCCTTTTTAAGAGACCAGGGACACAGACTCTCCATGGAGATAAGCAGCAGAGACCCATGAAAATTTGGTGGCAGATGTCCTTGGGGGCAGACACCCTTTATGTACATCTAGGACAGAGATCCCCTATGGAGATCAAAGTCTAATAGCCCCAGGGGTTAGGTCTCCCTTATAGAGATCAGTGGACCCATGGAAATCTAGACACAGACCCCCACTGAAGATCAGAAGCAGACCTCTCATGGACATCAGGGTGGGATATCTGCAAGGTCAGGAACACAGACAACCCATGGAGACCAAAGGAAGAGACCACTTATGGAGATCACTGTCAGAGACACACCTCGGAAATCAGTGCATAAACTCCAGTTGAGATCAGAGGCACACTGCTTATGGAGATCAGGGATAGAGACCCACCAAGGTGATCGGGCACAGACTTTCCATGGACATCAAGGACAGAAATTCTCCATAGAAATCAAACGCAGAAACCAACTATTAAAATGGGGATCAAGGACCACCTAAGGAGAGCAGGGGAAGAGACCCCATGGGGAAACCAGGGTCAGAAACCCCCACCTGAGAATGTAACCCCCATGGAGATCACATCAGAGACCCTCCATGGAGATCAGTGTCCGAAACCAATTATTGAGAGCACGATCAGAGCTTCCCCAGGGAGATCAGGGTCCAAGACCTCTCAGGGGCATAGCCTCATGCAGACCTCCCATGAAAATTGGAGACAAACCTCCCATGTAGATGAGACTAGAGTCAAAAATCAAAATCCCCCATGGAGAGAGACCACAGGGAGAGATTCACTGAGAGATGATGGATAGAGAGCTAAAGACATGAAAAAGAAGCGATGGTGGAAGGAGGCAGCAGACTGTGGAGATGAGGGGCAAAGATTCACAGGGAAATGAGGGGGAAATTCAGGTCATGAAGGAGAGAAACATGTAAGGAATAAAGGTGGAAGAGACACTGCAAAGAAGATCAGACGCAGAGATCCCCATGGAGATCAGAGGCAGAGTCCCCATTGAGACCAAGGCTAGAGATTCCACATGGAGATCTTTGTCAGAGATCTATTATGGAGATCTGGGGCAGAAATCCCTTATGGAGATCAGGGACTAAGACACTGAAGGAGCTGAGAAGCTCTATGGAGATCAGGGCCAGAGACTCACTATGAAATCACGGGCATAGACCCCTCCATGAAGATGAGATGCAGGAACGCACCATGGAGTTCAGGTTCATAGACACTCCATGGAAATCAGGGAAAAAGACAGCCATGGAGAGTACAGGTGGACTCCCCCCCCCATGGATATCAGGGTCACAGGATCCCATTGCAGATCTGACATAGAGAGCCCCCAGGGGAAATCTGGGTCAAAGGCCCCCAAATGAGATCAGAGACAGATGCCCTATGGAGATCATGGTCAATTTCTCATGGAAATCAGGGCCACAGAACCCCTAGGGAGATCAGATTCAGAGACTCATTATGGGGATCAACATCAGAGATCCCCCATGGAGATCAGGGTTCAAGACCCCCAGGGGAAGAGCCCCCGTATTGAGACTAGGGGCAGGTATCAACCTCCCATAGAAACTAGCATTGGAGTCCCCCCATGGAGAGCAGTGTCAGGGAACCTCCACAGAAATCAGAGTCAGATACCCTCAGACACCTGATCTTTTGCCCTAATTTCCTGTAAATCTTCGCTCCTCATGTCCACATACTGTGCATCTGCCTTCCACCATCTCTTCTTTGTTGGTTTTCAGATCTCTTTCTCTCACCTGTTAATGAAGTCGGCCACCATATGGGGGGGGTCTCTGTCCTTGATGGGGAGGGAGTGTCTCTGCCACTGTGGAGTCTGTGAAATGGATCACCATGGGTTGTCTCTGTCCCTGGAAGACTTTTGGACACTAATCACGATGGGGGGTCTGTTATTCTTTTCTATATGGGGGGTCTGCCTCTAATTTCAGAGGCGTTTATTTGCCCCTGACCTCCACGGGGGGCTTCTGACCTTGATCTTCTTCCGGGAGTCATTACCTCTGATCTCCATGTGGGTTCTCTGACCCTGATTTTAATGGGCTGTATGTGAGTTTGATCTCCATTGAGGGTCTTGATTTCTATCTGGGCCCCTGACCATGATCTCCCTATGGCATCTGTCTCTAATCTCATATGGGGGCTTTTGCTCCTGACCTCCATGGTGGGGATCACCGGAACCCTGCTACCTTGTATCTCTCACATGTTTCTCTTCATTTCCTGTGAAACTGCCCCTCATCTCCACAGCCTCTGCTGCCCTTCCCCCATCTCTCCTTTTTCGTTGGTCTTCAGCTCTCTATCCCTCATGTCTCCATCTATCTCACCATGTGATCTGCACGGGGATCTCTTCCTCTGGGGGGATTAACGACATTGAATCTATAGATGGTCTCTTGCCATAATCTCCAAGAGGGTTGAGTTCACTGAGCCCGGTTTTCAGGGGCAGTCTCTGACTCTGACTCTGGGTTTCATGTCCATGGCGGGGGGTCTGTATCTGGTTTCCATGAAGTGTCTGTGTCCCCGGTCTGCAATCTCTGAATTTTTTTCTCCAAGGGGTTGTCTGGTTTTTTGTTTTTGTTTTTGCTGAAGCAACTGGGGTTCAGTGACTTGCCCAGGATCACACAGCTAGGAAGTGTTAGGTGTCTGAGGCCACATTTGAACTCTGGTCCTCCTGACTTCATGGCTGGTGCTCTCTAGCTGTTCTGGGTAGTCTGTTTTTGACTCTGCTCCTGCCTATGGTGCGTGTATCATCTTGGTTCCTGGTCTGCATTAAGGGGACTCTGCTGCTGGGGGTCTTGGACCTGATCTCTGTGAGGGATTTCTGAGCCTGATTTACATAATTGGTCTGTCACGCTGGGCGTCATGGGGGGGGTGTCTGTGACGCTCTTCTCTATGGGGGGGCCCTCTTTTTCAGGCGATGTATTGGGATACTGATCTCCATGGGGCCGCATGGACCCTGATCTGCATAGGGGGGTCTCTGACCCTGAACTCTGTGGGGGTTCTTTGATCTTCATTTTTATGGTCACTTTCTGAATTTTTTGTTGTTGAGGCAATTGGGCTTAAGTGACTTGCCCAGGGTCACACAGCCAGGAAGTGTTGAGTGTCTGAGATCAGATTTGAACTCGGGTCCTCCTGACTTCAGGGCTGGTGCTCTCTCCACTGCGCCCCCTAGCTGCCCCATCACTTTCTGAATTTGATCTCCATGGGGCATCTGGGTCCTTGATGTCCATGGAGGGTGTCTAAGGCTTGGGGGAGGTCTCTGTTTTTCATCTCCACGGTGGATCTCTAACCAAGATCTCCTAAGGCGGCCTGTGTCTGATCCCCATTGAGGGTCTTTGGCCCTGATTTCCAAAAAGGGTCACTGACCCTGATCTCTTTGTGTGGTCTCTCCCATTAGTCTCCACAGAGGGTCTGTGTCCCTGACCTTCATTGGGGGTCTCTGATTCAGATGTCCATGAGGACTTTGCCTCTGACCTTCATGGGGTTTCTCTGGCATTGATTTCCATAAGGTGCCTCTGACACTGATTTTCATAGACACTCTGAATTTGATCTCTATGGGGGTCTGTTTTTTGACTCTGAGTTTCCTGTCGGGGGGGGGTCTGTCTCTGATTACCATGAAGGGTCTGCATAAGGGGACTGCCCTTGAGAGCTCTTGCATCCTGATCTCTATGGGGGATCTCTGATCCTGATCTGTCCCAGGGGTTATTGGGTATATGGGTGATGTCTAAGCCTGTTTTGCATGTTGAGTCTGATACTGGTCTCCAAGTGTTAGGGACTCTCTCTCTCTCTCTCTCTGAGAATTACCAGGTACACCATGTCAGCTGGCAGGGCGGGCGCAGGACGTAAAAAAGGCCTTGGCCTCTGAGGTGGGAGGTCGTGTCTGCAGGAGTTAAAGGAACTGCTCTAGGTTTCTGGAGATGGCCAGGGGCGCGTCCTCATGCTAGAGCTCCCTCTGGGACCAGCCCTAACCGCAGAAGTCTCCCTTCTGTGGATCTACCTACTCAGTGGGCTAGGCACAGGGTAATCCCACAAGAGAATAAGTATAAATAGCTAGCACTGACTCAAGCTCAGAGAGATGCAGGCACACATACGCACACTTACACACTCTGGCTCGTGCTTCCTGCTAATCCCTGCTGAGACCACCAGCAAAGAAAGGCTGTTTTGCACCTCCAGATCGGCTCATCTTCGTGGGTATCTGGGAATATCCCAAAGACTGGCATGTATGGCCCTGGCAGTCTAGAATAGTGTGCATGGACCGTCCGGCACATCCACGAGGGGTCTCTGCCCCTGATTTCCATGGGATTCTTTCACCTTGTTCTTCATGAGGGGGTCTCTGCCCCTGATATTCATGGTGGGGTCTGTCTTTATCTCAATGGAGGGTCTGTCTCTGATCTCCATGGGGGGGTTGTTCTTGTTTTCCTTGGGGGGGGGTTCTAAATTTGATCTCCATGGCAGGTTTCTACTTATGAAGTCTATGGGGGGGTCCTCTCCCCATGATTTCCAAGGGGGTTGTCTGCCCGTGATCTCCATGGGGGCTCTGCAGTCATCTCCAGGGAAGGATCTATGGGACTGATCTTCATGATGCTGATATCTACAGGGAGTCCGCCATGATTTCAATGTTTGATCTGTGACCCTGAACTCCATGGAGAATTTTTACACTTCATCTTCAGAGTAGTTCTCTGACCCTTATCCCCATAGGAGTTCTTTGCCTCCCAGGGGGTGTCGGGCCCTGATCTTCATGAGGGATCTCCGGCCCAGATCTCCTTGTGGGAACTTTGCCACTGATCCATGAGGTGACTCCGATGCTATCTTCCATATGAGATCTCTGCCCCTAGTCTTTATAAGGGGGCTATGGCCCAGGGGTTATTGGACATTGATCTCCATGGGGGAATCTATATCCTTGATGTCCATGCAGAGTCTATCCCTGGGGGAATCGGTGACCCCGATTTTCCTGGGTGGCCTCTGACACTGATCTCTATCAGGGTTCTCTGACCCTGATTTTCATGGGAACTTTTAAAATTGGGTCTCCAGGGGAGGTCTCTGAGATTCAACAATCTGAGTCTCATCTCCACTGGGGCTCTGTCTCGAAATGTCCATGGGGGGGCGGGGTCTGTATCTCTGATCTGCATAATGGGGCCTATGTCCCTATGGGGTCTTGGACTATTCTCTTTTGGGGATCTTTGAAGCTGATCTCCATGAACTCCCTAACACTGATCCCCCTGGGTGGTATGGAACCCTGATCTCCATGGGGTCACTTTCCTGGGTGGGTGTTTCTGACACTGATCTCTGTGACCTCTCACAGCTTGCTATTGCACTTGCCCAGGCGTTCTGGCCTGCTCAATCTGCACTCGGCTTGCAGCAATTGGGTCATTCAGACCTGGCACAAACCCCCCTCCCAGGCTGCTCTTGGGCCTGCAGAGGCCGGGAAGCTTCGGGAGCCCTGAGATGTCATGAGAACAGAATTTGCAGGCATGAGAAGCCACCTGCCCAGACAGGAGGAGAGACAGTTTGTCTGAGAATGCTGAAGTTTCTCCTTGAACCCTTCATACACTCACCGATTTGTCTACTTTTTGTCTTCATTTGTGTTTCCTTAGCAACATTGTGGGTAGAAAGCATTTAAGGGTACAGTTAATGACAATAAAGCACTATGTCTCTAGTGCCTTCTTGAGAGAGCTTCGCTTTAGAAAGAACTCCGGGGTCTGCTTTTCTCTCGCTTTGCATGGTCTCTTTGAGAGCCAGAACAGTTGGTCTGATTTATGGCATTTTCGTGGATTGTGCATTCCCCAGATCACCATGGAGGCTTTCGGGCCCTGATCTCCATGGGGAGGGGGGCGGGTCTCTGCTTCTCAAAATCATGGGGGGGCCTGCCCTCTTCCCCATGGGAGTCTGCAAGCCACATTTCTTGAGAGGTCTCTGCTGATGTCTGTGGGGGGGCCCCAACACTAATGTCCATGGGAGGTCTCTGTAAGGCACCCTGCTCCAGAGAGCTTTGGACCTGGATCTCCATGGGGGATCTCTCTTCTTGATGTCCATGAAGGTTCTCTGTCCCTGGGGGCTTCTGTGTCTCAGATTGGGGGGGGGGGGAGACCTCCGTCACTGATCTCCATAGGGGGTCTGTCTCCCGATAGTCAAAAGGGGGCGCTGCCCCTGTGGGGTCTTGTACCCTGATCTCCATGTAGGATCTCTGAATTTCATTTCCACAGGGATGCTGTGATGCTAGTTTCCATGAGGGGTCTCTGACCATGAACTCTCTAGGCAGTCTGTCTGTTATCTCATATTATCTCACCCCTGAATGCCAAAAGGGTTTTGTGACCATGATCACCATGGGGGGATCTCTGCTTGGGTCTACTCTCATCCTTATGGGAGTTTCCAGCCCTGATTTCCATGTAAGCTCTGTGCCTTCGATCTTCGCGGGGGGGGGCTCCGTGTCTTTGATCTCCGCAGGGACTCCATGCCTGTGATCTCCATGGGGGTTCTGTGTCTGTGATCTCCTTGGGGGTTCTATGTCTGTGATCTCCTTTGTGGGATCTCTGGAGGATGTCTTTCCCTGGGGGATCATGTGTAAAGTTCTGTTGTCTCCAGAGACTGCCGATCGCTCTCTGGGAGATCTGCTGCCTCAATTCAATCTCTCAGCCAGATTCTTCTTCCTGTAGAGAGCCACCAACTCTGACCTAGAGTAGAGACTCCTCTCCCTTGCTCAATGTTGCTTCTTTTATCCTCCCAGGGAATGGATGTGGAATAACTCAGGGACTTCTGGGAAAAAATATTTCAACCAATGAACTTGCTCCTCCTAAGCATGCAAGCTCCTCCCCAGAAGTTCAAAGGGGTACAACTCCCAGTAAAGGCCGGAACTAGAGAATTGTTAAGTACTGAACCTAATATCTCATTATCTCATTAGCACTTAGTAAGAACCTAACATCTCCCTCTTTCTTTTGATTTAGAACACAGAGTGGTCATGACCTTGAAACATAAATCCATCAATATGGGAGGCATTACACATAATTACATAGATTACATAAACACATAGTAACATAGTAACATAACACATACTAGAAGTATGTAACAAATAACATGATCAAATAATCATAAATTGAGAATTTATAAATGTCCATAAGTCCATTGTCCATTAGTCTCATCTTGTGTTAGGAAATCCAATGATTCCTGCTGGTTTTAAAGTTCTTTAACAGTCTTCTTATTAGCCATGCTCTTTCAGTGTCAGATGTTTCTTAGATCCTCTCCTTTGTCTTATTCAGGTCTTTGTCTTTTTCTTTCTCCATCTGAAGAAATACAAGCAAACCCTCTCTCCCAGGCAGTTAACCTATCTAATTTCCTTCTATTTACCACTTTCTAAATCTCTTCTCATCATCTGGCAATTACATTGCAGTTGTTTGCACTGGACACAGCCCTGTTGGTTTAAAAGGCCTGTATTCTCCCCAAGTGTAATCCATTTTTGCAATCTGATTGCTTTTTGGCTGACTGATCAGGTAATCCCTTTCTTCCATGTGATTGCTTTTTAGCTGATAGATCACATCAGAGTCCTGACCTTCTAAAGGCTCTTTGGGTGTAACCTCAGTTGCAATCATGCCCCAAGTCTTTATTGCCTGGGGCCCTGGACCTGGGCCCCTCAACCTGTTTCCCTGAATTAGTCTACACTCTGATGCCCAATGGAGTCTTCTGTTGCATTTTGGATATGGGATATTGGGTCTTGTTCTCCCACCCTGTCTTCTCACTCTATCTCCATATGTACACTGAGCTCTTACATGTCCAATTTTTCCACATTGGAAACATTGACGAATTTCTCTAGAAGTCCCTTGCCAGGAGGGACCCTGTCTTTCCATGTTTATCATACTCCAGGTGTAAAAAGCATTTGTTCCTACTGTAGCACATCGTCTTATGATCTCCTCTAAAGAAGCATCTTTGTGTAGTCCCCATATAGTTTTTTGCAAATCTCATTGGCATTTTCCTTAGCCAGATGTCTGATCGTTATTTCTGTAGCTACATTTTCTCCAACAGTTCTTTTGACAGCAGTTTGCAAACATCCCACAAAATCCACAAAAGGTTCATTGCTCTATTTTAGTGAAAGCCTCCCCCTGATCTTTCTGTCCGGGGAGGATACCCCAAGCTTTTATTGCAGCCTTAGCAATTTGCTCATACACTGTCATGGGATATTTAACCTGTTCTGAATTCTCTCCATAGTGACCTTCACTAGCTAATTGCTCAAAAGTGAATTGTGTGTTAACTCCTATTTCCAAATTGCATCTGACTTGGATTTTACATAATTCATGAAACTCCGCAAGCCACAATAAGTTTTGTCCAGGTTCTAGACATGTCCTTGCTATGGATTTCAAATCATTCGGGGTTAGGACTTCATAAGACAAACCATCTAGTAACATTTTAACATAAGCTGATGTAGCCCCATAAAGGGTACAACCTTTTTTCAAATCTTTAATTTTATTCAAATCTAAAGGTACATATCTTCTCCTTTTATGACCTACAGAGTCAATCTCTTCAATCACAGGATATGCATTATAAAATCACTTATATCCTGTCCTTCTCTCTTAGCTTTAACCAATGCTTTTTCTAATCCTGTCATAGGCTTTGCTTATTGTGTCACGTGTCATGTATTCTACTGATCCTCCACCCTATTTATTAGCCAATACCAAATAGTTTTAATGACTTCTGCTTTACATAATATAGTTTTAGCTTTGGTACTGCAAGGTAGAGTCATTATTTAAAGGTATTTGGAGGGATTTGGGGAATAGCTTGGATAAGTTGTGCCTTTATTTTGTCATTTTGGCTCCCAATACTTAATTTTAAAAAATAGAATTGCATATCTGTTTTATTAAATATTTCCCAATTTCATTTTTTATGCTGGAAAATTTTTCATTTTAGGTAAAGTGGGAGAGCTGGATACAGCTTAAGTGATCTCAATTTTGTTTGCAACATCTACAGCATCATAGTCTGGAGCAAGGTGGACACAGGCCTTCTTCTCTCCATCAGCTGGATCAGTGGGTTGACCCGGGCCATATTGATGTCATACAGCTTCTTTACTGTCAGCTTGATCTGAAACTTGTTGGCCTTTACATCCACAATGGAGACAAGAGTATTGTTGTCCTCAATCTTCTTCATAGCAGACTCAGTAATCAGGGAAACTTAATGATGGCGTAGCGAGCAAGCTCATTTCTCCAAGGGGCACTTTTCTGAGGGTATTTGAGCCGCTTTCAAAGTCTTAGTGTCTTGGGTCACTGGAAGGTGGGGAATGTTTGGGATCTTCTTTTTGTGACTATGGATATCCTTCAACACTATCTTCTTTGCCTTCAAGGATCTGATCTTGGCTTTTGTCTTGGGTGGGGGGACAATGGCTTACTTTTTTGTCTTCAGTGCTATCTTGGGGAGAAAACTTCCCAATTACATTTTTAAAAATTTTAACGTTCTTTTTTTTTTAATTAATTTTATAATTATAACATTTTTTACGACATTATCCCTTATACTTCCTTCTGTTCCGAATTTTCCCCTACTTCCCTCCACCCCCCCCCTAGATGGCAGGCATTCCAATACATATTAAATATATTATAGTATATCCTAGGTACAATATATATATATATATATATATATATATATATATATATATATATATATATATATATATATATATATATACATATATATATGCAGAACCGAATTTTGTTGTTGTTGTTGCAAAGGAAGAATTGGATTCGGAAGGTAAAAATAACCTGGGGAGAAAAACAAAAAAAAAAATTCTAACAGTTTACACTCATTTCCCAGTGTTCCTTTTCTGGGTATAGATGATTCTGTCCATCATTGACCAATTGGAATTGGATTTATTCATATAGTATTGTTGAAGTGTATAATGATCTCCCGGTTCTGCTCATTTCACTCAGCATCAGTTCATGTAAGTCTCTCCAAGCCTCTCTGTATTCATCCTGCTGGTCATTTCTTACAGAATAATATTCCATAACATTCATATACCATAATTTACCCAGCCATTCTCCAATTGATGGACATCCATTCATCTTCCAGTTTCTAGCCACTACAAAAAGAGCTGCCACACACATTTTGGCACATACAGGTCCCTTTCCCTTCTTTAGTATTTCCTTGGAATATAAGCCCAGTAGGAGCACTGCTGGATCAAAGGGTATGCACAGTTTGATAACTTTGGGGGCATAATTCCAGATTGCTCTCCAGAATGGTTGGATTCTTTCACAACTCCACCAACAATGCATCAGTGTCCCAGTTTTCCCACATCCCCTCCAACATTCATCATTATTTGTTCCTGTCATCTTAGCCAATCTGACAGGTGTGTAATGATATCTCAGAGTTGTCTTAATTTGCATTTCTCTGATCAATAGTGATTTGGAACACTCTTTCATATGAGCGGAAATAATTTTAATTTCATCATCTGAAAATTGTCTGTTCATATCCTTTGACCATTTATCAATTGGAAAATGGCTTGATTTCTTATAAATTAAAGTCAATTATCTGTATATTTTGGAGATGAGGCCTTTATCAGAACCTTTAACTGTAAAAATGTTTTCCCAATTTGTTACTTCCCTTCTAATCTTGCTTGGATTAGTTTTGTTTGTGCAAAAGCTTTTTAATTTGATGTAATCAAAATTTTCTATTTTGTGATCAATAATGATCTCTAGTTCTCTTTGGACACAAATTTCTTCCTTCTCCACAAGTCTCAGAGGTAAACTATTCTATTTTCCTCTAATTTATTTATGATCTCGTTCTTTATGCCTAAATCTTGGACCCATTTTGATCTTATCTTAGTATGTGGTGTTAAATGTGGGTCCATGCCTAGTTTCTGCCATACTAATTTCTAGTTTTCCCAGCAGTTTTTGTCAAATAATGAATTCTTATCCCAAAAGTTGGGATCTTTGGGTTTTTCAAACACTAGATTGCTATTTTTATTCACTGTCTTGCCCTGTGAACCTAACCTATGCCACTGATCAACTAGTCTATTTCTTAGCCAATACCAGATGGTTGTGGTGACTGTTGCTTTATAAGATAGTTCTAGATCAGGTACAGCTAAGCCACCTTCATTTGATTTTTTTTTCATTAATTCCCTTGAAATTCTCGACCTTTTGTTGTTCCATATGAATTCTGTTGTTATTTTTTCTAGGTCATTAAAATAGTTTCTTGGAGTTTGATTGGCATAGCACTAAATAAATAGATTAGTTTGGGGAGTATTGTCTTCTTAATTATATTCCCTTGGCCTATCCAAGAGCACTCAATGTCTTTCCAATTATTTAAATCTGACTTTATTTTTGTGGCAAGTGTTTCGTAATTTTGCTCATATAATTCCTGACTTTCCTTTGGTAGATATATTCCCAAATATCTTATACTATTGTCCGTTATTTTGAATGGAATTTCTCTTTGTATTTCTTACTGTTGGATTGTGTTGGTAATGTATAAAAATGCTGAGGATTTATGTGGATTTATTTTGTATCCTGCAACTTTGCTAAAGTTCTGAATTATTTCTAATAGCTTTTTAGCAGAGTCTTTGGAGTTCTCTTAGTATACCATCATGTTGTCTGCAAAGAGTGATAGCTTGATTTCCTCATTACCTACTCTAATTCCTTGAATCTCTTTCTCGGCTCTTATTGTCGAGGCTAGCGTTTCTAGTACAATGTTGAATAGTAATGGTGATAGTGGGCAACCTTGTTTCACTCCTGATCTTACTGGGAAAGGTTCCAGTTTATCACAATTATATATGATGTTTACTGACGGTTTTAAATATATGCTCCTTATTATTTTAAGGAATAGTCCATTTAATCCTATACTCTCAACTGTTTTTAGTAGGAATGGATGTTGGATTTTATCAAATGCTTTTTCTGCATCTATTGAGATGATCATATGGTTTTTGTTAATTTGGTTATTGACATAATCGTTTATGCTAATACTTTTCCTAATATTGAACCAGCCCTGCATTCCTGGTATAAATCCCACTTGGTCATAGTGTATTATCCTGGGGATGATTTTTTGTAGTCTTTTTGCTAATATTTTATTTAATATTTTAGCATCAATATTCATTAGGGAGATTGGTCTATAATTTTCTTTCTCAGTTTTCAGCCTACCTGATTTAGGTATCAGTACCATGTCTGTGTCATAAAAGGAATTTGGTAGGACTCCTTCAATCCTTATTTTTTCAAATAGTTTATATAGCATTGGAGTGAGTTGTTCTTTAAATGTTTGGTAGAATTCACATGTAAATCCATCTGGTCCTGGGGATTTTTTCTTAGGGAGTTGGTTAATAGCTTGTTCTATTTCTTTTTCTGAAATGGGACTATTTAGACTATTTACTTCTTCCTCTGTTAATCTGGGCAAGCTATATTTTTGAAGGTATTCTTCCATTTCATTTAAATTGTCGAATTTATTGGCATAAAGTTGAGCAAAATAGCTCCAACTATTGTTCTAATTTCCTCTTCATTAGTGGTGAGTTCTCCCTTTCCATTTTCAAGACTAACGATTTGCTTTTCCTCTTCCCTTTTTTTAATCATATTTACTAAGGGTTTGTCTATTTTGTTGGTTTTTTCATAGAACCAACTCTTAGTTTTATTAATTAATTCAATAGTTTTTTTTTTTACTTTCAATTTTATTAATCTCACCTTTTATTTTTAGAATTTCAAGTTTCGTGTTTGTCTGGGGGGTTTTAATTTGTTCCTTTTCTAGCAATTTTAGTTGTAAGCCCAATTCGTTGACCTCCTCTTTCTCTATTTCATGCAAGTAGGCCTCTAGAGATATAAAACTTCTCCTTATTACTGCTTTGGCTGTATCCCACACATTTTGGTATGATGTCTCATTATTGTCATTTTCTTGGGTGAAGTTATTATGTCTATGATTTACTGTTTTACCCAATCATTCTTTAGTATAAGATTATTTAGTTTCCAATTTTTTTTGTTCTATTTTTCCCTGGCTTTTTATTAAGTGTAATTTTAATTGCTAACATTCATTTTTAAAACGTTGAATTCCAAATTTCCTTCCTCTCACTGACCCTTTGAACAAGCAAGCAATGATACAGATTATACAGGTGAAGTCATATAAAACATATTTCCATATTAACTGTGTTGCAAAAGAAAATACACACACATGCACATACATACACACACATGAAAAATAAAGAAAGCAAAAAAAGTATGCTTCAATATTGTACTCAAAATTCCTTAATTCTTTCTCTAGAAGTGGATAGCATTTTTTATTATGAGTTTTATGAAATTATATTCAATCTTTGTTTGGATCAGAGTAGCTAATCTTTTACAGTTTGATCATCCTTACAACATTGCTATTATTATATATAATATTCTTCTCATTTCACTTTGCAACAGTTCATGAGATTTTTAAGGTTTTTCAGGAACCATCATGTTTATTTTTTTATACACATTAGTATGTCACAACATTTATGAACTACTTATTCAGCCATTCCCCAATTGACGGGCGTCTCTTTAATTCCCAATTCTTTACCACCAAAGGCAAAAAAAAGAACTGCTATAAATATTTTGTACAAATAGATCATTTCCCCTTTTCTTTGATGTCTCTGATGTAGTAGTGGTATTGCAGAGTTAAAGAAAATATGTAATTGGATAGCCTTTTGGATGTAGTTCCAAATTAAGACAAATGATTAAATATCTTTTCTTTGAACCATGACATCTGGTTGGAGTAGTAAAAGTAAACATATCAATGGGGGCTCATGAGCTATTGCACTCTCAAAGATATTTTTCTTCCCAGAATCCTTAATGATCTTAGTTATACTACTGGACTTTTATCTAGGAACATAGCATTTGAAGCTGGGAATGTCGTAGGAGATAAGTTCAACCCCCTCATTTTACAGTTAAGGAAACTAAGATTGAGTGAAGTTAAGTGATTCACCCAAGATAGGTAGCAAGTAAAAGAACTAGGTTTCAAATCCAAGTCTTTTATTTCCAGATCAACCCACAAACATTTATTAAGCAGTTACTGTGTGCTAAGCAACTTTGCTATGCACTTGGGATGTAAAGACACAAATGAAATATTCCCTGCCTTCAATGGGGGAGATAATAGGCATGTAAATAATTGTATAAAACAATAAGAAGTATATAAAATAGATGCAAAAGAAAGGGGAGTGTGTAAAGTTCTGTTGTCTCCAGAAACTGCCGATCGCTCTCTGGGAGGAGATCTGCTCTCTCAATTCAATCTCTCGGCCAGACTCTCCTTCCTGTAGAGAGCCACCAACTCTGACCTAGAGTAGAGACTCCTCTCCCTTGCCCAATGTTGCTTCTTTTATCCTCCCAGGGAATGGGCGTGGAATAACTCAGGGGCTTCTGGGAAAAAATATTTCAACCAATGAACTTGCTCCTCCTAAGCATGCAAGCTCCTCCCCAGAAGTTCAAAGAGGTTGAACTCCTAGTAAAGACCAGAACTAGAGAATTGTTAAGTACCGACTTAGCACCTATAAGAACCTAATATCTCATTATCTCATTAGCACTTAGTAAGAACCTAACAATCTCCGTGGGGGTTCTGTGTATGTGATCTCTGTGGGGGTTCTGTGTCTGTGATCTCCTTGGGGGCTCCGTGTCTGTGATCTCCTTTGTGGGATCTCTGCCACAATAGCCTTGTCTCTCTTTATTTCTTACATATTTCTCTATCCTTCCCCATGCCCTGATCTTTTCCCTCATTTCCCTGGGAAACTTTGCCCTCACCTCCACACATTCTGCTGCTCCTTCCACCATCTCTTCTTTTTCTTCAGTGTTCTTCAGACTTCTTCAGCTCTGCCCACCATTTGTTAGTGAGTCTCATGTGGTGCTGTCCATGGAGGGCTTTGTCCCTGATATCCATGGAGGATGTCTTTCCCTGGGAGGATCTGTAGCCCTTATTTCCATGGGAGGCCTCTTTACTGGGAGGGGGCTTCCTGACACGGATCTCTATAAGAAGTCTCTGACCCCAGCCTCCATGGGGATTCTCTGACCCTGGTTTTTATAATCAGTCTGTGAATTTGATCTCCATAGGGGGATCTCTGTCACTGACGTCCATTAAGGGTGTCTTCTTTCAGTGAGTCTATGATCAGTGGATCACTATTGGCAGTCTCTGATCTAACCTCCATGGTGTGTGTGTCTCTAAACATGATGTACATAGGCGGTCTGTCTGTGATCTCATTTAAGAATGTGCTGATTTCAAAGGGGGGAACTCTGACCTTGATCTCCATATGCGGTGTCTTTTTTTGGTCTCCATGGTTTGTGTCCCTGACCTCCATGGGGAAGGGGGTCTTGGACCCAGATGTCCATGAAAGGTCCTCCGCTGATCTTCCCGGAAGGTGTCTGAGCCGAATTTCCAAAGGGGGGGGGTGGTTCTTTGCCATTGATCTCCATGGGAAGACTCCAACACAAATCTCCATGCGAGGTCTTTGCCCCTGGTTTGTGTAAGGGGGCGCTGTCGGGGAAGGGGTATCTCCATGTGGAATCTCCAACACTAATCTCTATGTAAGGTCTCTGATGCTGGTCTCCACAAGGGGGCGCTGTCTCCAGGCATATTGGACCCTGATCTCCATGGCTGGTTTCTGCCACTGGTCTCCATGGGGGGAGGGGGTTCTTCCATTGATCTCCATGGTGGGGACTTCAACACTAGCCTCCCATGTAAGGTCTCTGCCCCTGGTCTCCAAAAGAGGAGCTCTGCCCTGGTAGGTATTGGACCCTGATCTCCCTGAGGGGTCTCCATGGAGGTTCTCTGCTCCAGTGGGTATATGACTCTGATCTCCAAGGGGGAATCTCTGACCCTGATATCTAAAGGATGGTCTGTTTCTGATTTCCATGAGGTTCTGTGTCCCTGGTCTGCATAAGGGGCTCTACCCCTGGGGGGGTCTTGGACCCTGAACTCTAAGGTGGATTTCTGACCCTGATACCCATAATTGGTCTCTGACACTGATCTCCATGGGGGAGTTACATCCCGAGGAGGGTTTCTGCCATTGATCTCCATTGGGGCTCATTAACCCTAGTTTTTATAGTTGGTCCCTGCATTGGATCCTCATGGGGGCATCTCTATTCCTGATGTTCATGAAGAGTCTCTGTCCTGGGGGCACCTGTGACCCAGATTTTCACAGGGGGTCTTTGCAGCTGATCTCCATGGAGGATCTTTGTCTCTGTTGTCCATAAGGGGGTCTGAACTTGGGGGGTCTTGCACACTGATCTCCATGCAGAATCTCTGACCTTAATCTATGTGACCCTGGTCTCCACAGGGGGTCTGCTAGTGATCTCCATGAGGGTCTTTTCCCCTGATTTACATAGAGTATTTATCAGCCTGAACTCACTGGTACCTCTCTGCATCTCATCTTCCTGGGGGCTCTCTCAATCTGATCTCCATAAGGCTTCTCTTCCCCTTCACTGTCTTGGACCCTGCTCTCCATAGCAGAATCTCAGATCTCCATGTGGGGCCTCTGTACATGATCTCCATCAGGGGTGTCTCCCTCTGATCTCCATTGTGGGGTCTCTGCTAAAATAACGCCGCCACCTTTTATCCCTCACACATTCCTCTTCCCTTCTTCATGACCTGATCTTTGTGCCCTAGTTTCCCTGTGAATCTCTGCCCCTCATCTCCACACACTCTGCTGCCCCCTTCAACCCTCTCTTTATTTTCATTGGTCTTCAGCCTTCTATTCTTTATCTCTTAGTGGATTTCTTACCATGATCTCCATAGTGGATCTCTGTCCTTGATGTCTAGGGAGGGTCTCTGCCCCTGAGGGCGTTTATGACCCAGATTTCCCTGGGTCTTCTTGGTGGGATCTCTGCAATTACTGCGCCATCTTTTATTCCTTGCACAGTTGTCTTCTCTTCTTCATGGCCTGATCTTTCTGCTGCTATAATTTCCCTGTGAATCTTTGCCCTTCATTTCCTTGCACCATCTCTTCTTTTTTGTTGGTCTTTAGCTCTCTATCCCTCATCTCTTGGTCAGAGTCATTCTGTTCTCTTCATGGAGTCCCTGTCTTTGAGGTCCATGGAGGTTCTCCACCTATTGGTGGTCTGTAAACCTGATCTCCAGGGTGTTTTCTGACCCTGGGGGTGTCTGACAGTGATCTTCAAATGGGGTCCTTGCTCTTTTTTTTTTTATTCATTTTTCCAAATTATCCCCTCCCTCCCTCCACTCCCTCCCCCCGATGGCAGGTAATCCCATACATTTTACATGTGTTACAATATAACCTAGATACAATATATGTGTGTAAATCCCATTTTCTTGTTGCACATTAAGTATTAGATTCTGAAGGTGTAAGACAGTAGTGCTAACAATTTACATTCACTTCCCAGTGTTTCTTCTCTGGGTGTAGCTACCTCTGTCCATCATTGATCAACTGGAAGTGAGTTGGATCTTCTTTATGTTGAAGATTTCCACTTCCATCAGAATACATCCTCATACAGTATCATTGTTGAAGTGTACAGAGATCTCCCGGTTCTGCTTGTTTCACTCAGCATCTGTTGATGTAAGTCTCTCCAGGCCTCTCTGTATTCCTCCTGCTGGTCATTTCTTAAAGAGCAATAATATTCCATAACATTCCCATACCACAATTTACCCAGCCATTCTCCAATGGATGGACATCCATTCAACTTCCAGTTTCTAGCCACTACAAAAAGAGCTGCCACAAACATTTTGGCACATACAGGTCCCTTTCCCTCTTTAGTATTTCTTTGGGATATAATCCCAGTAGTAGCGCTGCTGGGTCAAAGGGTATGCACAGTTTGATAACTTTTGGGCATAGTTCCAAATTGCTCTCCAGAATGGCTGGATTCTTTCACAACTCCACCAACAATGTATCAATGTCCCAGTTTTTCCACATCCCCTCCAACATTCATCATTATTTGTTCCTGTCATCTTAGCCAATCTGACAGGTGTGTAGTGGTATCTCAGAGTGGTCTTCATTTGCATTTCTCTGATCAGTAGTGATTTGGAACACTCTTTCATATGAGTGGAAATAGTTTCAATTTCATCCTCTGAGAATTGTCTGTTCATATCCCTTGGGGGTCCTTGCTCTTGATCTCCATGGGGGTTCTTGGATCTTGATTTTTATGGGCAGTCTTTAATTTTGATGTCCATGGGGAGATCTCTGTCTTTGAAACCCATGGTAGATCTCTGTCTCCTGATGTTCATTATGGTTCTGATCTCCATAGGGAAGTTTGCCTTTGTTATCCATGGGGAGTCTCTGAACTTGATCTCCACAGAAGTCTCTGTCCCTTGTCTCTATGTGGAGTCCTTGTACTGGCCTCAAAGGGTGGTCTCTAAACCTGATATTTATTGGGGGTCTTCCTCTGAATTCCATGAGTGGTCTCTGCCTCTTTTTTCCATGGGGAGGCTGCCCATGGGGGTATTGGATCGTGAGCTCTAAGGGGGGGCTCATATCCCCTGAACCCCATCTAGGATCTCTGCCCCAGGAGTTGTTGTATGGTGATCTCCATGGGGGACCTCTGCTGTTGAACTCCATCTGAGATCTCTGCATTTGGAGGGAATTGGATCCTGATCTCCATGGGAGTCTCTGCAGCTGAACTCCATCTGAAAATTCTGTCATGGGGGGGTGGTTTCTGACTGTGAACTCTCTGGGCAGTCTCTGAGTCTGATCTCCATGGGATGTCTCTGTCTCTGGTCTCCATGGGGCATTTGTGTGCCTGACATCCATGGGAGATCCTTGAACCTGATGTTCACTAGGGGGTCTGCCTCGGACATCTTTGGGAACTCTAGTTTTGATCTCCATGAGTGGTTTCTCTACCTGTGATTTCCATGGGAGGGGTCTCTCCCCATGATTTCCATGGGGGTTCACTGCACGTAACCTTCATGAAGGATCTATGCCCCTGATCTTCATGTCTGTGGCCTCTATCTCCATAGCGGTGCTTTGCTCCTGGGTCTTCTTGGATCTTGATCTCCGTGGGATTCTCTGACCCTGATCCCAATGTGGAGCCTGACTCTGTCCCTGTTTTCCATGGAGGGTCTGTGCTACTGATCTCCATGAGGGTGTCTGACCTGAACTATATGGGGCGGTCTCTCTCTGATTCTAATCTCCACAATGAAGCTCAGACACTTGTCTCCATGAGCAGTCTTTTAATCTGATCTCCATGGGGGACCTTTGCCCCTGATTTCCACGGTGGGTCTATGACCTTGATCTCCACTAGGGTTCTGGGTGACTGACCTCCAGAGGAGGTCTCTACCCCTGATCTACAGGGAGGATTTGTGATCCTGATTTTTATGGGCAGTCTCAATTGGATCTTCATGGGGAAATTCTGTTCTTGATCTCCATGGGATGTTTCTGCCACGAACTACATTTGGGGTCTGCCTTAATCTCCATAGGGCGTCACTGACCCTGATCTCAATGGGGATTCTTTCTCAGATCACAATGGGGGTGTTTGCCCCTGATGTCTATGGGGCCTCTTTGTGCCTAGTCTTTATGGGGGGCTCTGTGTTCTCTGTGAAGGTCATTCAGGTGTGGTCATTGCCCCTGATTCCCATGGGGAGTCTATGATCCTGAACTCCGTGGCTGGCCCCTGCATCTCACCTTTTAGGAGTTTATGCCCATGATCTCCATATGGCTTATTTGCCCCTTTTGGTATCTTGGACCCAGATCTCCAGAATGAATGTCTGACTAGATCTTCATAATGGGTCTCTGACACACATTTTTATGTGGGGACTCTGTCTCTGATCTCCATGATGGGTCTCTTCTCTTGTAGAGGGTCACAGTCAGTGGGGGAACTCTGGGTGAGGTGTAAGACCCTTCGGGCCAGAGGGAACCTGCTGACAGTGTCTGGTTCGGCTTCCCGTCTCCCCCGAGGGCTCTCGGCCTTCCTGAGAAGTCGGGGGTGGTGACAACCCGTGTTGTGATGGAAGCAGGGGGATACCACGTGGCAAACAACATACAATAGCAAGTTGTTTATGTGGTCCCACATGCACAGCATTGTTTTTGTTAATTATATAAAGGGGAAGGTCCTTGAAATAATCAGACTCCATTTTCCCACCATCCTGGGGAGTCCAGCCTCATCACTTCTCCACTAGGAAGGTTAATTATCTATCTAGATACCCCCCATGGAGATGAGTGTCAGAAACCCACTGTAGAGATCAGGGTCAGAAACCTCCCCAGGGACAGAGACCCCCATGGAGATCAGTGGCAGAAACTCCACATGGAGATCTGTATCAGAGATGCCACTTGCAGATCAGTTATTGAGATCTCCCATGGAGATCCAGGACACAGATTGTCCATGGAGATCAGGAATAGAGAACTTTCGTGGAGATCAATGTTAGAGACCCCACTTGGAGATCAGAGCAAGAGATCTTCCATGGAGGTCAGAAGCAGACCCCAATGGACATCAGGTTCAAAGACACCTCATTGTGATCTGATAAAGACTCCCCACTGAGATCAGAGTCAGAGACCACTATGGAGATCAAGGAAGACTCGCACATAGAGATCTGGGGCAAAGACATTTCATGGAGATCTAGTAAAGAGTCCCTCCATGAAGATCAAATTAAGAATGCCCAGAAAGGTCAGGGTCACAAATTCCCCATAGAAATCAGAGATAGAGATAAATGGTCAAAGGACATGAACAGACAATTCTCAGATGATGAAATTGAAACTATTTCCACTCATATGAAAGAGTGTTCCAAATCACTACTGATCAGAGAAATGCAAATTAAGACAACTCTGAGATACCACTACACACCTGTCAGATTGGCTAAAATGACAGGAAAAAAAATGATGAATGTTGGAGGGGATGTGGGAAAACTGGGACACTGATACATTGTTGGTGGAGTTGTGAAAGAATCCAACCATTCTGGAGAGCAATCTGGAACTATGCCCAAAAAGTTATCAAACTGTGCATACCCTTTGACCCAGCAGTGCTACTACTGGGCTTATATCCCAAAGAACTACTTAAGAGCGGAAAGGGACCTGTATGTGCCAAAATGTTTGTGGCAGCTCTTTTTGCTGTAGCCAGAAACTGGAAGATGAATGGATGTCCATCAGTTGGAGAATGGTTGGGTAAATTGTGGTATATGAAGGTTATGGAATATTATTGCTCTGTAAGAAATGACCAGCAGGAGGAATACAGAGAGGCCTGGAGAGACTTACATCAACTGATGCTGAGTGAAATGAGCAGAACCAGAAGATCGCTGTACACTTCAATGTTGTATGAGGATGTATCCTGATGGAAGTGGAAATCTTCAACATAAAGAAGATCCAACTCACTTCCAGTTGATCAATGATGGACAGAAACAGCTACACCCAGAGAAGGAACACTGGGAAGTGAATGTAAATTGTTAGCACTACTGTCTATCTACCCAGGTTACTTATACCTTCGGAATCCAATACTTAACGTGCAACAAGAAAATGGTATTTACACACATATATTGTATCTGGGTTATATTGTAACACATGTGAAATGTATGGGATTGCCTGTCATCGGGGGGAGGGAGTGGAGGGAGGGAGGGGATAATCTGGAAAAATGAATACAAGGGATAATGTTATAAAAAAAATTACTCATGCATATGTACTGTCAAAAAATTTATAATTATAAAATTAATTTTAAAAAATAAAAAGAAATAATAAAAAAAGAAATCAGAGATAGAAACTTCCCATGGAGGTCAGGCTTAAGCCTTTAGTGACCTTTAGTGGCCTTTAGTGGAGATGGACCCGCCATGGAAATCAGGGACAAAGACCACCTATGGAAAACAGGATGAAAGACCACCCATGGAGAACTGGGTCAGAAAGCCATTATGGAGATCACGTTCAAAGACCCTCCCCTCCATGAAGACCAGGGACAGACACCTTCATGGAGATCTGTGTTACACACCGAGGATGGAGACTAGAATTAGAGAACTCCATGGAGATCAAGGTTAGAGACCCCCCCAGAGAGATCACTCCCCCATGGAAATTAGGGGCAAAAAACCCCTATTGAAATCAGAAACAGATCAGCTATGGAAATCAGGGTGAGAGACCACCACCATGGAGAGCAAGGCAGACCCCCCAGCGGATTTCTGGGGCACAGAGTTTTCCATGTTGGAGACTCCCCAAGGATAACAGTGGCAGAGACCCCCTCATGGAAATCAGGATCCAATACCCCCAGGGCAGAGCCCCCTTTTGGATACCAGGGGCAATGACCTCACAAGGCAGATTAACGTTGGAGTCCCCCCATGGACACCAGTGGCAGAAACCAGTCATGGAGATCACGGTCCAATGGATGAAGAAATGAGTGATGGGGAGCTGAAGACTAACGAAAAAGAAGAGGTGGGGGAAGAAGGCAGCAGAGTGTGTAGACGTGGGGGACAAAGAGATAAATTACAGAGACAACATCAGGTTATGAGGAAGGGAAGAGGAACACACAAGGAACAGAAGGTGCCAGGGTTATTGTGGCAGAGACCCCACCAAGGAGATCAGGGGCAGAGATGCCCTTGGAGAGCAGAGGCACAGAGTCCCCATAGAAACCAGGGCTCCTGGTGATGAGAGGAAGAGGGATTCAGGAGTAGAGACTCTCTATGAAGGTCCTGGACAGACACTCACCATGGTAATTAATATTGGAGACCCCACAGTGGAGATCAGGGGGCTGTGATCGCCCATGAAGAGCACGGTACACCCCCAGTGGAGATCAGGGACAGAGAATCTCTCATGGAGATCAATGGTAGTGACCTCCCCATCCCCTGACATCAAGGTCAGAAACTCCACATGAAATTCAGACCCCACAGAGATAAAACACAGATCCTCCCCCCACTTACAGAAATCATTGTTAGAACCCCCCTCCTGGGAAAGAGATTCCCCATAGAGCTCAGGGTCAGAGACCAATTTTGGAGATCAGGGTCAGAGTTCCCCATAAAGATCATGGTCCAAGACCCCCAGGGACAGAGCCCCCTTGTGCAGACTAGGAACACAGACGCCACATAGAAATCAGAGACAGAACCCCCGTGGAGATGAGACTCAGAGTCAACCCAGCCACGGAAAACAAATTCAGAGACCGCCCATGAAAATCAGAGTCAGAGAACTCCCATGGAAATCGGGGTCAGAAATCCCGCAAGGGAGAGAGGCCCCCCCAGACATCAAGGACAGAGACCCCCATTTAGATCCCGGGGTGAGATAGACGAAGTGAAGAAGGGTGAAGACCAATGAAAGGAGAAATGGTGGAAGGTGGCGGCAGACTATGAGGACATGAGGGGCAACGATTCACAGGAAAATTAGGGGGAAAAGATCAGTCATGAGGAAGGGAAGACAGACATGTAAGGGATCTAAGGGTTACGTTGCACAGACTCCACCAAGAAGATCAGGAACAGAGAAAGCCATGAAGTTCAGAGGCTCAGAGCCTCCAGGGAAATCAGCACTAGATACCCCCATGGTCGTGACAGGCAGAAGTATTCAGGGGTAGAGACCCTCTATGATATCTGGGAAAGAGACCCCCCCAGTGGAGATAGGGGGCAGACCCCCACATGTACCATTACTTATTCAGCCATTCTCCCACTGATGGGCTTCCACTCACAGTTTCCAGGGTCTTGCCACTACTAAAAGGGCCGCCACAAACATTCTTGCACATGTGGGTCCCTTTCCCTCCTTTCAGATGTCTTTGGGATGGAAGCCGCTAAGTGAAATCAGCAGGAGCAGGAGATCACTGTGCACGGCAGCACGATGATCACTTCTGATGGACGCGGCTCTTCAACAAGGAGATGATTCAGACTCCTTCCAATGGTCGTGATGAAGCAACCAAGTACACCCAGAGACCGGCCCGGGAACTCAGGGTGGAACCCAACGCAGCATCCTCACTCTTTTTGGTGCCGTTCGCTTGCATTTTATTTTCTTTCCCTTTTTTCCCCTAGATTGATTTGATTTTCCTTGTGCAGCAAGGAAACTGTATAAATATGCACGCGTATATTGGATTTAGCATATATTTCTACCATGTTTAACACAGATTGGACTTCTTGCCATCTAGGGGAGGGAGTGGGGGAAGGGGGGAAATTGACACACAAGGTTTTACAAGGGCTAATATTGAAGAATTATCCATACCTACATCTTGAAAAATGAAAAGCTTTAATAAAGAAAAAAACAATCACAATGTGCATAAAAGTGTCTTGTATGCAACACATGCAAGACAATTTTTGCAAAAATAAAGGAGACAAATAATTGGGTTCACCAAAAAAAAATTTAGAGTGCCCAGAAAAATCAGGGTCACAAATCTCCCATGCAGAACAGGGCTAGGACACCAAGGACAAAGCCCCCCTTGGAGATCCATGGTAAAGCCCCCTCTAGAAATCAATGACAGAGACCCATTACAGAGATCAGAGTCAGATTCCTCATGGAGATCGGGGTCCAAGACCAGCCAGGGGCAAAGAACCTCTCTGGCTGTAGGAGCCACAGACTTCCTAGGAAGGTCAGGGGCATAGATCATTTATGAATGTTAAATGCAGGGACCTCCCGTAAAGGTAAGGAGATTAGGGGCAAGGACTCCCCATGGCCATCAGTGGGACAGACCGCCCATGGAGATATGGGACACAGAACGCCCGTGGAGATCAGGAGCAAAGACCCTCCATTGGGATCGGGAGACAGACACCCCTGCGAGAGCAGGTTGAGAGACCCCTGATGGAAAAGAAGACAGACTCCCACATGAAGATCAGGGACAGAGACACCCCATGGAGATCAGGGTCACAGTGCACTCAGGGGCAGAGATACTCCACAAAGATTAAGGACAGAGCCCCCCTACGAACGTTAAAATTCAGACGGCTCATAAAAACCAGGGTTACAAACGTCCCGTGGCGATCTGTGGCAGAGACCCATTCCGTCAGAGAACCCCTCCAAGATCTGGATCCATGACCGCCCACGGGCAGAGAACTTTCACGGAGATCAGGGCCAGAGACACCCCATGAAGACCAGGGGCATAGCCCTCCCGTGAAGCTCACCCCATGGAGATCATGGGCAAAGATCCCCATGGAGATCAGGGACAGAACCCCATGGAGACCTGTGTCCGAGACCCATTCTGGAGATCGGTGTCAGAGAGGCGCCACAGAGATCAGAGGCAGCTCCTCCATGGAGATCGGGGGCAACAGACCCCACCACGCATGTTCGGGCAACAACACCCCCTGGAGGTCAAGGGTACAGCGCCCTACGGACATTATGGGGAGAGATCCTAACAGAGATCAGAGTCAGAAATCCCTCATGGAAAGCAAGGGCAAATCCCCCCGTTCAGCTCAGAAACAGACCCACCGTGGCTAGCGGGGTCCGAGACGCCCTGGGGGCAGAGACCCTCCATGGACCTCGAGAACCCGAGGACATTAGGGGGTGAGGGGGATGAAGAGGGGAGCCACCGAGCGCTGGAGACCAATAAGAAGGAAGAGATGGGGGAGAGGCCGCAGAGAGCGTGGCCCTGAGGGGCGAAGAGTCCCAGATAAATAGTGGGGGGAAGATCAGGTCACGAGAAGGGCAGAGGAGCACGTGAGGAGCAGAAGGTGCCGGGCTTATTGTGGCAGAGATCACTCACCGAGGTGATCAGGAACAGAGACGCCATGGAGATCAGAGGCACAGAGCCCCCGGGGAAATCAGGGCCGGGGACCCCCAGGCTAATGAGAGGTCCCGGTATTCGTGGGTGGAATCCCGCCATGAATTCTGGGACAAAGACCCCCGGGACCTGCCTCCGTGGGGATCACTAGTGTGGAGCCCCATGGAGATCCAGGACACAGACACCTCAGGCGGACAGAACTCCCGTGGAGAGGAAGGGTGCAGACCTTAGCCTGGAGATGGGGGTAGACACGCCCAAGGAAGATCAAGGGGAGGGACCCTTCCTGGGGCACAGACCCCTCATAGAGATGAGCATCGCAGACCCCCTGGGGGCAGAGAACCTTCAGGGAGCTCAGAGAGCATCCGCCCTGTAGAGCAAATTCAGAGACTGCCCATAAAAATGAGGGTCAGAGATCCGGCATGGAGACCAAGGACCAGTCCCCCCCATGAAGATCAAATCCAGAGACTGCCCACAATAATCTATGTCAAAGAAGCCGCATGGGGATCAGGGTCAGAGACCCCCTATCGGGATCAGGGTCAGAGACCCCCTATGGGGGGCGGGGAGAGCCCGCTCTCCTATTGGATTCACAGGCTGCTTTGGAGCAGGATGTGTGAATGAAGGACCCTGGCGTCCTGGACTGGTACATCCCAGCCAGGGTTGGGAATCTGAAAGGAATCACAGACCAACAGGGAATAGAGTTTCTTAAAGGGACCACCACCCGCTTCAGTGTCGCTGAGGGGTCTGTTTCTGATGGCCTTGGGGGCTTGTGTCTCTGCATAAGGGGGCTCTGCCCCGAGGGGGTCTGGGAAGCTGAGCTCTATGGGGGATCAGTGGCCCTGATCGCCATAACTGGTCTCTGACATTGTTCTCCGGGGGGGGAGGGGGGGGGGGCGGTCTCTGCCTCTGCTCTCCATGGGGACTCGGTCCTTGATGGGCTGGAGGGCCTGTGCCCCCGGGGACTCTGTGACCCTGGTCTCCGGGAGGGTCTTTGCCCCTGATTTCCTTGGGGGGGGTCAGTCTTGATCTCCGGGGGGGGGGGGTGACTGCTCTGGGGGGGGGGGGGTCAGTCTCCCATCCTGCGCTGGTTCTCTGTCCGTGATCTCCATGGGGGAGGGGCGGATTCTTGACCCCACGAGGGCTCTCGGACACGTATGTCCCTTGGGAGTCTCCCACAATAAGCTCCCTGTGCGTTCTCTGTCTCCATAAGGGGGCGCTGCCCGGGCTGTGGCGGGATCTCGGGCCAGGACCACGCTGAGTGCGGAAACCTCGAGAACCTGGAAACATGTGAGAGGTGCCGGGACCCCGGGCTTCCCGCTTCTCCGCCCCGCCACAGCGGGAGGGGGGGGGGGGGGGGGGGTCACAGCGCCCCCTAGGGAGCAAAGGAGCATCGTTATCCCTGTCTGTCTTCCTGTGAGGGGGGCCAAGAGGCGCCAGGAAAGACAGACAGAGCCCAAAGAAGCGGAAGCCTGTGCCTGGAGGTGGCAGAAGCCAGGGGCTGGCGCAGAAGTGGCTCCAGAAAGAACCAACACGCTCCTTGAAACAATCCTGCCCTTGCTGGGGCGGCCGCTCCGCGCGCCCACCGACCGGCGCCCAGGGATAAAAGCTCCCGGGAGGGGGAGGGGGGAGAAGATGCGGGGGGAGGGGGGAGAAGATGCGGGGGGAGGGGGGACGCCGCTAGGAGCGCGCACATCCGGGGACTTAACTCCCGTTACTGTCCCTGCCGCCCAGTCGATGTCCCAGTTCCCGCCGCCTACGTCGTGGCTCACGCTGCTCCAGCCGGGCTTCTGGCACCTCTGACACTCGCTCCCACACCACCAAGGGACGGGTCCGAGCCGGAGCCGGGGTAGCACCGCGGGGGCCGCCCCAGTTTTGGCTTCTGAGGAAGAAGAGCCCGGGGCCGGAGTGGGCCTCGGCCCTGCTCCCCAAGCAGCGTCTTCTCCCAGGGCCCCTGGGTCGGGCCCTGGCAGGGAGGGGGACAAGATGGCCGCAGAGGGCCCCCGTGGGAGCACCCGAGAAGGCCCAGACCTCAGAGCCCAGAAACTGACCTGGGAGCTGGGCCCGGCCCGTTCTGAGACCCAAAAAGGCCTGGCAAGCACTGGCTCCCATCTGGGGGACATGGGGGTGACCGAGTGGTACGTCCAGGGCTCGCCCATTGACACCCTGACAGAAATCCTGAAGGGCCAGGCCCAGCCTCCGGCCGGGGGACCTCCCGACCCACCCCCGCCGGGCCCCAAGGCACTGGCCAAGGCAATGGCTGGGGACCCTGGGGGCTCCCTGGAGGTTCAGAGTGCTTCCGGGCTGCACCTCCCACCCCCTGCCCAGAAGCAGGGCCCACCTAGTGGCCCCCTGTCACCAACCACCCCTCCCCCCCCACCTGCTCGGAGGAGGTTCCCTGGGCGGCCACTTCGCTCCCTCCAGGAGAAATTAAAGTCGGAACGGAGGCGGGTGGAGATCAGACGGGAGATGTTGACCGGAAGCCCGCCCGGAGAAGGACGCCCACCTGAGGCACCCCGCTCGCCCCGTGAGGACATGGCAGCCCTGAGTCTGTGTAAGCTACCCCCTGAGTGAAGGGGGGGAGGACTAAAAGCAGGGAGTCAGGTCTGAGACACAGGGATCTGGGGCTCTGCCAGGCTGGAATGGGAAGGGGCCCGCCTGGATGCCCGGGGAGCCAAGGCAAGGAGAAGGCTCCTTCTCCCCCTGAGGGGCAGCTGCTAAGTCACTGCTTCTCCCTGTGGCTGCTCTGGCCCCGGCCCCGTGGGGCTTCATACCGGGCGCTGATTACAGGCGGGTTAGGAGCTCTTGGACAAGGCGCTGGGCGGGCTTCCTCCTACACTGGCCTTGAGGGGTCTGTGGAGGCTCTTTGGGGGGGTAAAGGGCCGGAGCCCGGGCCTGGTTTGGGTCCAAGGCTCAGGGACGTCAGACGCTGAGAAGTTTGTTTTGGGAAGGGATGGGCCCGCACTCCCGGGGCCCCTTCCTAGAACAAGTGCCGGCCTCTCTGGAAGTGCGGCCTAGAGGAGGGAGCCCAGTTTTCCCCCCATCGGAGGTGCCGGGGCCCTCCCCCCTCCCATCTTCCTCTTTCTGTCTCTGCAGCTTCCTGGGCCGAGCCGGTCCGGAGCGTGCGCTGTGAGCTCTGTGGTGGGGGCTTTGAGGACCGAAGGGGCCTGGCCTGCCACGCCCGCTCTCACCTGCGGCACATGGGGGTGACCAAGTGGTCCAGCTCGCCCATTGACGCTCTTGGAGGGATCCTGGAGAAGAAGGCCGAAGCGCGGCTCGTCAGGAAGGAGCCCACCCCAGCCGGGCCGCCCTCTCCCCGGGGGCAGGATGGGCCCCAATGCTCCGGGAAGGGGCCTCAGGCCCTGTCTTTGACCCCATTGCCCCGCAGTCCTGGCAAACCAGGGCCCGGCCCTGCCAGCCTTGCCTCCCAGCCCTTTGCCGGTTTCCTCACCCCCCTGGTGGTAAGGCGGCCGCTGCCCAAAGAGAGACTTCTCTCTGGGGAGACGAAGCCCAAGACCCCTACATGCCCCGAGCTGCCCCTCAAGACCGAGCCCATTCATGGCCAAAGCTCCCAAGCTCCCAGGGAAGCCAGGTGCGAGCTGTGCGGTCTCCATTTTGAGAAGCGCCAGGCACTGGCCAGCCATGCTCGGGCTCACCTGCGGCGATTTGGGGTGACAGAATGGTCTGTAAAGGGCTCCCCAATTGAGACCCTGAGGAAGTTGATCAAGCGCAGCCGCCCCCACAAGGTGGAGGCCTACGGCAGCCAGGTTACCCAGGGCCGGCCCTCACGGGGGATGGGCCGGCCTTTGGGGCCCAGACGAGATGGGGACAAACGCGGGCCCCTCACCTTGGCTCCCCACAGCCTCACACTGATGGATAAGCACCGGGGGAGTGGATTTAGGCCCCGCAGACAAGCCCGCCCTTCTCGGGGGGAGGCCAGTGACTCTCAGCAGAAACGGGACCCCGGGCCACAGCCACCTCCCAGAACCCGGTGTCCCCCCCCCCTGGTCCCCCGCCCTCCCCAGAAGTCCTTGGTGACGTTTCGGGGCCCCGTGTACACCCTGAAATGCAGGTTCTGTTCAGTGCAGTTCCAGGGTCCCCTCTCCATCCAGGAAGAGTGGATACGCCACCTCCAGAGGCACATCCTGGAAAGGAACTTCTCCCAAGCGGAGCCTGAGGCCCCCGAGGCCCAGCCGGGGCCAGAGGCCCAGTAATGCAGCCAGCTCTCTCCCCCTCTCCCGCCCTTTCTCCCCCCTCTCTGCCTCCTTTTTCCCTCTTCCCTGCTAGAAGCTCATCAAATGAGCACATCATCCCCCCCCTGCTGCTTCAGGGCTCTCTGGTGCCTGGTAGGGGCCTCAGGGTGGGCTTCGGGCCTTCCCCCAATACCCAGGCCGGGGAGCCCTGAAAGCCTCCTGGGCCACGGAAATCACTGGGGGTCCCCGAGCAGCCCGAGGCCCTGAGGGGGGTCTTCCCTGAGAACAATTGGGCTTGGAGCCCACAGCTTTCTCTGCACTTTAGAAGCCCCCTCCCCCTCCCCTGCCAGGGGCCTGTTGCCCCCCATCCCATCCCCCCCTTCACTGTTGCTGTTTCTGCATAGCTTCCTAGAACTTCCCCTTGTTTAAAGTAGTTTTGTGTAGAGAATAAGGAGCGTTGGTTTTCATGTTGGAGTCCTGGGATGAGGAAAGCCCAGAGGCACTGACCTTTCACCTCTTGTCAATGGCCAGTTCTGGTTGTGAAAAAAAAATGTAAAAAATAAAAAAATAAAAATAAATAAATAAATAAATCAGTAATAATCCTGCTGTATTTGGAAAATAGATATTCTGTGTAGAGATAAAATAAATCGGAGCTAAGAGGTCAAGAGACCTTCTCCACAATGGCCTCCCTGTCTCCTTGTGTTTTATTGTCCTCTCACAAGACTCGATCTATTCTGATGGTCAGCATTAGATCCCCGCCGTCTCTACCGGTGGCTTCTGGGACAGATCCCATGAGTGATCTGGAAGCCCGTTCTCCATAATGGGTCTTTTACCAGGATCTCCATGGGGGTTCTTTGATCCTGATTTCCATGGAGTCTCTCCCCCTGACCTCTAGGGGGGGTCTCTGTTTCTGAACTCTCTGAAAGGGCATGTACCCTGATCTCCATTGGGAATCTGACTGATCTCCATACCGGGTCTCTGAGACAGATCTCCATGGGGCGTCTGTCCCTGATCTGCACGGGGGTCTCTGTGCCGGGGAGGTCTGTACCCCCGATCTCCACAATGGATCAGACACTCATCTCCATGGGGATTAGCTCCCCCTGACCTCTTTGGGGGGCTCTCAGCCCCAGTCACCCTGCCAGCTTTTGCTGGTTACAGCTTTCTGTCCCCTTCCTCAGGACATGCTCTTTTCCACCCAATTTCTGTGCTCTCATGTCCACACGCTCTGCTCCCCTTCCAGGCCCACTTCTCTGCCCTTTCCCTGCAGCTCTGTCCCTCATCTCACAATGGATCTATCACCGCAGGCGCCATGGGAGGGCGGTCTCCATCCTTGATGTCCATGAAGGGTCTCTGCTCCCGGGAGTCTGTGAACCAAATAATCCATGAGAAGTATCTGTCCTGGAGGGCTTTCCCGAGAGGGGCTCTCTGGCCCTCATTCCCATGGGGGTTCTTTTATTTTGATTTTTGTGGGCAGTCTCTGAGTTTGTCCCTTATCTCAACTGGGGGTCTTTATTCCTGATTTCCAGGGGAGGTCTTTGACCTTGAACGCCACATGTGGCTTCTGCTTTTGGTCTTCATGGGGGTTCTCTGACTTCTATGGGGGGGGTGTCTCTGACTGAGATGTCCATGAAGGGTCTTCACTGATCTTCCCAGGGGGACTCCAACACTAATCTCCATGTAAGGTCTTTGAACCTGATCTCAATATAGGGACTCTGCCTCGAAGGGTTTTGGACCCTGATCTCCCTGGGAGGTGTTTACTTCTAATATCCAGGGAAGATCGGCTCTCATTCCCATGGGTGTCTTCCGTACTAATTTCAATGGGGGGCTCTGTGCCTCTGATCTCCTTGGTGGGGTCTCGGACACAATCACCTGCCATGTTGTATTCTTTACTCTTTCTCTTCCCTTCCTCATGGCGTGATGTTTTTCCCCTAATTGCCCTGTGAATCTTTGTGGCGTCTCTGGCCCTGATCTTCATGGCGCATCAGCTCTGCTCTGTATGGGGGCGTCTCTGGCCCTGATCTCCACTGGGGGGCCTCAAACAATAATCTTCATAGTGGTCTCTGGCCCGGATTCCATGAAGGGGGTCTACCTCTGAATGCCTCTGCCTGTCATTACTATTAAGGATTCCAGCCCTGATTTCCTTGGGGGCTCTGTGTCTCTGATCTCCATGGCTGTTCCTGATCGCCTCGGTGGGGTCTCTGCCACGATAACCCAGGAACCTTCTGTTCCTTCCATGTTTGTCTTCCCTTCCTCATAACCTGACTTTTCCCCCCTTATTTCCATGTGAATTTTTGCTCCTCATCTCCACACCCTCTGCCGCCCCTTCCACCATCTCTTATTCTTTGGTCTTCAGCTCTCAATCCCTCGTCTCTTCATCCATCTCACCCTGTAATCTACATGGGGCACCCTGGTCTTGATGTCCTTGTAGGGTCACTGCCCCTGGGGGTCTGGGAACTTAATCTCCACTGGGGGATTTATGACACTAATCTCCATAATGGTTTCTGATGCCGATCTGCACTGGGGGGGTCTCTCTGATCTCCATGGAGGGACCCAAATCTTGATCTCCTTGGGGGTGGGGTACTACTTTTAATATCCATCTGGGGTCTCTGATCTTGATCTCCACAGAAGTGGACTCTACCATGATGTTTATTGGGGGTCCCTATTGTTGATCACCATGGGTGTTTCGTCACCCTGATTTTTATGGGCTGTCTGAATTTGATCTTCCTGAGGGTGGTCTGTCTTTGATCTTCGTAGAAGTTCTCGAAACCTAGGGGGCAGTGACCCTGATCTGCATGGAGTGTCTGTACCCTTGATCTCCATGTGTGGGTCTGCTTTGATCTCCCTAGGGGGGTCTCTGACCCTGATCTCCATGGGGAATCTGACTCTGATATCTTTGGAGTTCTTTGCCCCAGATTTCCATGAGGTGTCTGTGATTCTGAACTCCATGGCAAGTCAATGCATTTGACCTTCATGGAGGGGGGGTCTTTACTTCTGATCTCCATGAGGGTTCTCTCCCCCCTGATCTCCATGGGGTTCTGAGTGATTGATCTCCATGGGACGTCACCCCGATCACCATGGAAGATTTGTGAGCCTGCTCTCCATGGGGCATCCTTGGCCCTGATGTCCATGGAGGGTCTCTGCCCCTGATCTTTACTGGGAGGGATTTCCGACACTAACCTTCATGGACGGTCTTTGCCCCCGATCACCTGATCTCCACAATGGTTCTATTATCCTGATTCCAATGGAGGGTTTTGCTTTTGACTTTCATGTGGGGCTTCTGACTTTGATCTCTCTATCTATGATGTCCACGGGAGATCTCTACCCAGGATGTCCATGAGGGCTGTGGGCCCAGGATCTCTATGGGGAGGGGTGTGCACTTATTTCCATGGGGTGGGTCCGTGTCTCTGATCTCCATGGGGGGTTTCTACCCCTGATCTCCACGGGGGATGTCTCTGACCCTCTTTTTTTATGGTCGGTCTCTGAATTTGATCTGCATGGGCTAACTCTGTCCTTGTTGTCCATATAGGGTCTCCAATCCCTGGGATTCTCTGCCCCTGATCTCCATGGTGTGTCTCTAACCTTGGTCTGGTTTTGATCTCAATTGGGAGTCTTTGGACTAATTTCAAATGGGCTCTGACCCTGATCTCCCTGTGTAGTCTCTGCCTTTGGTCTCCATGGGTGGTCTATGTCCCCGACCTCCATGGGGGGCCCCTTACCCAGATGTCCAAGAGGGTTCTGCCTCTGTTCTTAATGGAGGGTCTCTGGTCATGGTTTCCATGAGGGGTCGGTGCCACTGAACTCCATGGGGAGACTCCAGCACTAATCTCCATGGGAATTCTCTGCCCCTGGTCTCACTAGGGCTCTGCTGCATGGAGTATTGCACCCTAACATTCATGGGGGTCTCTAACCCTGATATACTGGGGATTCTCTAATCTTGCATACCGATGTCTCTCATCACCACGGGAGCCTCTTGCCCTGATTTCTGTGGAGGCTCTGTGCCTCTGGTCTCCATGGGGATCCCTGCCTCTGATATTCATGAGGGTTCTCTGGCCCTTACCTCCATGGGGCAGGGGTCTGTGACTGTGATCTCCATGGCGATTCTCTGGCCCTGATTTCTATAGTCGGTCTCTGAATTTAATCTCCATGGGGCATCTTTGTCCTTGATGTCTAGGAGGGGTCTCTACGTCCCGGAGAGTCCATGACTCTGATCTCCATGTTGGGTCTCTAACCATGATCTCTATACGTGGTCTGTCTCTGCTCTTAAGTGGAAGTTTTTGTACTGAATTCCAAGGGAAGTCTATAACCTTAATCTCCATGTGTGGTCTCTGCCTTTGGTCCCCATAGGTTTTCTGCGTCTCCGACCTTCATGGGAGCCCTCTGACCCAGATGTCCATGAGGGGTCTGCCTCTAATCTTCATGAGGGGTCTCTGGACACTCTCTTTTTGACTTTCAGTTTCATGTCCATGGAGGGACCTTGATTTCTATGTGGGGCCCATGATCTCTATAAGGCATCTGTCTCTGATGTCATTTGGGGGTCTTTGCATCTAATTGCCATGGGGGCTCTCTACCCCTGATCTTCATAGTGAAATCTGATCCTATGATCCAAAGGGATCCTGTGACCCTGATCTCCATGGGGGTCTCTGTTTCTAATATCCATGGGGACTCTGCTCTGATCTCCATGTGGTGTCTCTGATCCTCATCTACCCAGGAGAGTCTCTACCCCTGCAAACATCTGCCACTCACCACCATGGGGATCTCTAGCCCTGATCTCCGTGGGGGCTCTGAGCCTCTGATCTCCATGGGGTTCTCTGCCCGGCTCTCCTGGTGGGAGCTCCATAACAATAATTTGCAACCTATTATTCCTTATATGTTTCTCTTCCCTTCCCCATGACCTGATTTTTTGCCATTGATATGATGGGGGGGTCGCCAATAGTAATCTCCGTGTGTGGCCTGTAGCCTTGGTCTCCATAAGAGGACTCTGTCCTGGGGGGTATTGGACCCTGTTCTCCATGGGTGATCTCTGATCCTGATCTCCATGAGAGTTCCCTAACCCTGATTTCAATTAGAATTTTGATCTCCATGGGGGTTCTCAAACCCTGATCTCCACGTTACTTCATTGACCCTGATCTCTATGTTGATTCTCTTACTCAGATCTCCACAATGGGTTTCTGACAATCATCTCCATGGGGGGGTCTCATCCTTGGTCTCCATGGGGGGTCTCTGCCTCTTTTCTTTGGAGACTCTGACTCCACTTCTTGCAGAGCTCTCTGGCCACTGGCATTCCAAAGTGCCATAAAATTCCAGATGGCTCATCTCCAATACTTGGGCATCTTCTGGCCCAGGCTTCCTGTCTCCTGCTTGACCATCTTCTTCACTCCCAACTCATCAGAATTTATGATCCTTCCTCCTTACCCCCAACCTGTCAGAACTGAATTATGATCTTTCCTGGAATTTCCACTCAGCCAGTGCTCTGTACCTCCTTGCCTTTGTTTCCCTGATCACTGGAGCCTTGTAAGAGTCTCTGGAATGACTTGCTCATTACTTGGATGCTATTGTCAGTCCAACTTCTCCACTATTAAAATATTAAAAACCTCTAATCTCTGTCTTGCTTCAGTTTCTCCGGCATTACTTTTCTGGAGGCTTCTGTGAGAGATGAGATTAGAGATTAGAGAGCAGGTCTCTGCTGAGGGGCCTTGAAGCCACTTGGTCTAGGCTCTTTTAAGGAGGCTGGCCATCTGGTTTCTTTCAGAATCCCACAGAGAGAGCAGTTTCAACTGCAACAAGAGCTCACCATGAACACATTTCTGCCACAGTGGAGGGTCTGCTTTGAAATCCCTGCTTGGTAAATTTTCTGTCTGGTCTGATTGCTAGCAAATCTGGGTCCCCAGAAAAAGTTGAGCTGATGAGCCGTACAAGTCTAGGAAGCATCAGTAGGAGGCTACAGGATGCTATCTGGTCTGGGTGTCTTTGGGCACAAATCTAGAAATCTAGGGTCTGGATATTTTTTTTCAAAAATCTCTCTCTTTACATGGGAAGCTGCTGGCCAATCTATATTGGCCTTTCCACTTTTTGTAGCAGTTCTTGTGAACCAGTCTTTCTATCTCAGGCTGTTCTAACCTTTATTTGTTAGATTTGCTTTTTGTTCTGTATTTTGGTCAAATTACAGACCTGTGTCTGGGACCTAGATCAGCTACACCCTTCCTGGAATAGGACTCAGCTCTGTGCCCATTCTCAGCAGAAAGCAGTCTCAGAAGATGAGACTGTCGCCCCCTGACCCCAATGGACTTTGAGCCTCATTGATTTAGGGAAAACTGAAAGTGGTTGATGAATAACTGTTAAATTCTGACTGGGTCCCCTGTTACAATGTATTTAGGATTTAGGATGAAAATATTGAATTAAAATTTTGGATAACTGTTGCTGTAAAGGATGCTTATAGTATGTATCTGCATTATCTAAGTGAACAGAATGTTCCCTTCAGAACATGTAATTATTTGAGGGATATTTGAATAAGTTCCAGGGTAGAAAAACTCTACTGTACTAGTCTGTTGTGTATAGGAACTTTAATCCACTTTCAGGACTTGTGTGTAAGGTGCCTACTTGACAAATGGAGCCCTATTTACTTCCCCTTGGATGATTCCTTGGATAAAACAAAAGGGGAGGATAAGAGATAAGGGACTTGGAAAGCTGGTGGATTTTTCTTAAAATTAAATGGGACCCCCTGGTGCCACTAGTTCCTATTCACTTTGCCCCAGGCATTTCTTCATTCCCCCCCCCAACCCACCAACTCAAACTGAAAGTCTTTCTAGCAGTCCTTTTTTGTTTTTATTGCCTGCTTGGTTTATTATTTAAAGCCCAGCTGGACTGTGATTGCTGGTTCTGCTTTAACTTTGAGTCCCCTTATTCTGTTGGACTTGCCCAGGCAGACTCAGTTTCTGGGACCAGTTTCTGATTGCCTTGGTAAATCACCCTTGGAAATCTCCAAGGTCCAGGCACCTGTCTTGGGACTGCCTTCACGAGTCTCTCAGATCTGCTCCTCTGGTCCTGTAACCCCAGGTCCTTAATGAATATTTCAGCATTCTCGAAGGTCATTGCAACTTGGTATCAGGCCTCTGAAAGTTCATGGTTTGCCTGCCCTGATGGTCTAAGTGTGCATACTCCCACACCCAGCTCAGGAATCCGGATCCTTTCTGTAGCAGTTTTCCCTAGCCTGCCTGTTCTTCTGAGCGGGGACAGGTGGAGCAACTTGGGGCCTCACCCTTCCCCCCCCCAGTCTCTGACAGCTGTGCAGTGCCCCTCCTAGAAAGGCTAGCACAACTGCCTTGAGCACTGCTGCTCCCTCGGCAAGCAGAGGCTCAGTTAAGTGCACAAACGACTGCAGACCTGACTCACATTGAGCTATCTTAAACTGGATTCCCTGGCTGAGAGGGTGCTCTAGAACTGCACAGGACCCGACATGCTTGCAACAGGGAGGCCTCTGTGCTGCCCTAAATGAGGGATGTTAACAACTCTGGGGTTGGCAGGGAGAGACTTGTCCTCAACATAGCTCCATATACCTTTTGTAATTTTATTTTGGTTTATCTGCTCCAAGCAGGGTTGGTCAAAATCAATCAGCTGAGACCCTCCAAGATAATTCAATGATTTGAATCATTGTGGAGATGTTGGAGACGTTATGCCTCAGTTTCCCCGAATTGTTCTGCCTCACTATGCCTGGTGGCAAGCCCCCCCCCCCCTTCCTGGCCATTAGGACTGAGATAATTAGGTCCTTGGAGCTCTGGCTACTCTGGCATTCCAAACTGTCATAAAACTCCAGATGGCTCAAATACTCAAGTACTTGGGCATCTTTTGGCCCAGGCTTCCTGTCTCCTGCTTGACCATCTATCTTCTTCACTCCCAATTTATAAGAATTTATGATCCTTCCTCCTTACCCCCAACCTGTCAGAACTGAATTATGATCTTTCCTGAAATTCCCACTCAACCAGTGCTCTGTCCCTCCTTGCCTTTGTTTCCCTGATCACTGGAGCCTTATAAGAGTCTCTGGAATGACTTGCTCATTGCTTAGATGTCCCATCCAAGCTGGCTGGCTATTGCCAATCCAACCTCTCCACTATTAAAATATAAAAAGCCTCTAATCTCTGTCTTGTCTCAATTTCTACGGCATTTCACATGGACATCAAAGGCAGAGATACCCCATGGAGATCAGGGTCCAATAACCCCCGGGGACTGAGACTCCTTATAGAGACCAGGGGCAGAGACTTCACATGAAGATTAGTGTTGGAGTCCCCCATGAAGATCAGAGGCAGACTTCTCATAGACATCTGGGGCAGAGAGTCCCTATGGAGGTCAGGGACACACACAACCTATGGAGAACAAAGGCAGAGACCACACATGGAGATCAAGGTCATAACCTCCATCTTGGAAATCAGGGGCAACGGCCACCAATTGAGATCAGAGATAGACTCCTTATGGAGATCATGGCCAGAGACCCCCCATAGAAATCAAAGTCACAGACTCCTTATGGAAATCAGGGACAGAGACCCCAAATGAAGGTCATGGTCACAGACCCTCTGGTGCTGGAGAACCACCATAGACATGAAGGGCAGAGAACCCCATGGAAATCAAGTTGAGAGACCACCCATAAAAATCAAGGTCAGAGAATCTCCATGGAGATCAGCGTCAGAAACCCCCCAAGAAGAGATCCCTGATGGAGACCAGGGGCGCGACCTCACATGGAGATTAATGTTGGGAATCCTCCCATGGAGATCAGTGGCAGAAACCAGCTAGAGAGATCAGAGGCACAGAGCTGCCATGGAAATCAGGGCTAGAAACCCCCATGGTGATGAGAGGTAGAGGAATGTAGGGGTAGAGACGCCCATGTAGATCAAGGTCAGAAATCCCATGTGGAGATCAGAACAGACCCATTTTGGATATTAGAAGCAGACACTTCCCATCAGGGTCAAAGGACTCCTATGGAGATGAAGGGCAGAGACCACCATGGAGATCAGAGGCACAGAACCTCCATGGACATCAAGTCAGAGATTCCCCCATAGAGACCAGGAGCGAAGACCCCATGTGAGACTCAGAATCAAAACCAGACCCCTCCATGGAGATCAGATTCAGAGACCAATGAGAATCAGGGTTAGAGAATCCCTGTGCTGGGTGTCTTAGTCAATGGTATTCAGGGTGAACAAACAGTTGGAAGGTCATAGCTTGGAGCCTGGAGGAAAGAAATCTCACAAATAGATTAAAAGTGCAGGAGCCAAATATGAGCAACAAAAGAATAATTAAAAGTGGAGTTAGTATAGGGGTTAGTAAAGACAATAGCCAGGAGGCTCTCTTCAACAATGTGATGATTCAAAGCAGTGCCAATTGTGCAGTGATGAAGAGAGCCATCTTCACCCAGAGAGGACTGTGGGAACTGAGTGTGGTTCACAACATAGCATTCTCACTCTTTTTGTTGTTGTTTGCTTGCATTTTATTTTGCTTCTTTTTCTCTTGCGTGGCACAATATGTATGCATATATTGGATTTAACATGTATTTCTACCATGTTTAACCAAAAAATCATATACAGTAAAATATTTTAAAGCTTTTCTTAAGAATTAAAAAAATAGGGGGCAGCTAGGTGGCACAGTGGAGAGAGCACCAGCCCCGAAGTCAGGAGGACCTGAGTTCAAATGTGATCTCAGACACTTAACTCTTTGTAGCTGTGTGACCCTGGAAAAGTCACTTAACCCCAATTGCTTCAGCAAAGAAAAAAAGAATAAAAAATTAGCCAGGAACCCCACCTAGAGGAAGACTTGGCTTGGGTGGGGGAGGGATAGACTCGGCTAACATGAATGTCTCACATCCAGATAGCTTTTCCTAGGATAAACACCAAAGAATGTTTCTTCCACATCACTCCTTTTGTCAAAGGTATAATCGGTAGAATAGTAGCATTGTCCACAATGACAGGGATGCTCAGGTGGCCTAGGGTGCAAGCTCCATCGTGGTGAAAAGGCATTAAGCATTGGGTAGAGGGAGAGGATATAATAACTCATCTTCATTCTGGAGGGTCCCTTAAGGCTCCTCTATCTGGCCGCCCCACAAGCTGCCTCTCCTCCGGGATTGCCCGTGCCCAGCCCACTAGGGACTGCATTAGTGGAGCCCCAGCCGGGAGACTTCTGCAGTCAGGGCTGGTCCTAGAGGGAGCTCTAGCATGAGGACGCCCCCCTGGCCATCTCCAGAAACCTAGAGCAGTTCCTTTAACTCCTGCAGACACAGCCTCCGGCCTCAGAGGCCAAGCTCCTTTTCACCACCTGGGCCCGCCCTACCACCTGACGGGGCGTGCAGTGTGGCACATCTCAGACAGAGCAGTGCCTCATTGCCCCAACATGTTGAGTCTTACAAAAGAAGGCTCTTACCCAATTAGTGAAGGGGTCAACAAAAATCAGAAGCAGCTTGAAGCTGCTGAGAGGGGACATACGTGTAAAATCCATTGGCCAGTCTTTCCCTAGCTGTGTACCCTTCGTCCAGCTAGGCTGCAGCATGGCGGGGTGAACAGCCCTTTCAGACTTTGCTGGACAGACCTGAGAGATCTGCTTGTTTCTCCTGCCTTGTGACAGTGAAAACAGAAGGGATTGGAGAGACTTTTTTTTCCAAGTGAGTACCTTGGTTTAGGCCAAAGAGAAGTTTCTACTGGTCTCTGGATTAGAAGTTGATTTGAGGCTGTTTGAAACCATGTAAAAGGAGAAAGGGCGTGCCCTCTTTCTTTAACAAAGGGCCTGTTCCTGGGAGTTATGAGTTTAGGAGTTGGGGAATTAAAGGTGCCATGCACCAGCGGCTGCATCTGCAAGCCTGTGTCCCTTGGCCTGAAGTGAATCCCCCTTCCGGTGTCCTTCACGCGACATGAAGAAACCTCTTTAGGTCCATGGACAGCCTGCCATAATTGTAGAGTTTTCTCTGCATATTTAATAGGAGAATTTTTTGCTGTCAAAAGACCCTTGTTTTGATGTTTCTTTTCACGAGGGAGCAAACTACGAAAAGCATATTTGGAGTTGGTCTAGATGTTCACTCTCATTCCCTTCTCCAGTTCTAAAGCCCTAAGAGGAGCAACGAGTTCAGCTTTCTGGGCAGAACTGGGGGAGGCGTGGCTTAGCCTCCAATGTGCTATTGAGGATCAGCACAGAATGACCTGCTTTTCCCCATTTTCCAGAAAACTGGGCCCATTAATAAACCATTCGTCATCTGGGTTGTGATGTCCCCCGGCCGAGTGTTGTCGGGGAGCAGAGTGTGGCACACTAGGACAGACAAGTGAATGGCAGGAGAGCCTGATAGCTGGCAAGTCTCCCACTAGCAAGACACTGATGCTTTTTGCCTTCACAAATGCTCTGACCCTGGTGGCGAGCTTAGAGGCTTCTTCAATGGCAGGAGCTGTAACAGTTCTAAGGCGGGAAGATCACCCCCAAAATACCAAGTATCTTTGAGAAGTAAGCCAGGGGTCTGGGATAAGGTTGCAGCGACCCCCAGGACCTGGCCCCACCTTCCATCAATGTACAGTGGAAAAGGCTTTACATAGGGCTATGGCCGGGGCAGACAGTCTAGCCTCAGGGTCTTAACAGACTAATAAGGCTGTGTGGGCCTTTAGACAAGAAACTTCGTAGCCCTGCGCAGGGGGGAGGCTTGGTATGGCTGCAGCCACAGAAGCCTGGGATGGGGCTACAGAGCAAGATATCAACTAACCCATACTGGCCATGTGTATTGGGGGGGGGGGTGAGTTCCCCTGGATTTGCCCCTTCAAGGGCAAAAAGAAAGTATGAATCTGTATGCAATGGTATGCAAAGGAAAGCATCTTTAGTCTCCTGGGATACTTGGATACTCAAGATGGCTCAGGGCTTCTACTGACCATTTGCTCTGATTATACAAATGTTCTGTAAGAGGAAAAGCAGGCACATGATTATAATAGCATCAAAACAAGTCTGATCATGCAATAATAATTCCATCTCGTAGCCAGACTCAGGAATAATCAGGTGAGAAACAAAAAAACAAAACTGGGAAACTGAGTCAGAAGGATCCCACCATCAGCAGAGGCTAACTTTGCCCTCCTAACTCCTCACCCAGATAAGTCTTCCACCTAGACATTTCAGGAAGGCATTCTCTGACTAGTTTATGGCACAGTGGGCAAATTCAGAACTCAAAAGAATAGCAATGAACACGCCTGAGAGATTTTATCTCTAATAGCAAATGCTACTAATCACAGCTTCGGGCTAGATGCATTATTTTAAAAGTTTACCAGGAGATCATTATACACTTCAACAACAATACTGTATGAGGATGTATTCTGATGGAAGTGGGTATCTTCAACATAGAGAAGAGCTAATCCAATTCCAATTGATCAACGATGGACAGAATCAGCTACACACAGAAAAGGAACACTGGGAAATGAGTGTAAACTGAGAGCATTTTGTTGTTTTGTTTCTCTTCCCAGATTATTTTTACCTTCCGAATCCAATTCTTCCTTTGCAACAACAACAATAACAAAATTCGGTTCTGCACATATATATTGTACCTAGGATATACTATAAGATATTGAATATGCATGGGAATGCCTGCCATCTAGGGGAGGGGGTGGAGGGAAAGAGGGGAAAAACTCAGATCCAGAAGGGAGTACAAGGGATAATGTTGTAAAAAAAAAAAATTTATTACATATGCATATGTACTGTCAAAAAATGTTATAATTATAAAATTAATTTAAATAAATAAAATAAAATAAAAGAGGAATAAAAAAAAGTTTATCAGGATTTACACACATAGGACATTTTGCTTAATATGTTTAAATTTATCCTGGTGCAAGAGATTAATCAAAAAAAGCTTTTTTTTTTTTTTCATGAAGAATCTGATATTATTGAAAGCACTGCACAATGAAATTGTGATTTATGAATGTCTTCACTTTTGCTACTCTGATTTTGTTGCTTTTTTTTAATTTTATAACTATAAATTTTTGACAGTATATATATGCATGAGTAATTTTTTTTATAACATTATCCCTTGTATTCATTTTTCCAAATTTTCCCCTCCCTCCCTCCACTCCCTCCCCCCGATGACAGGCAATCCCATACATTTTACATGTGTTACAGTATAACCGAGATACAATATATGTGTGTAAATACCATTTTCTTGTTGCACATTAATTATTAGCTTCCGAAGGTACAAGTAACCTGGGTAGATAGACAGTAGTGCTAACAATTTACATTCACTTCCCAGTGTTCCTTCTCTGGGTGTAGTTATTTCTGTCCATCATTGATCAACTGGAAGTGAGTTGGATCTTCTTTATGTTGAAGATTTCCACTTCCATCAGAATCCATCCTCATACAGTGTTGTTGTTGAAGTGTACAGTGATCTTCTGGTTCTGCTCATTTCACTCAGCATCAGTTGATTTAAGTCTCTCCAAGCCTCTCTGTATTCCTCCTGCTGGTCATTTCTTACAGAGCAATAATATTCCATAACCTTCACATACCACAATTTACCCAACCATTTTCCAATCGATGGGCATCCATTCAACTTCCAGTTTCTAGCTACAACAAAAAGAGCTGCCACAAACATTTTGGCACATACAGGTCCCTTTCCGCTCTTTAGTATTTCCTTGGGATATAATCCCAATAGCAGCAATGCTGGGTCAAAGGGTATGCACAGCCCGATAACTTTTTGGGCATAGCTCCAAACTGCTCTCCAGAATGGCCGGATTCTTTCACAGCTCCACCAACAATGTATCAGTGTCCCAGTTTTCCCACATCCCCTCCAACATTCATCATTATTTGTTCCTGTCATTTTAGCCAATCTGAAAGGTGTGTAGTGGTATCTCAGAGTTGTCTTCATTTGCATTTCTCTGATCAGTAGTGATTTGGAACACTCTTTCATATGAGTGGAAATAGTTTCAATTTCATCATATGAAAATTGTCTGTTCATATCCATTGACCATTTATCAATTGGAGAATGGCTTGATTTCTTATAAATTAGAGTCATTTCTCTATATATTTTGGAAATGAGACCTTTATCAGAACCTTTAACTGTAAAAATATTTTCCCCAATTTGTTACTTCCCTTCTAATCTTGTTTACATTAGTATTGTTTGTACAGAAACTTTTTAGTTTGATGTAATCAAAATCTTCTATTTTGTGATCAATAATGATCTCTAGTTCTTCTCTAGTCATAAATTCCTTCCTCCTCCACAGGTCTGAGAGGTAGACTATTCTCTGTTCCTCTAATCTATTTATGATCTCATTCTTTATGCCTAAGTCATGGACCCATTTTGATCTTATCTTGGTATATGGTGTTAAGTGTGGATCCCATACTAATTTCTGCCATACTAATTTCCAGTTTTCCCAACAGTTTTTTTCCAAATAATGAATTTTTGTCCCTAATGTTGGTATCTTTGGGTTTGTCAAAGATTAGATTGCTATAGATGTACCCTTTTTTGTCCTTTGTATCTAATCTGTTCCACTGATCTACCGTTCTATTTCTTAGCCAATACCAAATGGTTTTGGTGACTGCTGCTATATAATATAGCTTTAGATCAGGTACACCTAGACCACCTTCATCTGACTTTTTTTTCATTAGTTCCCTTGAAATTCTCGACCTTTTATTCTTCCATATGAATTTTGTTGTTATTTTTTCTAGGTCATTAAAATAGTTTCTTGGGAGTCTGATTGGTATAGCACTAAATAAATAGATTAGTTTGGGGAGTATTGTCATCTTTATTATATTTGCTCGGCCTATCCAAGGGCACTGAATGTCTTTCCAATTATTTAAATCTGACTTTATTTTTGTGGCAAGTGTTTTGTAATTTTGCTCATATAATTCCTGACTTTTCTTTGGTAGATGGATTCCCAAATATTTTATACTCTCAACATTTGTTTGGAATGGAATTTCTCTTTGTATCTCTTGCTGTTGCATTTTGTTGGTGATGTATAAAAATGCTGAGGATTTATGTGGATTTATTTTGTATCCAGCAACTTTGCTAAAGTTGTGAATTATTTCTAATAACTTTATATTAGAATCTCTGGGGTTTTCTAAGTATACCATCATATCAGCTGCAAAGAGTGACAGTTTGATTTTCTCATTACCTACTCTTATTCCTTTAATCTCTTTCTCGGCTCTTATTGCCGAGGCTAACATTTCTAATACAATATTAAATAGTAATGGTGATAGTGGGCAACCTTGTTTCACTCCTGATCTTACTGGGAAAGGTTGCAGTTTATTTCTATTGCATATTATGCTTACTGATGGTCGTAAATATATGCTCCTGATTATTCTAAGGAATAGTCGATTTATTCCTATACTCCCAAGCGTTTTTAGTAGGAATGGATGTTGGATTTTATCAAATGCTTTTTCTGCATCTATTGAGATGATCATATGGTTTTTATTAATTTGATTATTAATATGGTCAATTATATTAATAGTTTTCCTAATATTAAACCAGCCCTGCATTCCTGGTATAAATCCTACTTGATCATGGTGTATTACCCTGGGGATGACTTTCTGAAGTCTTTTTGCTAATATCTTATTTAAGATTTTAGCATCAATATTCATTAAGGAAATTGGTCTATAGTTTTCTTTCTCAGTTTTCAATCGACCTGGTTTAGGTATCAGTACCATGTCTGTGTCATAAAAGGAATTTGGTAGGACTCCTTCATCCCCTATTTTTTCAAATAGTTTATATAACATTGGGGCTAATTGTTCTTTAAATGTTTGGTAGAATTTACATGTAAATCCATCTGGTCCTGGGGATTTTTTCCTGGGGAGTTGATTAATAGTTTGTTCTATTTCTTTTTCTGAAATGGGACTATTTAAGCAATTTATCTCCTCCTCTGTTAATCTAGGAAGCCTATATTTTTGGAGGAAGTCATCCATTTCACTTAAGTTATGAAATTTATTGGCATAAAGTTGGGCAAAGTAACTCCTTATTATTTCTCTAATTTCCTCTTCATTGGTGGAAAGATCCCCCTTTTCATTTGTAAGACTAATAATTTGATTTTCCTCTTTCCTTTTTTAAATCAGATTTACCAAAGGTTTATCTATTTTATTGGCTTTTTCATAAAACCAACTCTTGGTTTTATTTATTAATTCAATAGTTTTTTTACTTTTAATATTATTGATTTCTCCTTTTAATTTTAGTCTTTCAAGTTTGATTTTTGGTTGGGGGTTTTTTATTTGGTCTTTTTCTAGCTTTTTAAGTTGCAGGCCCAATTCATTAATCTTCTCTTTCTCTATTTTGTTCAAATAAGCCTCTAAAGATATAAAATTTCCCCTTATTACCGCTTTAGCTGCATCCCACAGATTTTGGTATGATGTCTCATCATTGTCATTATCTTGGGTGAAATTAATTGTTTTTATAATTTGCTCTTTCACCCAGTCATTCTTTAAGCTGAGATTATTTGGTTTCCAATTACTTTTTGGTCTATTTACCTGTAACTTCTTACTGAATGTAGTTTTTATTGCATTGTGATCTGAAAAGAAGGCATTTATTATTTCTGCCTTCCTGCATTTAATTTTGAGATTTTTTTTGTACAGGTTCCATGAACTGCTGAGAAGAAAGTATATTCCTTTCTGTCACCATTCAGTTTTCTCCAAAGGTTAAAGAAGCTTATAGATTCTTAGTAAATACATTTCTTGTTTACAAACTATATATCCTCAACAGGTTCATTTCTCAGGGCTGATAACCTCGTTTACCCTGATGGTTAAAAAAACAAACAAACAAAAAAAAAACTGGGCAACAAAAAGTTATTAAACTGTGCATCCCCTTTGATCCAGCAGTGCTGTTATTGGGATTATATCCCAAAGAAATACTAAAGAGTGGAAAGGGACGTGTATGTGCCAAAATGTTTGTGGCAGCTCTTTTTGTTGTAGCTAGAAACTGGAAGTTGAATGGATGCCCATCGATTGGAAAATGGTTGGGTAAATTATGGTATGTGAATGTTATGGAATATTATTGCTCTGTAAGAAATGACCAGCAGGAGGAATACAGAGAGGCTTGGAGAGACTTACATCAACTGTTGCTGAGTGAAATGAGCAGAACCAGAAGATCACTATACACTTCAACAACAACACTGTATGAGGATGGATTCTGATGGAAGTGGAAATCTTCAACATAAAGAAGATCCAACTCACTTCCAGTTGATCAATGATGGACAGAAATAACTACACCCAGAGAAGGAACACTGGGAAATGAGTGTAAACTGTTTGCATTTTCGTTTTTCTTCCCAGGTTATTTTTATCTTCTGAATCCAATTCTTCCTGTACAACAAGAAGTTCGGCTCTGCACACATATATTGTATCTAAGATATACTATAGCATATCTAACACGTATGGGAATGTCTGCCATCTAGGGGAGGGGGTGGAAGGAGGGAAGGGAAAAGTTGGAACAGGTGTGCAAGGGATAATGTTGTAAAAAATAACCCATGCATATGTACTGTCAAAAAAAAAGTTATAAAAAAAACTGGCAAGCTTACAAATTAAGGGGAGTTGACAGAGACCCCAAGGAAGGGGCTGAGCTTGTTGTTGCCTACCCCAACCATTCTAGGTGTTCTAGGTCATGGGCCGTGTTGCGGATCTCCCCCATTCTGTGAAGGAGGAAAGGTGTTACATACCTCATAACTTGGAGGTAAACTGATAAGGCTTAACATAATAATAATAATAATAATAATAATAATAATAATAATAATAATAATAATAATAATAATAGCCAAATAGCCTTAGCTGTAGTTTCTATTCCTTTTCTTTTAGGGAGAAAACAAGACAAATCTTAAAACCAAGTTTTTTTTTTTTTTTTTGGCTGAGGCAATTGGGGTTAAATAACTTACCCAGAGTCACACAGCTAGGCAGTGTTAAGTGTCTGAGGTCACATTTGAACTCATCCTCCTGACTTCAGGGCTGGTGCTCTATCCACTGCGCATCTAGCTGCTGATAGGATAGATTTTAAAATTGACAACTTTAGTTAATGACATTCTCTAGTGTAGTGTTCTGGTTGGTTTTCTGCAGGTCTTGGGACCATCCTTCCTTTCAGTTGAATAATCACCAGGAGAACAGCCAGGTGATAAAGTCCAAAAGTCTTTATTGTCTCCGTCACAGCCCGTCTCCTTGCCTGGGGCCTGGGCCAGCTTTTGGGAGGCTCTCTGGAATGTGTCTTGGTTTCTGTAGGGGAGGCAGGAGGACCAGTCTCTGTCTGTCTCAGTCCGGGGCTTGTGCTCCAGCCTCCAGCCACCACAAAGATGGGAGATAGAATGACTCTCTCTGGCTGAGTTTCTCCCAGCTTCTATGTAGTATAAACCTGTAAAGGGCTAGAACTGAGCAATGCACTTGGATAATGAAGCACGTGAGACTAACTGCCAATTGTATGGTTCCCTATTAACTTGTTTGAAGGTTGACCCTCCCCAGCTGCTCTGTGCTGACTTGACTGGTGGGACAAAGAGGGGGAAGTGACGCTTATGGGGGGAGTAGGAGGAGGAAGAGGAAGTGAGACGCAGACACTGCGTCAGTCTCTCCGGCGTTTGAGGGAGGAAGGTGTGTGTGAGGTTGCTAGGCCTAACCCCCTGAACCTGATCGTAAAAGATCAAGAATAAAGACGTTTAGTGATCCTGACTCCAGCTGGTTTCTGGGAAGAGAGTTCCAGCATAAACCAATCATTCTATCACTAGGGAACCATTATTTGTGGTAAAATTAAATCAATCACACTGAACTAGAGAACTTTTAATTCCCATGCTAAACTAAATACCCATTGTCTCATCAATTCCACTGCATTAGCACCTTGTAAGAATCCTTGTTTCAAGTACAGAGTTCTGGCCCCTAACATTCTAGATTCTGATGAAATGTTCCAGACAGGCCGAACTGCCTTTTGGTTCTTTTCCAATTTCACACAAGCCATTTCTCCTTTGTGAGCCAGGAAAGGGTCACGGTGCCAGTTTTTACTGACAGGGCCCTCAGAAGTCTGACTCTAGGTCACTCAAAAGCAGGCTTGTTTGTGGCCAGAATTAGCAAGCTGCTTTTCTGTTTCCCTAAAAGTAAGCCTTTAGTGCTTTCAGAGAACTCCTTCAAGACTGCTTTTACTATCACATCTCAAACCCATTTCCAAATTTCTTTACACACACATAGAAGTCATTTATCTGTTGGTCATGCGACCATAGTTAGCAAGCATGAAGCAATTCTAGCCAATAAAGCAGTTAACGTTCATATAGCATTTGTTTCATGCTGAGCACTTCACAACAATGTCTATTATTTCTCTTGACAAATCAGAAAAGTGGGCAGAGATAAAATAATTTGCCGAAAATGACATAGCCAATACATATCCACAGCCCAGAGAATGGTGGGCTTACCGAATACCCAGGCTGACTGGCTTTCTCCCCTCACACTGCCAGCTGGGCGCTGCCAGGGCACCCCAACTCTTCCCAGGCCGTTGCTGGACAGAAACTGCTAAAATCTGGGGGGACTGGTGCCAGGAGCTCCCTTTGATGGTAGTTTGAGGTGCCGGGGCTCAGGGAATGCCGGCCATGACCCCCCACTCCATCCCCATTCCCCCAAGCTGGGTTGAGGAGGCGTCTCAGCAAGGTTGTGTGGGATCCCCACAGCTGCTTCCCCTATTTCCACAGGTGAGGCCGAACTTGAGTTTTAATCTGACCTGAGATGAGAGAATTTAGCAAACACAGGGGCTTGGGCTGTACTGATCTTGTTAGCAATCCCCACAACTGATACCCTCCCACACTGGGGAGTGGGAGAGAAGAGGGTCATTTAATACTTTCTGGGGTGCTTTCCCAAAGGAGCAGAAGGGGACTCCAGACAAAATAGGAGTCAAGGAAGGGTTAGCAAAAAGTTGCTATTTACTTAGTTTGTTTTTCTTTTTTCTTTCAGTATGGAGTAAATTCCTAGAATTATACCCGAAGTTTCAGGAATTTTTCTTGAAATTTTAAAATGACTAATTGACAAACTTCTAAATCATTGCTTTCAAAATTTTGAGAATCTGCTAAGATGTTATTTTAATTTTAATTAGCTCTTTGTGTAGCCTTCAGCTTGGCCAGAGCTGATGTCCACAGGGGAAAAAAAGTTAGGCTTTTAAAGAAAATTTCCCAGCATTCTAACTACAGCATAGAGGGTGTTTTTTTTTTTTTTTTTTTTTTTTTTTTTTTTCCCCTAGTTGCATTTTAAGAGAGGGAAAAGCTGGGTTTCGCATAAGTCCTCATGAAAGACAAATTTGAGCAAGTTGGCCCCCAATTATACGAGTTATAGATTTCTGTTCTAATAATGTTACCAGGAAAAAATAAAAAGCTAATTTTAAGCCAGAGGGATAATATAATTTCCCTTAAAGTCCACTTGGTTCTTTTCACTTTGTATTTAGGAAATTTATGTTAGATGAAAAGTTATTGATATAATTTTTTTTAAAAATCACTCATCTCCCATAGGAAAATTCCTGCCACCTAGGCAGAGGTTTGGCTTTCCTGGTTGAAATAAGATTTAGTTTACTGGGAACTGGCAGCAAATTGTGTCTGTGACTAGAAGGGATGCAAAGGGAAATTTGGGGATAGAGCTCTAAAATATTCCTTCAGCCACTGACCCTGTTCAGTCTCACTTTTCTCTGCCTTTGTTCCTCAAAAGTGTGTTCCAATCTCTTCCCCTTGGTTATGAAATGACTTCTTTCTTTTATACAAATTATATACATATACAATGTGTGTATGTATATGTGTATAAAATTTGCATCCCACTTTCTCACACAATGAATTGATTCATTTAAGGAGGTATAATAGGCCCTATTCTGATTGCTTGATTCAAACAAAAAGTGTCCTTATGTCCTTACCTAGCAGTAATTACTTTTTTTGTTTGTTGAGGCAGTTGGGGTTAAGTGACTTGCCCAGGGTCACACAGCTAGGAAGTGTTAAGTGTCTGAGACCAAATTTGAACTCAAGTCCTTCTGACTTCGGGGCTGGTACGCTATCCACTGGGTGGTGCAACCCAGCTACTCCAGTAATTACTCTTAAATGACTGGGAGCCAATCAAAAGAGCCCCTGCTTTCTGCTAATCAATCAGCTCATCAAAGGAGCTAAATGATCATTTATAATGTGTCCTATTTTGGACACGATAATTTTGAGATGTCCCCACAACATCCGGTCTGACATTCTCAGAAAGCAAGTGATGATATGAGATAGAAACTCATGGGAGAGACTGAGGCTGGATACACACACACACACAGCTTTAGTCCTTACAAAATTAGTTTGGGTGATTGTACAGCAACATTAGGATGGATCAAAATTGCTTATTGATATAGTCAAGTTGTGTCAATAGGATGTATAATAAATGAACAGCACTTCCGAGAACATTGATTTCTTTTTCCTTCACTCCAACTGAAACATGGAAGAGCATGCTGGGTGGCAGCAGTGGAAGACACTGAGTCTACAAGGGCCTGGATTTCCGTAGGGTTTTCAGACAAAGGGCTTCCCATGGCAGCGATCACATCTCAAGTGGGGTGACAAGACTGGACTTTGATGACTCGGGAGGGAATGACTTTACACTAGCTCTTCCTCAATTAAATCCAACTCATTTGCAAGTCAAGACATTACCCTCCTGGTGCCATTGGTCCTCTTCAAGAACAAAGGACAAATACAAACATCCAACAAGAACAACAGGAACAGGAACCTGAGACTCTTTCCAAAGATTAACCAGAAAAGCCTTCTGGGAATGAGGAAAGTGAGATTATAACTGAGCTGCTGCAGTAGCAAGCTTGCAGGAAAGTTTCAGAGCCAGTTTTAAGTAGAACTGGGTGCAGTTTAAACATTAATTATATCATTGTTGTGTAACTGTAGGCAGACCTGCTCTGACTATTCAAGGATACAAATGCAAGATAAAATCCTTCCTTGTAAAGACCTTACATTCTAAAAAAATACATATATAGATAATCATATACAGAATAAATATGAAGTAAATAAATAAAAAATATGCAGTAAAGCATTTTAATGGAATTCTATCTAGCAGGGAGGGCACTAGCAGTGGAAGGATTAAAAAAGGAGTTCAAAAAGAAGGTGGTACTTGAGCTGCATCTTTTAGAAAGAAAGGGATTTGAAGAAGCAGAATTGGTGAGGAAGAGTATTCTAGACATAGAAAGGTATTGTTGATGCAAAGACCAAAATAGAAGAGATGGTGTGATATGTGTAAATAACAGAAAGAAAGCCAATTTCTCTGGATCCCAGAGTGGTAGGAATGGTAGCAATAGATAATAAGACTAGAAGGATAGATTGGAACCAGGTTGTAAAAGGCTTTAAAGACTAAGGAGTGGAATGTTCACTTGATTCTAGAGACAGTAGGTTAATTGAATAGAAAAGTGATGTTGATGAGGTTGAGGTCTGGCACCAAATGATGAGGTCCTGGGTAACTAGGTGGAGTTGGCAGAGAAAATCCAAAGTACTGATAAGATTATAGCACTCCCTAAGACAATCAAGGAAGAACCCTGAAGGGGATCAACACAGCCTTATAATCTCATTCCTGTGGAGATCTTGGGAAACTCTACCTTACAGTATCCAATCAGAAAGCCAAGTTATGATGTCAACCCCTGCCCCCAGGTCAAATTTCCCCTATGAATCTGGTTCTGGCTCATGTTATCTCGGCTAATCCCTGTTGGGGATAGGCTGCCACTGTATTCTACTTTGTGGTGTCTTTCTCCAAGGAAAACATTGTTGGGGCAAATGGACCCCAGCAAAATACTACCCAACATCTGAGTGTGTAGAGGGCCAGTACTGAATGAGTCCATTACAGGAATAGCTCAGTCCAATATTACTTAAGACCTATTCTATGTAAGGGAGAACAATTCAAAGCATTGGCTTAAATCTCCCTTAACAATGAATGAGATATACTTGAGATAAATATAGGATAATCTTGATGGAGAATGCATGTGACAGGAACCAGGCAGAAAAATGATGCTATTTATAATTCTGTTTTGATGAATACCTTGTTATTAATAATTACTGTTATGTATGACCCTGTTACAATAGATATCTTGTTAGTGCTAATTAAGATGGAACTGAAATGTCAAAGTATGGTCTATAGTCCAGTGGTCCTCAAACTTTTTAACTTTTTAAATAGGGGGCCAGTTCACTGTCCCTCAGACTGTTGGAGGGCCGGACTATAGTAAAAACAAAAGCTCCCACTCTATCTCTGCCCCTCTGCGGCAGGCCGCATCTGACCCGCAGGCCGTAGTTTGAGAACCCCTGGTCTATATGTTAACCCTGGAATGTACATAGTGCCAGCTGGAGGTAGCTCGTGTTAATGCAACAATAGCTTAAAGAGTTTATAAACTCTGGCTCTCAGGTTAATAAATGAAAAATACAAGACATTTTCCACCTGGCTTGTGCATAATCAATTCATGCTCACACTCTCGATATTCACTGGAGCTGGACTCCAGCAATTGGCACCTGAGAAGACAGAGACTTGAATGACCTGGCAAAGGAGAGAGACCTCTTGGTGAGCTCAATGATTAAAGAAAAATAAGGTAAGCAACAGGTGAGAGCTTATCATCAGGCTAACACAAGGATTCAGATATAAAATGTAAGATGTAAGATTGATTTTTGTCAATTATATCAATAGAATGCGCAAATTGAATGGTAATAGGGCAAAATCAATCAGGTGACAGGGACAGAGAGACATCCTATACAAAAATCATGCAAGGACCCAATGAGACCTTTGCTGACTTTGTCAATTCATTAATTATTAAGTTTTCAGTCAGCATGGGGAGGCAGTTTAAATTTTATTGAAATAACTTGCCCTTGAAAATGCTAATACCAATTATAAGAAAGCATAAGCTGGAGGAAAACCCAAAATGCCTTTAGTAGAAATGATCCAAGGTGTCAGAATGCTGGGACTTCTACTTTTCAAGCTGCAGTCATGGTTGCTATGCTAACAATCTCAGAATTTTTCGAATTTTCATAGATGCTATCATCGTGGACCATTTGGTCATAGGAGGAAAACCTCTACTGCCCAAAAAGTTGTACTTCATCGCAATTCAGCAGACAAACCTTTGACGTGTCACAATGCAGGAAGGGTAGACGCTGGGCTTCTGAATATTGCTCTCAGAATGATAGAAAAGGTAATGTGAGATTGGGAAACCATCTCCAGTGCCAGCTCCGGTCCACTCAACAAATGAGAGTTACACTTTCCCTTAGCCTCCCTTCAAGTGGTGCCTACAAACAATAGAGTGCTACCCTGAATTACTAACAATATAGGAATAGGCTCTCTCCCCACTGGAGTCTCAGGTCCTTCTCCTTCTGGCATACTATGTCTCATTTTAGGATGCCGTTTACAGGCATTGCTAGGGATTAAGGTTGTGCCTGGAGTAGTAGATTCTGATTCTTTGGAGAAAATATGTATTCTTTGCTATGACACTCCTCACCATCCTATTTTAATTAAAAAAAAAAAGGGGGGGGAGAGGATAGCACATTTACTCAAAATAACTTACAAAACAGTAGGAAAAAATATAAAAAATTCGGGGTGGTGGAGGTTTTGGGAATACAGGAAAAGAGGCATTCTGGATGCAATCCATCACTGATTCTGGGCCATTTTTAAAATAGAAATTAGAAGGGATAATTTAGTTATTCTAAATGATTATCAAAAATTGTTGGGGATATTAATTGGATAAGACTGAATTTAGAGGTACATGAATTGACAAAATTGTTCATAATTTTAAGAGGATTCTAACCCTAATTCAAAAAGAAGTCTGAAGATCAGCTGCAAGCAGATGGTATTTACAGATGCTACTAATAAACAATTATCCTCTTGATAAATATTCTACCTACTGCTAAATAGGTTTTAACACCCCATTTGAATCTACATGGTATGTTGAGTTATATGCAATTATTATCGCACTGTATATTGTTCAAGAACCTCTTAATGTTTTTTCAGATGGCAGAAACCTCCCCTGCTGGTTAAATGAGATTTGTTTAATGTTTTAATGGTTTATGTTTGCATGATGTTAATAACTGAGGAGTTGTTTTTATTTTTCAAGTTTATGGCTTTTGGCAAAGTTGAAACAGTCCCCTTCCATGTCATTTTTGTCTGTGTCTGTGTCTCTGTGCAAAATGTCGGTCATGTTTGTTCTGTGAGCTAGATTTTGTTACCTGGAAAGATTTAACATCCTTGACTCCTGCCTTAAAAGGAAAAAAAGCCCGACTTTTTCCTGTGGACCCCAGTTCTGGCCAAACTGAGGGATACAGAAATAAAGTCAGCTAATTAAATGCAAACATGACAGCAGATTCTCAAGGTTTTGAGAGAAATGGTTAAGAAATTCGGCAACTCCTCATTCGAAGATTACAACACAACAACAACAATCTTGTCTGGGGTCTCCTACTCCATTGGGAAAGCCCCCCAGAAGGTATTAAGGATGGACCCTCTCCACAACCCTGATCACTCAGCTGCTCTACCCTCCAGAGTCCTAACAAGAGCAATATAACCCGATTCTCTCTGTTTGCTAATTTCTCTCATCGCAGATCAGATTAAGAAAAAAGAATGCTAAAGAACTGTAGGGATACTCAAATTCTGCCACACATGTGCAAATAGGGGAAGCAGCAACATCCATGGAGACCTCACACAACCCTGCCCAAATACCTCCCCCACCCAGCTTGTGGGCATGGGGATGAAGTGAGGGTCAGCGTTCCCTAGACCCTGGCACCTGAAACTATCATCAAAGGGAGATCCTGCCACCAGTCACTCCAGCCTTCAGCAGCTTCTGTCCAGGAACTGCCTGGGAAGAATCCAGGTACCCTGGCAGCACCCAGCATGGCAGTGTGAGGGGAGAAAGCCAGTGTGCCTCTGCTTTTGGTAAGCCCACCATTCTGTTTCAATTACACAAATGTATTAGCTAGGTAATTGATGGCAAATTTTTGTATCTCTGTCCAGTTTTCTGATTTGTAAAGAGAAATAATAGTGGTTGTTGTTGTGAAGATCACATGATTGCAAAAGTGCTTAGCATAAAACAAATGCTATGTGAATGTTAACTTCTTTATAGGATATAGTTGCTTCATAATTTGTTAACTTACATGGGCTTTTCAATGTGAGCAACATACAATGCCAAGGTGGAGATAAATTATTTGTGTGTGTATGAAAATTAAATTAAGCAAATCCAATTAAATTAAGGCTGAGGCAGGACTAGGGGAATAGTGCATAGAGGAAAGAGTCTCTCTTTCTTCCCCTTTCTGCTACAGCAGGGATACATACACCAAGCATGAGAGGGAGAGAAAGAAAATATACATAATTCAGTGAAATTTGTTATTTGAGATATGATAATAAAAGCAGTTTTAAAGGAGCTCTAGTCAAAGCCCATTAAAGGGATGTGTAAATTGTAATCTATTTGCATTAACTGTGTTTACAAAAGATTTAAGAGTTTGGAAACTAGGAAAACAGAAAAGCAGTTCCCTGCTGCTTTAAAAACTCTGGCAACAGTTATCTAGAGTCAGACTTCTGAGGGCCCAGGCACAAAAAAACTGACATCTTAACTCTTTCCTGGCTCACAAAAGAGAAATGATTTGTATGAATTGGAAATTATCCAAATGGGAATTTAGTTTGTCTGGAACATTTAATTGGAATTTAAGGAATCACATGAAGTAAAGTTAAGTCAATCTTTAAATATCTGTTCTGTCTTAATTAAAAAAAAAATTTGTCCTGTTTTCTTCCTAAAACAAAAGGGAAACTTATTTAAGGGAATGGAAATCCTCCCTGAGAACTTCTAAAGCTCAACCGCTTGGGGACAGCATAAATGTAACAACTAGAAGAAGGTGGATAGTTTATTTAGCCTTGATAATCCCGTTTTATACTATTTTCTAATTTAGGAAATTAGGTATTTTTACCTTTGTTAGAAAATTAAGAGGGAAATTGCAGCTAAGACTATTTACCTTACTTAGGAAAAATCTAAAATTATCAACTAAGTTACTTGGAGCTATGTCATCATATTAAATCTGAAACTGGATACATTACTGTGTGGAACAAGAGGGAGGAGGTAAAAGCCTTATCAGTTCACCTTCAAATATGAAGGTGTGGAGCACCTTTCCTTCTTCACAGAGTGGGGGGAGCCCATGAAAACACTAAGAATGGTTGGGGTGGCCAACAGCAAGCTCAGCCCCTTCCTTGGGATCTCCGTCAACTTCCCTTCATTTGTAAGCTTGCCAGTTTTTTTGAAACCATCAGGGTAAACAAGGTCATCAGCCCTGAGAAATGAACCTGTTAAGAATGTATAGTGACTAAATAAGGAATGTGTTTACTAAGAATCTATAAGCTTGTTTGATCCTTTGTACCAGGAGAAGTTTAAACATTTAAAACAAGTTAAACAAAATCTCCTATGAGTATAAGTCCTGGTAAAGTCTCTCAAAATAAGTTATCTAGCCCTAAGCTGCTATTAGTAGAATTTGCTCTTAGAGATAAAAACCTCTTGGGACTGTAGCTGATATTCTTTTGAGTTTTGAATTTGATTGTCTGATCATTAAGTTAGTAACCCCACCAGCTGAGAGAAATACCATAAGCTACTCAGAGAAACGTGACCCTGAACTGCTACAGGTGGAGGTCTGTATCCGGACAAGAGTTGGGAGGACAACCTTGGCCTCTGCTCAAGGTGGGATCCCTCTGACTCAGTTCCCCAGTTGTGTCTCCTTCAATAAGAAGCCACCTGATTATTCCTGAGTCTAGCTATATGATTTAACTGTTATAATTGGATAACAAACTGAGCTAAGAATGCTTTATCTTGTCATGTGTATGCTCCCATGTTGAGGCCTGAAGAACCAGTTTGGATGATATTATAATCATACCCCTATATTTTCCTCCTATTGCAAATTTCTATAATTACAGTAAATGGTCAATAGAACTGGCTATGAGCACAATTCAATTATATAATATCTTGTTTTCAATCTGAAAATATGTAGTCCTAAATAATTTGGTGAATGAGTATTTAGCCTAGTCATCTGTTACTATTTGTTTATGTCTGTATGAAATAAGGCCCTTAAAGGTTTTCAAAATAATGAGAGAACAATGAACATAATTGACGGTAAGACTGTTATTTTATTGTATATTAAAACTAAATTATATACTGTGTGCCCTGTGACACAAATATATTTTATTACATGAAAAGCTGCTGTACTGGCCTCTCTACAGTTTATAGCAGTCCTTGTAAACTTGTCTTTCTATCTCAGATTATCCTAACTTCTACTTGTTAGATTTGTTTTGTATTCTAGATTTTGGTCAATTACAGCTGCATTGGCTGGTTTTAAGGAGCTGAATCAACCATTGGATACTTCAATCAGCTCCAGCTTACCCTTCTCCATAAAAAGATGGAACTCTGCAGGTGACTCAGCTCTAGGCCCATTCTCAGCAGGAAGCAGTTTCAGAAGATGAGATCATCACCCCTGTCCCCAGAGGACTTTGGGCACCATTGGTTTGGGGAGGAACTGGAACTGATTAGTGATTGGACTCCAAATTATCCAGTGTCTGGATAGGTCTCCTGTTACAATGTATTTGGGATTTAGGATGGCACAAATTTTCACATTTCACCTATGGGTTTCCCTGATGTTTCAGGCCCCTTGGAAATATAATGTACAACACGCTTGAAATATCTACGGATGTTTCTCATTTCAGATACTGTTTTAAGGAATGGCACTGGAATTCAAATCATGAATGTGCTAGGGAAATATATTGTACAATGTTACAACTGTGTTTTATCCCAATGTCTTGCTTCTAATTCCTTACCTACGGTTATTATTGAACGCCATCTTAGGTGATGGTACCTACTAAGATTAACCACCATTGGTACAGGTCATCAGGTGAACAGGCTTGAGATAACATCAAAAGAAAGTTAGAAAACAAAAGTAGGAAAAGGAGATTTGTTGGATTACTCATTGCTTGAGCAATTATAGCGATTATTACTTCACTTGCTGTTTCAGCTACAGCTCTAACAGAATCTATTCAGACTACCCAATTCGCAGATCAATTAGTAAAAAATGTATCACAAGATCTTAAAGAACAAATTAGTATAGATGAGTTAAAACAAAAACTAAACTTCATGCAACAATCATTAATGTGATTAGGGGATCATGTAAACAATTTGGAAACTCAATTACAACTAGTTTGTAATTATAGATTCACTCATGTATATGGAACTCCGTATTGATGGGATTATGATACCATCAATGTGACATGGCTTCAAATAAGGAACAGAATAAATGGAGTTATATGTGATTCCAACCTCACCTAGGATATATCTGTTGGCTGCTTTAGCAGAAAACATGGCAGACAATAGTGTCTCTGGAATTGATCCTGATAGCATAGCAAAACAAATATTTGAGTGGTTAAAAAAGATAGATCCTGTAAATAATCTGTCTTCTACATATTTTGTTCCTCTTGCATGTGTCATTCTTATCCTCATTGGCTTAGTCCCTTGTGTTTTCCAGTATGTTTTTCAATTGTCAGCTATGGGAACTAAAGTTCATAGGCTTCACCTTCTGACTAAAAAAGAGGAACGCGTAGAAGGCCATCGAATAAGTACAGGAATAGTCCAGTCCAAGTATTACTTGAGATCTGCTCTCTGTAACAGCGAGCAATTCAAGCATTGGCTCACCATCTCCCTTAACAGTGAATGAAAGACATGCTCAAGATAAATTTAGGATAATCTTGATGATGTGACAGGAACAAGGCAGCACAACGATGCTATTTACAACTCTGTTTTGACTAATACCTTGTTATTTACGATCCTGTGATAGATATGTTGTTATTGCTAGTTAAGGTAGAACTGAAATGTTGAAGTATGATCTATACATTAACCCTGGAATGTAGTGCCAGCTGGAGGTAGCTGGTGTTAATGCAACACTAGCTTAAAGTGACTCTCAGATGAATAAATGAAAAATTGCCAAGAATTTTTTTGCCCGACTTGTGCATATTCAATTTACCTTCATGCTCTTGATATTCACTGGAGCTGGACTCCAACATGAGTGGGCTCCCAGTAAGGTGCAAACTGACCCTATGCTAATCTCTGCTGTTGTATCCTAGTAACCAACTTTGTACCTCTGTGATGTCGCCAAATTTTGGCTTCAGTTTATTCCTGTAACTTCAACCCCATAGACAGTATACTGTATGTCACTCCCAGTTTCTGGACACTACTTAACAAGTGTCCCAGTAAATCTCAGCATTGGTTTGCTAGCGATGTGATCTATGATGTGCAATTTGTCACCAAATGATGGTAGGCACCAAAATTTGGGGTTTGGTCATGCGAAGAATTCACAATGGCCATTCTCTTTGGCAAAAGGTAGAATTATTTAGGACTAGGTTGCAGACAAAATGAAGGGACACAATAGACACCGGGAAGAGTAAATATAAAATAGAGTGGGAGAGCATATGAAAGACAAGTTCCTCAGTGGAACTCACAATTACCCAATAGAAAGGGAGCACAATATGAGTTTGGGACATGCCCTTAGCTGGCAAGCTAAATTCTGAAAGGGACTTAGCCCCCCCAAAATTAGTTAGCTGTAAGGAAGAGAAGTGGGATTGAGAAGCATAGTGGAGTTTGGAGAGACACCACATGGCATGGGGGAAGGAGAAAGAAACCACAAGGCAGAGTATGGTAGCAGGAAGACCCAAAGAAAGATAGCAGCAAAGCCAAAGGCCATAACTTGTTTTATAGGGAAAATTTAGCCTCAGGAACATGACTGGGATTACTGACAGGACATGGCAACGTGACATTGCTGGAGACCTCTACAGAGGGTGGGTCTCAGGAGTTTGGCATAACTTGGATTTCAGATTTTGGATCTCTAGCACAACCTTCTGCCTGCTTGCCTCAGGGATCAATTCCTTAGTTTCTCTTGGTGCAAAGCAATATTCAGGGTCTCATCACTATGCCCCCTTCTGTTTAGGGACCCCAGCCCACTTTTTAAAAGATTTCTTTAACAAATTAAGAGTAAGGAAATAATAAGGTGCAATTGTAATTGCAATGGTGGGTGTGGTGGGCAGAAAGAAACTGAAAAATTGATAAAAATTGATCCCTGAGGCAGGCAGGGAGAAAGCTCTGAGAGAGATCAGTTTAGCTCCATGGTCTCACTTTCTGTGAGGTGAGAAATCCAAGTTATGTCAAACCCTTGAGGCCCATCCTCTGTAGGAGTCTGCCAGCAATTTTGCCATGGTCTGTCAGAAATCCCAGTCATATTGATGCATTGTTGGTGGAGTTGTGAACAAATCCAGCCATTCTGGAGAGCAATCTGGAATTATGCTCAAAAGTGATCAAACTGTGCATACCCTTTGATCCAGCAGTGCTACTACTGGGCTTATATCCCAAAGAAATACTAAAGCAGGGAAAGGGACCTGTATGTGCAAGAATGTTTGTGGCAGCCCTTTTCCTAGTGGCTAGAAACTGGAAGTTGAATGGATGTCCATCAATTGGAGAATGGTTGGGTAAATTGTGGTATATGAATGTTATGGAATATTATTGTTCTGTAAGAAATGACCAAGCAGGAGGAATACAGAAAGGCTTGGAGAGACTTACATCAACTGATGCTGAGTGAACCAGGAGATCATTATACACTTCAACAATGATACTGTACGAGGATGTATGCTGATGGAAGTGGATTTCTTCAACATAGAGAAGAGCTAATCCAATTCCAATTGATCAATGATGGACAGAATCAGCTACACCCAGAGAAGGAACACTGGGAAATGAGTGTAAACTGTTTGCATTTTGGTTTTTCTTCCTAGGTTATTTTTACCTTCTGAATCCAATTCTTCCTGTGCAACAAGAGAACTGTTTGGTTCTGCCCACATATATTGTATCTAGGATATACTGTAACATATCTAACATGATTGGGAATGCCTACCATCTAGGGGAGGGGGTGGAGGGAGGGAAGGAAAAAGTCAGAACAGAAATGAGTGCAAGGGACAATGTTGTAAAAAATTACCCAGGCATATGTTCTGTCAATAAAAAGTTATTTAAAAAAAAAAAAAAAAAAAAAAAGGAAAGAAAGAAAAGAAATCCCAGTCATATCCCTGAAGTTAAATTTTCCCTATAAAATTTACTCATGGCCCATGCCATACTTACTACCCTTCTTTGGGTCAGTCTGCCAGAGTACTCTGCCTCGTGGTGTCTTTCCCCTTACCACTCCCCCATGCCAGGTGGTATCTCTCCTTTTCAATTTTTTTTTTTTTTTTTTTTTGAGGCTGGGGTTAAGTGACTTGCCCGGGGTCACACAGCTAGGAAGTGTTAAGTGTCTGAGACCAGATTTGAACTCAGGTCCTCCTGAATTCAAGGCTGGTGCTCTATCCACTGTGCCACCTAGCTGCTCCAATTGTACACTATTTCAAAGTCCAATTCTTCTTGTGCAGCAAAATAACTATGGACATGTATACATATATTATATTTAACATATACTTTAACATATTTAACATGTATTGGTCAACCTGCCATCTGGGGGAGGGGGTGGAGGGAAGGAGGGGAAAAGTTGGAACAAAAGGTTTTGCAATTGTCAAAGCTGAAAAATTACCTATGCATATATCTGGTAAAGAAAAAGCTATTAAAAAAAAAGATTTAGAACACTGACTTATAACAAAGTAACTAGAACCTTGCTGAGGACTAGAAGCTAAAGGAGTGGTCTTATCCAACCTAAGAGATAAGTGCGGTAAGTTTGCTCTTTGAGATGCTGGAAACACTTGAGGGAGACATAATGTTGTCTTGTAGAGGGTTGTAACTTGTAGAGGGTTGCAACTCTGAAAAGGAGTACTTGAATCTAAAGACAGCAGAGTGCTTAAGGCTAAGTACCTACTCAATGTGAGATAATGATTCTATAAACAAATACTTAAATGATATGGTGATGTGATGGCTCTCTTCCCAATTGGCACTTGCTGAATGTGGTGGTGAGGTAATCCTAGGCAAGGATTGGAGGGCTGAGGGAGAGAGCTCAGAGTCTCTCTGCCACATGCTGAGAAGAGAAGAATTCAGGCTCCAGACTTGAGAGTCCAGGATTCATCTTTAATGAGCTTTGTGGCAGCTTGCCTGCCTCCTTTACTTCTCCTGCTAAAGACCAAAGACTTTGACTGATCCTGAGGGCCTAGCTAGCCCAGACATTATATTTACTAAGTGATAGAGATATCACTCTATGATCCAAGGTCACACTATAATCCCAGGTCCACAAATGAGGCCCTGTCTCTTCACTCCAGGCATTTTCACTGACTGTTAGCCATGCCTAGAACTCTGTCTTCATTTCTGTCTCCTGGCTTCCCTGGCTCCCTTCAAGTCTCAGCTAAAATTTCACCTTCTGTTGGATGCCTCTCTCACACACCCCCCAATTTGAGGGCCTTCCCTCCTTTGATGATCTCTAATTTATCCTGTATCCTGGATACAGTTGTTTGCATGTTGTGAACTACTTGAGAGTACTCACTGATTTTTGCCTTTCTTTGTATCCTTAGCCTGGAGCCTGACATGTTACTTTAATAAATGGTAACATTAATTTGTGAGAATTCAGAACATGCTCAGTGGGAGCTTCACAGTATGTGTATTTATATCCTGCTAAGTAGGAACAAATGGGGCTGTAGAAAGGATGGGATATAGTGTAATCAAGTGGAATCTGGAAGAGAAGCAAAGATGGAGCTTATTTCATTTTTTTTTTCTAAAAAGGAATTTTTAAAAAATTTTATAATTATAACATTTTTTGACAGTACATATGCATAGGTAATTTTTTACAACATTATCCCTTGCACTCCCTTCTGTTCCGAATTTTTCTCTTCCCTCCCTCCACCCCCTCCCCTAGATGGCAGGCAGTCCCATACATATTAAATATGTTATAGTATATCCTAGGTACAATATATGTGTGCAGAACCGAATTTTGTTGTTGCTGTTGCAAAGGAAGAATTGGATTTGGAAGGTAAAAATAAGCCGGGGAGAAAAACAAAAAAAGCTAACAGTTTGCACTCATTTTCCAGTGTTCCTTCTCTGGGTGTAGCTGATTCTGTCCATCATTGATCAATTGGAATTGGATTAGTAGAGCTTATTTCATTGTTGGAGGCAGCTCTTGAAGAGAAACTCTCTGACCTGATGCAGACTGACAACTGCTTTATTGTGTTGAGTTGTCTGGGATTCATTTGTCTACAGTCACAAAGCCAGTAAATATCAGGTGCCGACTTTGAACTCAGATCATATTCCCTCAGAGGCCATATCACTGCCTCACCAATTAAGCTTAGTTTTTGGTAAAACAACGTTATACAACATTGGAGTAAAAAAAACATTGTTCAAAAAAATATTTTTAGGAAACTGTCCAGCTGCATGATAAAAAAGGAAGGGGGAGTGGATTTCCTTCCCTGCTCTGGTCTTCCAGCTGGGGGATCCAATTATCCCCAAGGCTGACTGGATTCACCTAGGCAGCAGGGAGAAGAGTGAAATTCTTTGGAGAAGCAATGACTGGGGCCAAAGGGTTGGTCTAGATCGCCATCGTCCCACCCCTCAGCCTGCTTTGGAAGAAAGTCTTATCAAAGTGGTGAAATGGTCAAGGGCAATGAGCAAGCCCTTTCGGAAGGAGCACCCATTGTTCATGGCAGCCCACTTCTGAGAAATGCCCTAGAAAAACCAAGGTGTGGGGAGGTAAGAGGCTGGGAGGCGGGACTGGAGGTCTGTGGCGGTCAGTATCGTGCTTCACGATTCTCGGATTCTGGCTGGGGCAGCAGCAGGCCTGCACCAAAGGGCCCTTGCTCTTGGCCTGTGTGAATCCTGACCAATTTGAGTGTAGAACCCCACACACCAGGGCCAGGCTTAGGGCTATGACCAGGACCAAGACCAGAGCCTGGACCAGACCTGAGGCCCAGGCCAGCGGGCTCCAAAAGTACTCGGACCCAAGTGTCCCCTTCCCCCCCTTCCCCCAGACAGCACAGGCAATCTATCTCTCAAGTGTTCCAGGCCAGGAAGAGGCTCCGGCATTTCCAGATGAATGGATCAGAAGTCTCAGGCCTGGTTCTAGGTTTGGCATGGGACCAGCTTTGAAGGAAGCTGATACTTTCTGGACATCTCACTCCAGGGAAAGGGAACCCCACATTGACTGGCTCTTCTTCCCACCTCTGGCTGGTAAAGGCGATCCTCCCCTTCCCTCTCTCCTTTTGCTAGAAGAATTTCCTCTTGAGTTCAGAGTTCTTTTCCAATCCTTCCCCTTTCTCCCACCTCTTTCCTCCTATCCCTCCACTTCTCCTGCTCACCCTTTTCTCTGCCCTCCCATTCCACTAGGCCCTTCAGAAATCCAGTCTGGCCTTAAATTCTGAAACATTTCTCTCATTCATTTCTTCCTCTCAGCCACACAGTCACTCATCATCAGCTTCCACCTGGGCTACACAGCAAGAACCTCCTAATTGGTTTTGAAGCCCCCCCCCCCAAGCTGTCCTCCTATTAAATTAATATTCCTGAAACTCAGATTTAACCATGTCAATCCCTTGAACAAAAAAAACAAAACAAAACAAAACTTTAGTGACTCTCTGCTGTTCCTGGAATCTTAGGACCTCTGCAATCTGGCACTGCCTACATTTTAAGCATTAGTCAGTTTTCCACATTGTATACGACAGACCAATTGGACTAACTGTTCCCTGAACTCAGCATTCCATCTCCAGCACTTCTGCTTGTAATGTGCTCCTTATCTTCACCTCTTAGAATCCCTAGTTGCCTTCAAAGTTCACATCAAGGTTCTTTTCCACGAAAGCTTTCCAGCCCCAGGTTTTCATGTTTTGGTTTTTTTTTGTTTGTTTGTTTTTGTTTTTTTCCTTTTTCAAAAAGCTGACCAACTGGACACATTATACTTTTCAAAGATAATGTAGTCATGAGAGCAAGAACTATTTTTTTTTTTTTTATCTTTGTAGCTTCAGTGTGCCTGGCACAGGACCTGGCTTACTGTCAGCATTTGCGATATTTTTGTTAGAATGAAAGGTGGGCAGCAGTGGGCAAGATGAAGTGAACTCCATGCAGTTCAGATGAAATTCAGAGCGTATGAGGAGTGGTGAGACACACTGGCAGACATGTGGGATGGGGCTTGATTGCTGTAAAAACTGGAGAAGAACACTAGTTCCCATTTATTCAGAACTTTTCTTAGAATAACCTGAAGGCATGTGAGATATTATTATCTCCATATTAAGAATGGGAGAAAAGAAAAACATAGCGATTCAATGATGCAAGTGTACTTCAGCAGGTTCCATGCTGTTATCAAGTACTTGGAAGAAAACATTGATGGCATGCTCTCAGAATTTGCACATTCAATTCAAATTCAATTTGATAAGTTTTTGTGGCTGGCAAAAACTGATTCTATTTTGATAAACTTTGGTTGCAGATATGGGATTAATTTCCATATTGTTTATATACAATTAGATTATTGTATCTGGAGTAGTGTGCAGAGAGAAGTAAAGGAAGAGTTCAGCGTGTGATGGGCTTTAAATGCTAACCAGTGAATTTTGTATTTGTTCTTAGAGGTATAATAAGGAGTCACTGGAGTTTAGAGGAGTGATATGGTCAATTTTAGGAAAATTCACTTAGCAGATGAATGGATTGTATTAGGGAGATCAATTAGAAGCCCATTCCAATAGTCTAGGGAAGAAGTGATGGGGGCTGTTTGAGTGAAGGGGACGTGTGTGTGTGTGAGACCTTATGAAGGTATGAAACAAGAATATGCCAATATATTGGATATGTGGGGTGACTATGAGTGAAGAATTAAGGATGAAGTAGGATTGTGAGTGTGAATACCTTGGAGGATGCTAGTACCCTTAAGAGTAATAGAAAGTTGGGGAGAGGGGAGAGTGTGTTGGGGGAAGAAATGAATTATTTTGGCCATGGTTGATTTTGAGATGCCTATGGATTATCCAGTGAAGAGATATCCAAGAAACACATGATGATGTGATACTAGAGCTCAGGAGAGATGTTAGAGGTGACTCGATGCATCTGGGAATCATCTACATAGACATAATAACTGCATCCTTGGAAGCTTATGAGATCATCAAGCAAAGCAGTCTAGAAAAAGAAGAGAAGAGGGCTTAAGAAAAGGTCCTGGGGGATGCCCACATCAGCGGGGGTGACTTGCATGGATATCCTGACTGAGAGATGGTCTAAAGGAGGAGAACTAGAGGTGAAAGTTCTTTCCACACAGAGAGCTATGGCAATAGCTAGCATTTTTATAAAGCACTCGTGTGTGCCAGACACTGATCTCTCAACAAACTTTCAAAGTAGCTGCTATAAGGAACCTAATGACTTGCCTAGGTTACACAGCTAGTTTGAGGCCAGATCTGACTCTCTAGATCCAGCCCTCTGCCCACTGTGCCATCAGCTGCTGCTTTGATGGCAAAGGATAACATTGACATAGAACATAATTCATTTGTAAAATATCTTTTACACTGGGTGTCTCTATCTTACCCAGACTAGAAGTACAGTCCACTTACAGGCCTGATCTCAATGCCATTTGGCCCAGACGCTTCAACCTGCTCCACCATTTTTTTCTGATCTGGTTTAATTCAGTACTCCAAATCCAGGGGCTCCTCGAATTTTTGCCAGACTTAGTATGACTCCCTGATCTGCTTTAGTGTTTTGGCATAACAATCTGCTTGAACTCAAGTTTCCCATCAGCCTTAGTTCTACCCCAATATTAAGCAACATAAGCACTGACCCTTTCAGAGGAGGATAATGGAAGATTATGAGCAATAAATATTGTGTACATAACTGAGAGAAAAAAAATGCATAGGAAATTTGGTAAGAGATCCAATTAACTTGGATCATTCTGAGGGCATTTAAAGATAAGGACAACAGACAATGCATAGAAAAGATTTGGTTGTTTTTTTTTTTTTTTAATTTATAATTTTTTTCACAGTATATATGCATAAGTAATTATTTTTTTATAACATTATCTCTTGTATTCATTTTTCCAAATTTTCCCCTCCCTCCCTCTACTCCCTCCCCTAGATGACAGGCAATCTCATACATTTTACATGTATTACAGTATAACCTAGATACAATATATGTGTGTAAATACCATTTTTTTGTTGCACATTAAGTATTGGATTCCAAAGGTGTAAGTAACCTGGGCAGATAGACAGTAGTGCTAACAATTTACATTCACTTCCCAGTGTTCCTTCTCTGGGTGTAGTTGTTTCTGTCCATCATTGATCCACTGGAAGTGAGTTGGATCTTCTTTATGTTGAAGATTTCCACTTCCATCAGAATACATCTTCATACAGCATTGAAGTGTACAGCTGATCTTCTGGTTCTATTCATTTCACTCAGCATCAGTTGATGTAAGTCTCTCCAAGCCTCTCTGTATTCCTCCCACTGGTCATTTCTTACAGAGCAATAATATTAACCTTCATATACCACAATTTACCCAACCATTCTCCAACTGATGGACATCCATTCATCTTCCAGCTTCTAGCCACTACGAAAAGAGCTGCCACAAACATCTTGGCACATACAGGTCCCTTTCCCTCCTTTAGTATTTCTTTGGGATATAAGCCCAGTAGTAGCGCTGCTGGATCAAAGGGTATGCAGTTTGATAACTTTTGGGGCATAGTTCCAGATTGCTCTCCAGAATGGCTGGATTCTTTCACATCTCCACCAACAATGCATCAGTGTCCCAGTTTTCCCACATCCCCTCCAACATTTGTCATTATTTGTTCCTGTCATCTTAGCCAATCTGACAGGTGTGTAGTGGGATCTCAGAGTTGTCTTCATTTGCATTTCTCTGATCAGTAGTGATTTGGAACACGCTTTCATATGAGTGGAAATAGTTTCAATTTCATCATCTGAGAATAGTCTATTCATATCCTTTGACCATTTATCAATTGGAGAATGGTTTGATTTCTAATAAATTAGGATCAATTCGCATAGAAAAGATTTGTAAAGATTTCCATAAATTTTTTCCCCATGAATTCCCATTGGAGCTACTATATTTGTACTCTGCTATCACAATCTCAATGATGAAATAGAAATGTCACCAAAGAAAACCAAATTAGCAGGAACAACTAGACTCAAGTATACACAAGGCTGTTCCATGTTCTATGGCAACAAGAGTTTTGAGGGTGTTGGGAACACTATTTTCAAATGATCTAAAAGAAAAGAAGATATTAAATGTTGGGGGAAGGAGGAAGGTATGTGGATCTTGTGATTATTCAGAAAAGTAACCAAGATAACTCCTGATCCATCCATGTACCTACTTTCCCATTTCTACAAAATCTTCCTGCAAATAATCAATATAGGCATTGAGAGCATCCTCAATGAAGCAGAAGAAAGTAGACTTTGTTAAATATCAAGATCAAGGCTTTAGTGGCTAAATGGTGTTTATTGTTCATTGAATGTATGAAAAAACATTTAAGAAGTGATTACCATGTACTAAGTTCTGCATTAGGCACTAGAGAGGAAACAGAGGAGTAAGCTAGCCCCTGCTTGTGGTAGCTTTCAGCTGCAAAACTAATGGAAAAGTCTCATGAACCTCACAGGACAGTAGAGAAGCACCTAGTCATTTCTACAGGTAATATGACACGTTTGTGGAGTAGAACCACTTGACATAGCCAAAGACTGGTGGTGAACATTTTCTCTTCTGAGCCTTCAGCAGCTCTGGCTGTAGCTCCTGTTGAAGCAGTGTTCAGGTTGTATCTCTTTGGAGATTGCTTCCCAGAAGAATGGTAGAGGGCAGAGGGAGCTGGGCTGGAAGTAATACCAATGTTCTGGGGGATGGGGCCACTCCCGGGAATTCCTTGCCCTTTGATGGCAGTTTCTCAGCAGTTGGTGCTGTGGAGACAAGAAAAGTGAGCCTCTTCTCCCCATGATTACTCCCTTCATTAAGGTCTCCATGGTTCAGGCTGGAAGTAGGGTTAGTGGTCTGGAGGAAACTGGAATCTTCAAGGTTCTTGGGCTCAAAGTCTTAGTGTGTTTTCATTGGGGCCCAAGAGGAAATGGCAGTGCAGGCAGTGGTGGGAATGATTTGGTACATATGACCTTCTGTAGCTTCTTACCAGCTAGGTTAGCTTACCTGCCTTCTAAGTCAGTAGCTGGAGTAAATTTGGAATGTGATTTGATAGAACCAAGTGTTTCCTTAAAGGCTTTCCTCCAATATGTTGTCTACCATGAAAAGTAACAATCATATAAGATTCCTTGACATCTGCAACAAGAGAAGTAACTCTGATAACCTTCTGATTATTATCAAGCAAGGTATAAACTAGGAAAACGATATATGCTCATCGTCTCATTCAAAGGAGTTTGCCCCTGTCGTGGAGAATGAAATCCAGGTAGTGAAAGGAATTTCTAGGCATAGTAAGGTCTTCCAGATGTTCCTGTTTATGGAGGTCATCAAAGCCTGGAATGTTGCAGTGCCTTTGCTGAGGGATTTTTTTTTTAATGTATTTTTAATACACACTGTTTTATGAATTATGTTGGGAGAGAAAAATCAGAGCAAACAGAAAAAACCATAGGAGAGAGAGAGAGAAAAATGAGACAGAAAAAAGTAAATATATCATGTGTTGATTTACATTCAGTTTCCTCAGATCTTTTTCTGGACGCAGATGGCCCTTCCTGTCCAAAATCTATTGGCACTGCTTTGGATCACTGAACTATTGAGAAGAACCAAGCCTTTCCTAGTTGCTCATCACACATTCTTGCTATTATTGTGTACAATGCATTCCTGGTTCTGCTCATTTCTCAGCATCAGTTCATGGAAATCTTTCCAGGCCTTTCTATAATCAGCTTGTTCACCGTTTTTATAGAACACTAATATTCATATGCCAGGGTCATTCAGCCATTCCCCAAATGATGGGCAGCCACTCCTTTTCCAATTCTTTGCTACCACAAAAAGAGCTGCAACAAATATTTGTGCACATGTGGGTCCTTTTCCCTTCTTTATGATTTCCTTGGGATACAGACCCAGTAATGGCACTGCTGGGGCAAAGGGTTTTATGGCCCTTTGCGCATAGCTCCAAATTGCTCTCCAGAATAGTTGGATCATTTCACAACTCCACTAACAATGCATTAATGTTCCAGTTTTCCCACATCCCCACAAACATTTATCATTATCCTTTCCTGTCATGTTAGCCAATCTGAGAGGTGTGAGTTTACAAGTCCCTCGGGGGTTTTACCATCCACAGAGGAAAAACCAAGTAAATCAAGAATGTTCATTGTCTAGAGAGAGTTATGCAACTGGATAGACAGATCCCCTAGATCTCCTGAATCTGGAACCAAGATCTGGGACAGATACTGAGGATGAACAATAAATTGGGCCCATAACTTGGAAGATGAAAGCTGCACACCACCAAAGGCCAATAGAAGAGAATGTGATATACGTGAATAAGGTACAGTATATTACCACTAAGTAATTGCTCCCAAATCCTCAGGGGACTTACCCCTTCAATCATCTATTCCCTCCTTTCTTACTTTCACAAACATAGCCAGATTTCCCCTATTCTTCACAGCAAAGCAAAAGAATGCTTTCCTTTGATCTTACCATTTCCTCCAGGAATTGTCTTATGTCTTTTTTTCTCTTTGACAGGCAAATTCCTAGAAAAAGTCGTCTTCAGTGACTACCTCCACATCATCTTCACATACACTACCGTACAATCTAACTTCCGTCCTCACCCCTGCACAGAAACTGTTCTCTTCACTTTACAAACAACCTCTTAGTTACCATACCATATACCATACCCTTTTTGGGGCATCATCCTTCTACTCTGGTATATTTAGGACTGTTGTCAGCCCTCTCCTTCTGAATATTCTCTGTGCCCTGACCTTTTGGGATATTGACCTCTACTGATCCTGCTTCTCAGATTCCTTTGCTGGAATCTGATCTATGTGTGGGTGTGCGGGAGGTCTCTGCACTGGGGCCCTCTCTTGTATAATCTAGCTACACTCTCAGTGATTTTATCCTTTCCCATGAGTCCATTCTCATCTCTATAGCTGACTCCTAAATCTGTATATTCAGGCCTCATCTATTTCCTGAGAAACAGATCCATATTACCAATTGTCTGCTAAACATGATTAGGTCATAAGCATACTAAAGAACCTGTCCGAAAGAGGACCCATCATTTCTCCCCTTAGGCCTGCCTTTCCTCCTAACCTTTATTTCTGTTGAGGGTGTCACTATTCCTAGAACCTGGCCAGGTTCATAACCTCAAAGTCATCCTGAAGCCTTCATCAACCCATCAGCCAATAAACATTTATTTATCAAGGTCCTGCTATATGCTAGCCACTGGACTAAGCACTGAGAATTTTAAAACAGGCAAAAGCCAGGCCCCACTGTCAAAGACTTTACAATCTAAGGGGGTGGCATCCTGCAAACAAATACAAAACAGGCTATCTACCTGAGAAGTAGGATACAAATTATTTCCTGTCTCTCCTGTAGATAGCTAGTTTTGTATATATTTGAATTAAAGAGATACTTTAATCCTGTCTAAGATGGTTCTTTTAGCTGGGACTTGAAGCCTGTGAGGAGGAGTTCAGGAAGGAGAGCATTCTGGGGCATAGGGAACACTGCTGGAGAAAAATCCCCCTAACAAAGTGGAATAGCTTGTTTGGGGACCCACCAGGAGGCCAGTGTCACTGGGATCTTAGAGGGGGCCGGCTGCAAAGGTTAAATGCCAAACAGAGGGTTTTGTGTTTGCTCCTGGGGGTGACAGGGAGCCACTGGAGCTTTTTGAGTGGGGCAATGACCCGATCAAGCCTGCACTTTAAGAAACTCAGTTTAGTGACTGAACAGAGAATGAATGGAACAGGGAAAGCAGGGAGGCCCAGAGGTAGCCCCTTCTAACAGCTCAGGCCAGTTCTCCGTTCCCCCACTGTCCTCTCCCCTTTTCACATGTCCCATAGGCTACCGCAGTAGCTGCCCTCGGAATTTCCCCGCTCCTCTCTCCACAACTACCACCCAGCAGTTTTCCAGCTCAGATTTCACCACGTGACTCCCCTGCTCCGGAAGCTCTGGCGACTCCCTATGGCCTCTGGGATAAAGTAGACCAGCTGCCTCACACATTACCTTCCCACACTTGATGGGCTAAGCCCGCCATCTCCTAGGGTGAAATCCCCACTCCCTACCTTTGCACAGTGAGTGGAGTGCCCTTCTGGCCCTTCCAAGGCTCCCCTTCTTCTTTCCCGAGGCCTTCCCACCCCTCTCCCCACTTCCTGAGTCACTGGGTCCACGCTTTGTTCCAGTAGAACGGGAGGGATGGAGGAAGGAAACACGTGGCCCAGATTCCCTCAGGAGGAACCATTCCGGATGATTTGCTGGCCGTACCACTTCGGGGCATATCCGAGGCAGTGAGATCCCGGCCAAATCCCAGAATTTGAAGGGGCCACGTTAGCCATCTGGTCTAACTGATACCTTCCCCCCCCCAAAAAAAAAACAACAACCATAGCTGAATGTTCACAATGAGCCTCCGCTGGAAGCCCCACCACGAGGGAGCCCCTGCCAAATGGTTCGTTCCATGGCTGTTCTTGTAAACAATGTTGACGGGAAAGGTTACTGCGGAGCCCCAGGCGAAGCAACGCGTAGAATACTGAGTTACAATTCTGGGGCGCCCCCGGAGAGCCGGGATGTGCAGAGTAGTGCGGAGCCCAAAGAAAAAGTAGCATTCACTAATCCTTTAACTTGCTAGCTTTGTGAGTGTCACCTTAGCTTTCTGAACAACAGTTTCTCTAGAAAATAGCACCAGCTGCCTCACGGCGTCCTCGGAGGCATAAACACTTGTGAGTTCTCACGGAGCGAAGGCCAGGGTTTGAGCAGTTGAGAACTCAGAGGGAGGAGGTATTTTCTTCACAACGTGTCTTCCTCCTGCCTCCTTACATTGAATGCCCCACGCCCATCACCCTAACTCTGTCATTAATTCCCTGGCCTCCCTACCAGCCTCTGGCCTGGCCTCTTTTCTTTCATCTCTGCACTGTCTCTTGGAGCTCTCATCCAATCTTACGATTTTATCCCCTGCACATGGGTGTCTCCCAAATCTTATGTCTAAGTCCAAGTTCTCCCGACTTGAAGTGGCATATCTCCTGGTCCCTGACAGATGTTTGTTTCCATTTTTGCTCATTGTCTTTCCAGTTAACCAGGTTCTACATCTGATTTGTCCTGATCTCTCATACCCCTTCCCCTCGATTTCTAACCTAGGATCAAGTCCTGTCCATTCTAGCTCCCCCCCATCCTTTGCATTTACCTCCTTTGCGTCACCCACATGGCCCAAACCCTAATTCAGGGCCCGTCTCTTCCCTGAACTGCGGAAACAGGCTTTTTATTGGCCTCTTCCAATCCAGTCCATGCTCCTTCATGCAGCTAGCCAGCTCTAGTCTTCTGTTCACGATGGATATTCAGTGCCTTGCTTGCTGCCTCTAGAACAAAATTCGCGCCCCTTGGCCTGGCTTTTAAGGTCCTCGGCATTCTGGCTCCAGCCTATCTTTCTAGTCTAGACGGTCGTTCCCAATCTAGCCCAGCTGCATGCACTCTTGTTTGCTTCCTATGAGTGTGCCCCCTCCCCCCCCCGCCCCCATCCCGACTTCATGCATTTGTTCACGGTTCCCTGTGGGACATCGAGGGGCACTATTCAGGTGCCACCTCCTGTGTGCAGCCTTCTTTCCTCATTCCTCCCCTCCCCCCAGCCCAACAACGCGAGTTCTCTGCCCTTCAGGTATTTGATCCCTGTTTGTCTTTGGGATTTGGCGGACTGAGCTCGGGGAGTTTTAGGTCTGGGGTTTCCCTCTCTGTTCCCCGCCCACGCTTATAATGGGCTGGGGGCTGGCTTGGAGCATCGTGGCCCCAGAGGAAACGTCCCCTGCCCACGCAGAGCTGCTGCATCGGGCGGGAATTTTGACCGGCCCCGGCGGAGTGTGTGTGTGTGTGGGGGGAGGGGGGGCCTGCCCTTCCAGCCTGGAAGCCCGGGCCAGAGGCTAGCAGGACCAGAAGCCAGCCCTTCCAGACGCCGGACCAGCTCACTGGGCAGCTCACAAGAAAGTGAGCCGAGCCGGGAGGCCCGTTAGACTACACTAAACAGAGGCGCCGAGACGAGACGTGACCAGGCCAGGGGGATACTGGCCCGGGGTGGGACTGAGCGAGCAGGCGCGGTCTAGGTGGCGGAGTGGGGGAAGGGGCGGCTCGCGCTTCCGCGCAGTGGCTGCTGCATCTGAGCAAGAGCGAGCGCAGCGGTTGCGAGCCGCCTGTCAGTTTTGTCGGGCGCGCGCGCAGCGCCTCGCGCCCTACGAGCCCGCCTCTGCTCAGACAACCAATCAGAAGCGCGAATGCTGCTCCGAAGGCCCGCCTCCAGCCTCTGGCCAGCCGTCACGAGCCCTGAAACGTCACGCGTCAGCCAGACGTCAAAGGGGGACGGCTCTTGGCCCGCACTGCCTCTCGGGACTGAGGCGGGTTGCCTTCAGTTGTTTCTGTCGGCGCCCAGCTGCAGCACGCGGGTTGGAGCCCCGAATTGTGGCCCCCCCAACATGGCGGACAGCGGCGGTAAGAAAGGCCCGCGACGTTTCGGGACGGAAGGGGCCGTTGAGACCCCCTAGGTTTGGACGTCGTTGACGTCCGTACGGGAGCGGGTCGCGTAGGGCCGGGAGTGTAGAGGGGAGCTCGGGCGGATTGCCATCGGCCTGGGCAGGGCCTGATCTTGGAGCGGGGCAGGGCCGGGTTGGGCCGCGCCGCGAGCCTTCATGAGGGCCCGGGGCTTCCGCCTCCTCCTCCGCCTCCCGGACCCTGGTAGCTCCTCGGTGGCTCGGCTCGGCTCGGCTCACCCTGACAGTCAGCTGCTTGTGGCGCGCGGCCGTCCGGGGACTCGCGCCCCCGATAGCTGATGGATGAGCGATTGAAACTCTGTCCGGCTCGGGTAACAGGGAGAGGTGGCAGCTGCCTGCGATACATTTGGTTACTTTGTCACCGGCGGTAGCAGCTGGCGATTTCGGGGCCCTGGGCGGCGGGGCTGTCAGGCCGGCCGAGCGGAGGGGTCGGAAGGGGGCCTGCAGGCCCATCGGGGGAAAAGGACAGAGTTGGCAGTCCAGAAAGTTCCGGAGGGGTCTGCAGAGGCCCCTCGGGGGGCCACGTGACCAGGCCAGTCTGGGGAAGGGGTACCGGATGCGGAGGAGGGGCCCAGTAAGGCAGGCAGATGGAGGGGGGGCAGGTTAGTTGGGCAGTAGTAACGACCTGCCAGCTCCCCCCCAGAGCTACCCTTAGCAGTGGGGTACCCTGGGCGCCTCAGGAGGGGCTTTGGGTGTGCTGCTGCTGTCCCTGCTGCTGCTGGGACTTTTCCGTTAGAGCGGTGGAGACGGGAGCCGTTTCAGCCACGTGGTGGCTGGCCCCTGAGGGAAGGGAGCACGTGGGACTGGCCAGCCCCTTGGAACACTTCTGGTGTCCTTGGGAAGAAGCTTGATCTCGATCCACTAGGTCCAGCATACTCAATGCCTCAAGCTCATTGGGGTCTTTTTCTTTTCTTTTTTTTAAAGTTGTCCTTGTGTCAAAGAAGCACAAGAAAAAAAAGGAGCGCAAAATATTGGGAGACGAAGATATAGCTGTGAGTAGAAGATGCCTTTTCCTCGCCAGTATTTGTTTGCCATTTCTCGTTAGCATTTTGCCATATTTAGAGAATAAATAACAGAATGGTGTCCTCCATGTACAGGCTAGAGCTGGGTTAAGGAGCCAGTAACAGCCAGATTTAGATTGTAGTTACTCCTGGCTCAGTCAGGATTTCACGATCCAATTCACAAAATACTTTGCAAACTAAACAGTCCCCCTTCAGTTATTCTGCAATCCTTTCTCTGCAGTATTGGAACACACCTGATTAGAATATTTCTTGGGTTGTTTTTTTTTTTTTTTTTTTTTAACCTTTTGTTCCTCCTTGGTTCCACGTGCTATTTCTTAGAACTACAAGTCACCAGAAAAGGTTTAGGACCCTTTCCTTGTTCAGGCCCTTTTTGTTGTTCTGCCTGCACATAAAAAAGTTTAAATAGAAGTCATGATTGGACTTTTTTATCCTATCTTAGGAAATACAACATGAAGGGGAATTCTTCATCAAACCTGAATCTAAAGTAGTTCATTTGGACACATCTCAGTGGCCCTTACTGCTAAAGGTAAGGAATAGAAATGTTATCTCTCAAATAATTGCCTTTTTTCTCATGTAATTTTACATTGGTTTGTTTTAATTTATTGAATCAATCCTGTGCACAATCTAAACCAATTAGTTTTATAAACTGACTTCCTTTCCTGTGCATCTATATATTTTTAAAATTTGTCATGTCTTCTGTAAAACTTCACTGGTAGCTTTTTTTTTTTTCTCTTAAAACATTTTTAAGAGGCATTGTGTATTATATAATTTTAAAGTTGAGACATTGGATTTTTCTTTGTACTATAAGAATTCTCATCTCTTAGTTAGATTTTGTTCCTTGTGTTTTAAAGTTCATAAAGCCTGCCCAGAGAGGCTATGCCCATATCTGCATTTTCAGTGGAGGGCAACATAATTTTGACAAGCAACCTCTTAGGGTCAAATAGCACAGAATTATAGCAGCTATTTAAAGCATTTCATTTAAATTCTCTGATAGAGAAACTTTAAAATGGTGCCAATTAAGCTTGGAAATTGAAATCATATATTTAGATATGGTAGATACCATAATGCACAAGTAGAAATCTTGTATAAAATTTCTCAAACCAAATGAGGTCCGCAGCATCTGATATCTGCAATGTGACAGTTCAGAAAAAATGGTTCTGCTTAAGCCAATTTCTGGCTTTGTTTATTCATTGGATTTTCATTGTGAGACCAGTTTGCCTTACTGGGTCTAGAAAAGGGTCAGTCAAAAAATTGCGACTTTATTGTTGATTGAGTTTGATTTGTGTCCTGTCATCGCTTTTTAGAACTTTGATAAACTAAATGTAAGGACAACTCACTATACTCCCCTCCCTTCTGGATCTAACCCTCTCAAGAGAGAAATTACAGACTACATCAGGTAAGCCATTTTTGCTGGTAGTAACTTCATTACTCTTCAGTTCAAAGCTTCTATACACTATCTTCTATTAAAACCATTAAAGTATTTGAACATTTGAAACAATATCCTTCCTCTTTCAGTTGGGGAGGGAGAAAGATTGCTTTAACCCTTAACAGATGTCAGAGGGGAAGTTGGGAGGTAAAATCCTATTACCACAAAGGGCATGACTGAAATATGCTCATGAAAAGTTGCCTGTGGCACAACACCTGAATGATGGTGTCAAGGAATTCTGTTTAACCAGCAGGTACGACATTATTTCTCCAGTCTCTGATTGGGGATCAGCTGCTCAATAAATGTACCTGTTTTTTATGTGCTGTTTTCACTTCAGGAAGAGAGGGAGAGAGGGGAGCTGTGTGCAGTGAGAGCTTCACATCTCTTGTGCTTCCCACTGAACAGCAATTACCCTATGACAATTCTCATCTCTGTATACCTGAAACATTGTCAAACAAAACTCACCCATATACAACACAGAAAGGCCAGGAGGGGGAGGGGGAGGGGGATGAGGCACAATTCTGAAGTTAGGTTCATTGTCCTTGGACTCCTGGACTCCTGTCACCCAGCACCTAGGAAAGTGCTCTCCAAATGCCAGACCTTGTGAAGTCTAGTGGAATTGGTTATACTAAGATTTTCCTTGGATCGCCAAAGCAATGGAAGGCAAGCACCCACAGCAAGCCAATCGACAATGTGTGCATTCTGCAATGGTCATGCACAATGTGTGCATTCTACCAATGCAGAGATTGGTTAGAAATCGATCGGGCGACCGAAAACATAGCTTGTTGCTTGGTCCAGAATCAATCGTTGAATGCATCCTCTTGATTGTCGTCTGTTCTTGGCACTGTGTGTAAAATAATCTGTCCATCTCTATTCTTTTTTTTTTTTTTTTTTTTTTATTATAAATACATTTTTTGTACCAACGCCCATTAAGGATAATTGGGTAAAATCGGGAAGTTTGAAGAGACAAGAAAGCAAAAAGTGTTAATAACCGACTGACGATGAAACAAACCTTCATGAACCTAGTCCAAGTACCAAAACAGAAGAAACGAAAATATGACGATAGCTAGTCATCCTGACGTGCTGTTATGGTACCAAAATTTTAAAAAAATAGTTCTGTGATTTCTTTTGGCAAATTACAAAGGCATTTTCAAATAATGCAACGACTTCAGAAACAGTTTTTTAATGTGAAAATGTGATGAACTGAAACAGTCCCCCAAATACTGGCTTATGTAAGTAAAGGGGAATAGGAGAATTGGCCTAAAAGGTGAGCTCTGTCCCATCTGTTATTTCCAGTTATTGAAGAATTACTGTTAGAGTATCAATTTCTTGCCAAGTTATTATATTTTCAGAGCAATTTTATTCTTTTATTTTAAAATCCACATTCTCTTTGATGTCATTTAATCACAGGCATTTAAAATCATTTAGAGACATTTTAACTGGGGTGGGTAAAATTAAACGTAAGATGACCTTTTGGGTGGTAATCTTGGGGGGCCTTGGTGCCATGTTAGGAAAGGGGAAAGAGGTGGTATACTAATATCTTAATTATAAAAAAATTTTCATTCTAGGACAGGTTTCATTAACCTTGACAAACCCTCCAATCCCTCTTCCCATGAGGTAGTTGCGTGGATCCGGCGAATACTCCGTGTTGAGAAGACGGGCCACAGTGGTACTCTGGATCCGAAGGTGACTGGCTGTTTAATTGTATGCATAGAACGAGCTACCCGATTGGTCAAATCCCAGCAAAGTGCAGGTATGTTGGTTTGTTTTGAGGCTTTCTAATCAAGTGAAAAAAGGTGGGGCTTGGTTTAACCCCAGGCTTGAGGCCAACTCACAGAACTGCCACTTGAATTGTGTTTCCCTCAGCAGCTTTCTCTTCCGGGACCCTTGTACCGCCGGGAAAGAAGGTGCTCAGGTGTTTCACATGTCAGGCGGGCCCAGCCCAAAGGATTGGCCCATATCTCATCTCATTGTCCTTCTCTTTTCAGGCAAAGAGTATGTGGGAGTTATCCGACTGCACAATGCTATTGAAAGTGAGGTTCAGCTTTCCAGGGTAAGGCTCTGTTGGTATTAACTGCTGTCATTGGGAAATAGTGGGGCAGGTCCCTTTTTCTGAAATCAGAAGAATCGTGTGGCCTTCTGCTTAGGCTGTTGGCAACTCTCCTGAGCTTTGTATTTACTTTTGGTTTTCCTTCAGTAAAATGCAGCTTTCTCAAAGACAAGTGTCTATTGGGCCCAGTGCCTAATCGCCTCTTAGAGCTTGTCTTGATATTTCTGCAAGGGCATCAATAAAGTTTAGATTTTCATTCCTCTAGCTGTCTACTGTAACTTGAGTAATCTCGATGTTGCAGCTTTGTCTAACTTTCGCCAGCTACATTGTCTCTGGCAGTGCACACCCTCCATGGCCCCTGTGTAGTCCTGCTAAGGGCTGCTGGGGATTGTTTCAGATTATATTGGAGATTCTAGGCAGCAGGGCTCTTCTGGAGACATGGTTGTATGTAGTAGCAATTTGATTACTATTCTAAGGCTGTCCCGTCTTTGACTGTTTTTACTTAATGACATGCAGGCAAAAAGTGTAAAAAGCTGGCATTTAGCACATTTGTATCCAGTCTTACTATGTATTGTAGGTGAAGTAGAATTCTTTCCAGAAGAAGGGTGCTTTTTATTTGCTTTGCAAGTGACTTATTTCTTTGTCCCTTTATACTCTTCTCCCCTCTCCCCCATAATAAATGGAAATCATTCCTTCCCCCTCCCCCAATAGAAAATAGAAATAATAGGCATAGAAAATTTGTCATTAAACTCCTACTCTTAAAATTGTCGGGTGTGCTTAAGAACAAAAGTACTCCAAATGGATGTTATTGTTAAATGTCTGTGCGAGATCATCGAACACTATTTGAATTTTGGTGCTTCTCAAAATGTGATAAAGCTTAGAAAGGAGTTTACCCTTTTTCAAGGATGCTGCAAATGATAGTCTTTTGGATGAAACTTTTGGCCCCTGCCCCTTAAACTTTAAAGAATTTTCTATATTGTCTTGGATGGTGTATGCTATGCTTAAAATGTGTTTCCTTTTTAGGCACTGGAAACTTTGACAGGCGCTCTGTTCCAGCGACCACCTCTTATCGCTGCTGTCAAGCGACAACTCCGAGTACGAACTATCTATGAGAGCAAAATGTTAGAATATGATCCTGAAAAAAGACTAGGTAAATCAGATATCACTATGCTTTTAAAAAATGATTAGCAGTATAACCATATGGGCCACATCATTCCTTGGAATCTCTTATTGGAAATTCTCTGGTTTCCAGTTGGCATTTAGAAATAATAGGAAAAGCCACAGGTGTCTGCATATGGTACAAAGATGATCTCCAAGCACATTGGATTATGGGCTTTTAAAAGTCTCATCTCTGTATTAGGTATCTTCTGGGTGAGCTGTGAGGCTGGAACATACATTCGAACATTATGTGTCCATGTTGGCTTGTTACTTGGAGTCGGAGGCCAGATGCAGGAGCTTCGCCGGATCCGCTCTGGCGTTATGGGGGAGAAGGTATGATTGAAATGTTACAGAGAAATCTTATTTCTTCCAGATTTTGGACAGGACTGTTCATCAGTCCCCATTTACCGAGGTTTTAAATATCCAAAGTGTTGAGTTCAGCACAGGGATTCTCCCCTGTTCTGTTAATTAACTTTGGAACATTAAAGTGGCAGGGGGAAATGAGGATGGAAAAGTTCTTCTGTCCTTTTTGTCACCCAGCCTACAATCTGCTCCTGGTAGAGTGCCTGTGGTGATAGTCCAGGGCCCAGGTCGAGCTGGGACTTTGGTTTCAGCGCATACTCTGGGATGCTTTGGCTATGGATTTGTGCTGTTTTACAATATATGTAGGTAAGTATTTTAAAGTTTTCAAAAAAGACATTCTTGTCTTTGAGATAATTGCTTAAAAGAATTTAGTGGGTTGTGAGATGGTAGCAAAGCAAGTTGTGTAAGTTTTGAAGGGTTCTTTCTAGGTGGTAAGCACCTTGTGCCTGTGGTACGAGGAGCAAGCAGTTCAGAACGATGGGGTGAGGCACAGCACATGTTTATTGTCACCTTATTCCTTGCAGGACCACATGGTGACTATGCATGATGTGTTAGATGCTCAGTGGCAGTATGACAATTACAAGGATGAGGGTTACCTTCGTCGGGTTATTTATCCTCTGGAGAAGCTGCTGACATCCCACAAGCGGTTGGTCATGAAGGACAGTGCGGTATGTTCCACTTCTTCTCACTGAATCTGGTTAGGACTGCTGAGCCCCTATAGACATGCCAGACACACCTCCCATAGGATGGATTTGGGAGGGAAAAACTAGGGAAGGAGGAAAGGCTTGAAGTCTAGTAGAAAAAGAGGCAGAAAGCTATGAGCCCCTCCAGCTCTCTAACCTTCAGAAGAAACTGATTAAGCTTCTTTGCAAGTCCCATCTTTAGGAATGTTCCATTTCAGAGGGCATCTTTTCTTGTGACCCCTATCTGACCAGTGGGTTGCTCCCCACTTCCTTCTGTACCTCTCACTCGCCAGCCAGCCAGAACCAGCTTTAGTTCCTATCTAAATGGAAGCAGCAGGACCTGGAACTGTTGTGATTTCATTCATCTGGCAGCTCCTTCTCTACCTAGAAAGAGGGGCGGGGATGGGTTTGAATATCTCGATTCCCAGCTTCCTTCAGGTACTTAGTGGTTGTCTAGACTTTTTCCATCAGGCCCCTTTTGCCAAAGAAATGTTCACTTAACCTTGGGCATCTAGGTACATAAAATATGTATGTAAATCAAACACTACTGATAAATCATAATTTTGCCACCACATCCAGTTACAGTACACCTGTGGGGTCAGGAACCACAGATTGAGAAGCTAATGCGTAGACAAGCACTTTACCTGTTAGCCTAATTCCCCTCATCTATAAGAGATAACTTCTACTTCAAAAGGTGTGTGTGAGGATCAAATGTATGTAAAGTGCTTTGTAAACAAAAAGAGATAGGTATAAATGTTCTGTTCTGTTGGAACATTGACCAGAGGTCTCAGGAATGCCCTGAGGATGAGTAGAGAGAGGACATGTTCTGGGACACATTCTGGAAGACTATTAGGGCAGAGTGGTTGAATGAGAACTTTGGGTGGAACTTGCTCAGTCAAGTGCTTAAAAATATCATAACACTACTGAGGGGTCACATTTGATATCTTCCAGTGATGGGGCAGGGGCAGTGTCTCTGCCTTTTGGGGGCTTCTGAGTTCACTTATCTTTAGCTGAAGCCACACTTGACTGCTACAACTTCTCAATTAGAAGGCCCTGGAAGCTGAGAAACCTAAAACTTAGGTTTAGTGTTAGAAGAGAGCTTGGAGGACAAGTTCAAAGTGATTCTGTAATTCAGGGTCACGGGCTGTTCTTCAATTCTTCCCATGAAGCAAGTCTGGAAGAAGATTGCTGTTCCAGAAGCAATGGGGCCCCTAGGTGGGAGTCTGGAGTTTTTAACCTGCCACTGAGAACTTTGGGCAAACCTCCCCCACAATTTGATCATAGGATACAGTAGTAGATCGTAAGGGATTTTAGTTGTTGACTGGTTCCTTAGCTAACAGGGGACGTAAGTCTAATTGATAGAGAGTGCAGTAGTAGAGGGAAATCTACTCCTGGGTTTGAGGGTGAGGGTCCTGGGCCTAGTCACTTAATAAGGATGTGGAAGTGTGGGTGATCTTGGGTTTTGAGCTTTAGTCTCTTCCCCTGTAAAACAAGGCAGCTAATTTATAAATGTCAGGCATTAGGACATTGAACTAAACCCCAAATGAAGGGCTAGAGTTGGAGATAAAAGTTGTGGCTGTCTTATTGGGGAGGGGTATTGAGGAAAAAGAAAACAGCGTCAGATCTGTTTGGAAGAAAGCTATGTGGGAGGGTTGAGGTTTAGGAAGAAAATGTCCAGATCTACAGGCAAAAGCCCTTTAGATACCTAAGGGCTAGGCAAACTAGACACCCTCAGGCCATAAATTTTGGTAGCTGGGTACATCTGGTCTAACTTGTTGAGGAAGTTCCTGCTACCCATGAACAACCTAATTGTAACTCAGAGGAGGCAGTAACATGGCCCAGGTGACACTGAGCTCCTCAGACCGACAACCCCTGAGGCTTGATTGACTGCATGGATGGAGCTGTAGTGCAGAAGCAAATGATCATAAAGTACTGCTGATCTTGGGATAGTTCCCCAGGTGTAGTAGAGAGATCTCCACATTCAGGAAAAACAAGCTGGCCTCAGAGCCAGTGTCAACTGACTGACCGTGTCTGGGGGAAACCCCTAAGACTGATGTAATGATGTGCGTTGGTAGGAAATACAATCCAGAGGAAAAACCAAAGCAACATTTTGTCCCAAAGTTTGGGAGGAACTGAGTTTTTTTCATCTTTTAATCCAATTTTTTAATAATTTTTATTAATTGGATTTTATTAATCCAATAATTTTTAATAATTTTAATCCAGGTTAATGCAATCTGTTATGGAGCAAAGATCATGCTTCCTGGAGTTCTTCGATATGAAGATGGCATTGAAGTCAATCAAGAGGTTGTGGTCATCACTACCAAAGGAGAAGCAATCTGTGTGGGTAAGAACTTGGGCACTACGTTCAGTGGTCCCCAGGAAACTGCACGTGTGCACTAAAAACCAGATTTCAGTTCCAGTAAACATTCCCTTTATGTTGGTGGAGTCTAACCAAAGCAAAGGTTTGAAAGCTTATAGCACTTTTGATGAGCTGGTTTTCCCTTTCCGCTTAAGCCATTGAGGAACAGCCCTCAGTGGCTGCCCCTCTCCAACTCTTGAGCAGACTCCATTCATTGGAATGATTTGGGGAGAGTTAAATTCTTGGTCGAAAGAGTCTCTAGTCAGACTCCTTGGCTAAAGAGCCCCGATGCTAGAGAAAGCATTTGTCTTAGGGCATACAGGTTATTGGGTGGTTTCCCATTCTCATTGGTGCACTAGGCCCCCTAGAGCACTTGAGCTCTGTTGTGGTTTTTATTCTGTCCCGTGTAGCCTCCATGCTCCTCATCTTATTCTGGGTTCTTGCTTTGTATGTTTGGGGGGGGGTTGGGAGGCAGGGCCCTGTTTGTAGGAAAAGAATGGTGTCAGCACAGGTGGTCCTCAATAGTTTGAGGTTTCAGTTACAGAAGAAAGATGGAAATCTCATTACAGTTGAGATGCCAGTGGAAGATGATCTTCCTTGACAGTGTACACATTTGTGGTCATTTGACTAGAAAAGGAGGATCATCGGAGGGTTTGCCTCTGAATATGTGCTCTGCAGGGCTGTGGAGTGTGTGAATACCTCAGAAGTCTGATTTATCTATTCCTAAGAAAGTGATAGAGAAGACGATGACAAAGATTAAAAAAAAAAAACCCATCCAAAAACCGATTTGGACTTCTGTATGTCTGTCTGGTGTGTGTTCCCCCTGCCTTTTATTCTCATTGACTTCTTCTCTGTGCAGCTATTGCCTTGATGACTACAGCAGTGATTTCTACCTGTGACCACGGTATAGTGGCCAAGATTAAGAGAGTGATCATGGAGAGAGACACTTACCCTCGGAAATGGGGGCTGGGCCCAAAGGTGAGTTGAATCCCTTAGTGAACTTGCAGCTATATTAATTCCTTTGATGGCAAGGTTTGAAAAATACTGTAAATTTCTTTGGGAAAGCATTACAGTGCACAACATGGCAGCGGTAGAGACTCTGAAAGTTCTACTTCATGACCACCCAGCCTTTTGTAGGAGAAAGATTGGCCCCATGTTTCTTTCACTTTTAATTCCCTGTTTTTTTTCTGTTGTGGGAATGAGACTGAATGAAGGGTAGTTTGCAGTTTGATACCTACTGAGCAGGACAACAAAATTGTAAGGAAGTTAATGCTGTCCATAGCTACAGGGCTCCCTTATTGAAGGGAAAGAGGAACTGTGACGTCTCTGGCTACAGAGCCAATTGTTACCGTTGCCAGAATCTGCTGCCACAAGGGTAGAAATCCTTTGCATTTTATGCATACAAAGGCAACACAGAACCAATTAAAATTTGAAATTAAAATCTTTTGGTTCCATTTGTATTTGAAGTGCCTCCATTTTCTTGGCAGTCACTACTTAGTAATGACTTAGATGCACTTTCAGAATAAGATCTGCCAAATCTGCTGGCAAATTATCTTGATGCTGGAGAAAAATGAATGCTGCCATTCAGAATTCTGCATCTTCAGTCTCTCCCGTCTCCTGTTGTGCCCATCTTCACAAAGCCTGTACTCAATCTTTCCATCTTGTCTGCTCTTTGTGGATAGACTCCTTGCAGAAGGTGGTTTACAATAGTTGAGGTCTTTTCCTCCTCTCTTCTCCACCTTCCAACCATGTCACCATCTCACCCAAATTGCTTGCTCCAAAGTTACCACTGATGTTTTAATTGCCAAATCCAGTGGCCTTTTCCTTAGGTAAGTGGCCTTACCTTCTTGATCAGGCAATCCTGAACTACCATAATAACCACTGGTCAGCCTGCCTCTAGCCTTCATCAGTTCCCTGAAGCACACCTTGTGATCAAGAGGCTTCCTTTTGTCTTAAGGCTCTAGGAAGCTCTGCTTGTCATTCAAAGTCCTTCCTATCCCCGTGCCCCTCCTCCTCACCCTTGCCAATTTTACATTTTATGTCCCAGTTGGTGACACTGGCCTCCTGGTTGTTTCACAAACAAGACCCTACATCTCTTGGCTCTGGGCATTCTGTCCAGCTCTCCCACTTTTCTTTCAAAAGATATAGTATTTTGTGCCAGGACGTCTGCCATTAGTTCTGTGACAACCTCTTGCCCTGTTTTCTACCTGTGAAAGCAGGGTGGTGCCGCCTGCCCTGTTGCTTTCAGATTCGAAGGAGATGAAATCTCTAAAATGCTAATAGTTCCGATTTGTGAAATTCACATAATATTGGCTACACTTAAACAGTGCAGAATTGGTTGTTATTTAATAAAAATTGACTTTTTTGTTCATGAGGCAAGTCAAAAGAAGATGATGATCAAGCAAGGTCTTCTGGACAAGCACGGAAAGCCCAATGATAGCACACCTACAGCTTGGAAGGCCGACTACGTGGACTACAGGTGACTGGAGCAGCCTTTGGTCCCTGGGGGGGGGGGGCAGGCTTGCAGCAAGGTGGAAGCATTGTCTACACAGCACAGGGGAACCCGGGTGACTAATATACTAAGTCACAAAGTAGAGGTCGCAGATAGAAATGGGCAAATGAAACCATTGAAGCTGAGTGAAATGGTTTCCCTTGACTTGGTTCATGGGCACGATGATTGAAGGGCAATGTGGGGAGACAGGCTGGAGTCTTTGAGTTAACCATAAAGCAGACAGTTATCCCTTTTTAGTCTTGCTCTTGTGGCTTTAGAGGGAGTCAGTCTGCAAAATGAAATGGTGAGCTGCTTCTGTTCAGCATCAAGTGTGTTTGATGGTGACTTCAGCTTTGCCAAACATCACCAGATACTCAAGGACTTCAGTACTTGTAATACTGACATTTTACTGAAAATGACTTCCTCCTTTCTTTCAGTGTAACTGTGAAGAAAGAACCAGGTGTTGTAGTTGAACCCCTGAAGACAGACAAGACAAGAAAGGTGACTAAGCTGTTCCTTCCTAGCTGTTTAGTGGGTACACTTGGGAAGTGCACCAGGGTGTCCATGCCCCAATTTCTAAGTTAAGGGTGTGGGTTGTGCTCTAGCAATGGGGTGGGGCTTATCAAGTTCCAAGAAAGCGGACATGAAGTGTCAGATCAGCTGTCATTCCCAGAGCAAGAGCCTAAACAGGAAGGCTCTGTGTATCTCTGTGACGCATTTCAGGAATCAGGGTCAAGATTAGATAGGCAAGAGCCACAGGAAGCAGAGTATTTTGGACTTGGATGAACAGTGGGTTTGTTCCCAGAAGTTGCTGAGCAATGCACATTTGAAGAATGACAATTAACATTGGGCATAGCTTGATAGGAAGCTCAAGAAAACGCTGTGGGTCTAAAGTGTTGTGGACGTTTTTCCTTGTTGGCTTTCTTTTGGTTAATTCTTTCAACTTGTTTTTCCTGATCCTTGCTCTAAGTTTACCATTTTCCTTATTGAGTTTAACATTTTTGTTTTTAAAATAGCGGAAACGAGAAGGGGACAGTGAAGAGGAAGCCGATGTTGCTCCTGGGTACAGTGATTATAGTGATTATGGGGATTATGGGGAAGAGAATGGCGAAGAGGATGAAGAAAGCAGTGAGGAGGATGCAAGTGGTGAAGTGCAGGAAGAGGAAGAAGAGGAGGAGGAGGAGGAGAAAGTAGTAGGAATAGATAGTGATGGAGGAGGTGTTGAAGAGGAAGATGATGGTGACGAAGTTGCAGCAGGTGATGATGAAGATGAAGAAAGTGAAGCCTTTACTCCTCAACTGGAAGTCAGCAAAAAAGGGAAGAAGAAGAAAAACAAAAAAGAGAAAAAGGCTAAAGTTGAAGTAGAGAGTAGCAAATCAAAGGAATCGGTATGTATTCTAGATAAATGAGGCTTACTTGGTTATCACTTAAAGGGAATCCTCCTGGTTTTCGAAAGGAAATGCTGTTATATAGGTACTGGGGAAGACTGGCATGGTCAAGTCAGCAAGTATACATTCAATATGTTGCCAGCAGGCTTTCTTTTTTTGACCCAGTTACATTGTCCTAATATTGAAGTGATGAGCACATCACGTCAACGCTGACTAGTTCTTTTGGCATTCAGTGAGTGGGCATTGCCACTAAAAAATGTCCAATGTTCATTATGTAACCAGCTTGACTCTCTTGACCTTTTAGGCCACGGAGAGCACCAAGAAGAAGAAGAAAAAGAAGAAAGCCAGACTAACGAGTGAAGATTCCGACTAGTGAGCATCCATTATGGGGGACATGATGGAAGCCTTCTCTCCACAACTCTCCACAACTGTTTGGGAGGAAGAGTGGCCAGTGGCTACCGTTGACCCCGCTACTTGGAATATACTTCCTGTATATCTTCTGTGGTGTGGGGATAGAGTAATCCCATCTTGTCCTGTTTTAAGGATATTGGCAAGGGCATGGGTGAGAAATATATGCAAAACTGCCCATCAGCAGTAGCAGATTCTGTACTATAGCTTACATTTAGAGCAACAGGTGGCCATGCTATCCACATATACCACCTAGTAGCTGTATGCAGCTGTTTTTAATTTGCTCATTTTATCTGTTTTACATCATGGATCGAGGGTGTTGACCTGTTTCTTTCTTCCTTTCTTCCTTTGCTGAAAAGTTTATAAAACATTTTTATGTTTTGCACAGGACAGAAGCCCCCATTGCTAGTGGAGGTTAGCTGTAGTGTGGTCATGTCTAAAGAGGGCCCCAAAACAGCTTCTCAGACTCCCTGTCTGAGTCACTTTGTCCCCTCCAAACACATCTCCTGGCATGGAATGTGCTTCTTCCCGCAATACGATAGCTTGTGTGTTGGTGAGCCTCTGAAGAAGAGGGCTCTTGGAATTGTTTCAAGTTCCCAATCTTCTGAGCCACCTTAGATGGAGATGGGTGTTTGCAATGGAGCCATCCGTCCTATATATACATATGTGTGTATCTCACACACACACACACACACACAAAGTGATTCTGCACCCATCCTCCCTCCCACTCATTTAGTTCAGAGACGGGGGTAAAACAACTAAATGGCTGTAGGGGAGGAGAAAAGTTGTAATTTTTATTTGCTTTTTATTCAAAATAATAAAACATAAGAATTAGTTTTTAAGGATTCTTGTCTTTTTTTGGGGGAGGCTGAAGTTCTAGCTTGTCTGGGGAACTAGTTTCCTTGACTAAGTTTTATATATTTTTATATATACTTAATATTTATCATTATATAATTTCTTTCACCTGAGGAAATCCTCCCCCAATGACTTCATCATGACACGACATCATGGTCGAATATAACAAAGTAATAGTAGTACTATTATAATATTAATAGTACTATTATATACAAAGTATGCTCTGTTGTAATATTACAATGTGTAATAATAGTACAATAATAGTAAATACAAAGTACAATACTTTATACTATTGTAATGGTAGTATAAATATAGTATATACAAAGTATACAATATAGTATAATGGCACTCCAGCCTTCAAGCTGGAAATATAGAGTAATAATAATATAAATATATAGCATAGTGTATAGAGTGTAATAATATAAGTATATATATGCATATGCAAACTGGAAGGTATTGAATGGGTACAGAAACCGATACCCAGGGCACAGACCTTGAAGTCAGGACCTGAGTTCAAATTCTTAAGGTTCCCATTAAAATTGAGCAGGGTGGGCACGTTAAAAACCAACTTTCTTAAAACGACCTTGACCCCAAACTAGACCCTCAAGACCTGCAGTTGTAATCCTTAATTACAGCCAGACATTATGCATCATTGAGTGATTCTGGTCTTCAAATTCTCTGCTGAAAAAGACTTAAAAGAGGCTGGAGAAAGGAAATTTTGAAAGTGATTTTAAGGAACATGTTGAAATGAGGAAATTTAGGACAATTGGAAGAGGTAAAATACATACAGTGAGTATGGCTCAGGATGGGAAGGGAAAGAGCTGAAAAAGTTGATCAGAAAAGAAAATGGCTTACAGTTGCTAAGAAACTATTAAGCTGAAAAGGCCACAGCTTCCAGGGGATATTTTTCCCAAGAGTTCTTTGGGAAAAAAAGACGAAGTCTCAATTAGCATAGTTTTGCACTGACATAAATTGAGTGTAATGACAGCTTCAGTATCTGCTGAGAAAAGCCCTTGCATGAATGAGTTGGGAACAAGAAATTTGAGTGTGCTGTTTGAATCTCTCCCATAGTCTTTCCCCAACTCCACTCCCAAGTGAGGAAGGGACAATAAAAGTATTTCTAAGACAGAAGTGGGGCTAATGGGGGAGGGGGAGTACCTGGGATGGAGGAGGGGAAACTGCATTGGCCAGAAGTGGGAAGAATGGGAGAGTGCAGAGGAAGTAGGAAGTAAGGAGAGCTTCAAGGAATGCTGAGTTAGAGGCATTTTTAAAAAGTTTCACATAATCAAACAACTCGAGTCAGATTCTGAACTTGGTAAAAACTTTCCTCAGTCGTTCTCAACTCCACCTCACCTAAAGAACCAAGTTTGGATGCAGATGTCACCAAAAACAGGTAGCTGGGTGGGTAGAGTGCTGGGTTGGGGGTCAATAAGAGGAGTTCCAGCCTCCCACTTCCTAGCTTTGTGATTGTGGGCAGGTCAATTTACCTGGGCTTGCCTAATTTCCTCATCTGTCAAGTGAGCTGGAGAAGAAAATGGCAAACTGCTCCAGTGTCTGCCAAGAAAACCCCATGAACGCAGAATTGGGCACAAGGAGGTGGGCCAGCAGGAACGAACACCTACTGGTCCTGCTCTGAGAAAGTCATCTAGTCATGTCTAATGTCAAAGTGATTTTCTCTGTGGATAGTCACTAGATGCTGTGAGAAAGGTAGGCTTTGAACTCCAACCAGGGGATTTTATTTTTCATTCTGGAGGTGATAGGGAGCCACTGCAGTTTGAGTAGGGAGGTAACATGATGCCACTTTGGTGTCTGGAGGGCAGTAACGAGAGCCTGTACTAGAGTGCCACAGGAAAGAAGTATTGGTGAAAGTAAAGTTGCCAGGCCTTGTCCCCTTGTCCTTTGCCCCCCACTTGGGGAGGGGAGCGTGAGGAGTTCAGGATGACTCTTAGATTGGAAGGGGGGAAAGGGGTAGAGTGGACTGGGAGGATGGTAGTGCCTTCCACGGTATTGGAAAAGTAGGTTTGGGGGAGGGGGGCAAGGATGGTAATGAACATTTAAAACATGTTGAGTTTCAGGTGTTCATCGGGCGAGACCTGTCTGAGAGGCACATGGGAGATTGGAGTGCTGAGAGCCTGAGGCTGGAAGGTAAATGGGAGAATCAAATGGTCATTCAGTCCACGGAAGCCGATTCCCCAAGTGAAGTCGCTACACGTGTGCCGAGTCTGAGCTGGTGCTGCCAGTGACTGCTGAGAATCTGTGCAAGAGGCAGCACTTGGGAAAAGGTTACAGTTTGTTTAAAAAAGGAGGGGAGGGGGAAGAATGGCTTCTGAAAGCTTGGACTGGAAGCATTTGAAAATCCGGGATCAACAGTAATCTACCAAATCCTTAAACACATTTAAAAAAGGAGGTTGCTAGTTAGGACCTTGAATTTAGCAATGAATTGGATGAGCCTGGCTATGAAGCCCAATTTTTAGGAGCCAATAGCGTGACATGGTTTTGAAGGAAAAAGGGATGGTGAATTTAGATAGCATGAAGTGTTGGGTCCCATGGGAAGGCCTAAAAGTCAGGACTGGAACAGACTCCAGAACAGGGAAGGAACTGGCCCTGGTCCCAAGGGCCACGTGACTGCAGCAATAGAGCGACCGCGAGAAAGAAGCATCTGCCGAGGCCTGGGAGACAAAACGGGCATTTGCACAGCGACATTTTTATTGCTACTTAAGGCTTCCCTGCACATCAGTTTTTGGCATTTAAAGAAATTGCACAAGTATAAACATTTGCATCATTCTACTAGACAGACACCCTTCCCCAAAGCAAACAGGACGAAGCTTGTGCTCCCTGGGGAGACAAGACAACAAGAGAGAAGCAGAAAGGGAGCTGGAGCAGCTGCAGCAGTGGCAGGGAGAGGCTGGGGCGTGCAGGGCCAGGAGAAGCCTAAAGACGAGCTCGGTTTCAATCCTTTTCTCCTTGTTGATTTTCCAGTTGATTTCTATTCAGTAATTTAGATCCCTCTCCAGCGATTCTTGGAGAGGGAGTCTTGCACGAAAGGTCTGACTGCAACCTTGACCTATCTTTGGTGGGTGGGTAAGTCTAGGAGCAGAAGCAGCAAGCCTGGACTAGCTGTGAGGAGGGAAAGACCAATGGAAGCATTGCTCCCATTGGGTGCTGGGGCAAGATCAGGAAAAGCAAGCTAATGTGCTCAGTAAACCCAGGACACGGGCACCCACTGGGGGGAACTGCACGCCTGCTCAAAGGCCTCTTGCACTATCTTGAGGCTCTCATCAATACCATTATTTACCAGCGTGAAATCAAAATAATGTGCATATCTGTGATGGATAGTCTCAGAATCCTTTTGCAGTTGCTGCAAAGCTTCCGACTGCAAAGAGAAAAGGAACAATAAGTGAAATCCTGTTGCCTTTGTCAGCTATGGGCTCTCCCTCCACCCCCCTGCCAGGACCTTAGCATCGTTTCTTGGATAATCTTTCCAACCCTGATGGCTGCAGTGGCAAAACAAGGCAAAAACATATCTAACCTATAGCAAACTGCTTGGAGGGAAGGAGAAAAAGGTAGGACACAAAAGTCTTACAAAAATAAAATACTATTTAAACAAAAAAAAGACAAAAAGAATCCCAGTTAGCAGCCATGGGGGTGGGAGGGGAGGAAAAACAGGTGGAAAAGGTGAAAAACCCTTTGCCTTCCACAGAACAGCCGCCCCCTTCCCCCAAGTCTATGGAGCCCCAGAGAGAGGAGAATCTTTGCAGCCCCCAGACTCTGAATCGATGAATGGATGAAAAACAGCCAGTTTTTGCAGTACGTATCCTTCTACTCCGAAGAGGAAACAGATTTTTTTTTTACATTTTTGACTAAACAAGCAGAGAGATGGAGAAATCTATAGCAAGTTTTTGACAAGGAATCTTGTAAAAAAAAGACAACTGTGGGTATGAATGTTATATATAACACACACATATGTTATATACACATACACACATGTTATACACACATGTGTTATATATAACACACACATATAAAAACATGTAAATATACACATATTTATATGTACAAATTGTAATAGAGAAAACAAGTGGCCCACTCCAGCTTTGAGAAAGTTCTTTTCTCGCTTCCTTTCTTTTTTGTTGTTCTGGAGGGGAAGGGGTTTGAAATTTGTTAAGTTTCACTCCCTGTCTCCCCCTTCCCCCACTTCCCCCGAAGTAGTCCGCTCTATGGCTGGAAAGGTTCTCTTCCCACTCTGAGGTCAGCCTGCTGGCATTTCTATTTCTGCTGGAATAAACATGGGGCTCAATGTCTTTCCCAACCAATTTTCTACCTAAATAACCCTTTCCCAATGAATAAACATGAACCTTTTACATACATCTGGATGGATATTTGGTTTTATACCTCCCAGTTTCCCTTTTTACTTTTTTTTCCATGTAAATTTCATTCTGATTTTGTCCAGCTCATATAATAAATGATATAGTAATAATAATTAATGAGCTCATAATAATGCTATCTAAACGAATTGACTCTCAAGGGTAATAATGAAAACTGGAAAGAAGGAATGGCAGGATGTATCAGTGCCAGATCTCAAAATGTGCTCCCAAGTCCCAACCACTAGTGAAGGGGCCGATCAGTGGAACAAACATGCCAGCTACTGAGAGAGGGAAGAAGTCACTTTTGACAGAAACTGCTAGGAAAACTGGACTATTTGTTATAGCCCTCAACTAGAAGAAAGAGAAGTGAGGGAAAGGAGTACCTTTCAGATCAATCGATAGGGGAAGAGATCATGACTAAAACAAGCACAGCGAGTTGGAGAAATGGATATCAAGTTTCTCTGACAAGGAGTCTCATGCAAGAGACACGTATGTATATGTAAATATAAAAAGTACACGTCTTTACATATACAAGTTATAATAGATAAAAGAAACAAGTGATTTTCAGAAGAAATCCAAGTTATCATGAAAACAAGTTTTAAATCGCTAATTATTTAAATAAATGAACATAAAATCAACATCAAGATTCTGCCCCTCAGATTAGCAAAGATGACCAATGAGGAAAATAGTGGGGAGGATCTGAGAAACTAGGTAGTTTCTAGCACACTGTTGGTAGAGCTATGAAGTAGTCCCAACATTCTGGAGCACCACTTGGATGCCCTCTGAACCGGCAACCAGGGCTACTGGGTCTATACCCCAAGAAGAGCAGAGGAAAAACCTGCCCCCAAAATTGGACTATTGGGGAAAGGTTAAATTATGGGATTAGAATGTTGTTACATAAGAAATGATCAAATAGAAAGTGAGAAGGGAAAAGGGAATACTCATTAAGAGTCCACTGTGCTGGGAGAAGGAAATGGGCAAACCACTCTGTTATCTTTGCCAAGAAAACACTTAAAACACTAACAATATAAGATCAGATGAGTCCCTCGAGCTAGAGGGGCCTGGTGTCTGTGGGCTCTCTAAGAGTTGGGCATGACTGAATGACAACCACCAATGTGCCAGGTACTGGGCCAAGCACTTTAAACAAATATGCCACCTGATCCTCACAACAGCTCTGGGAGACAAGTAGTGTTGTTATTCTCATTTTAGAAACGGTAGGAGAGGGAGGCAGACAGGTTAGGTGACTTGTCCAGAATCCAAAGCTAATATATATCTGATAACATATTGGAACTCAAGTCTTGACTTCAGGTGGCCCAGGCCTGGAGTCAGGAAGGCCCACCTGAGTGGGCTTCAGACACTAACTGTGTGACCTCAGACAAGTCACTTTACTCTGTTTGCCTTAGTTTCTAATTTGGAGAAGGAAATAGCAAAAAATGCCAAGAAAACCCGAAATGGGGTCACATCCTCTTGATGAGGGTGAAAGAGACTGTAAAAGCTGACTTAAAGCTTAATATAAAAACAAACAAAAAAAATGAATTCACTAAGCTCTTGGCAACTGGTCCCATCCCTTCTAGGCAAACATTAGGAGAAGAAATGGAAGACGCATCAGATTTTATATTCATGGGCTCAAAGATCACTGTAGATAGTGGTTGCAGTCAGGAAATTAAAAACCTGTGACAAATCCAGTCAGCATACTAAAAAGCATCACCTTGCCAACAAAGGCCAGGTCAAAGCCACGGCTTTTCCGGTAGCAACGTATGGCCGTGAGAGCTGGATTAGAAGGAAAGCTGAACACCGACGAATCGACACTTTCAAATCATGGTGCTGGAGAATACTTGCTCCTTGCACAGCAAGGAGGTCAAATCAGTCACAATTTAAAATTAATTTTGACTATTCACTGGAAGGTCAAATGCTGAAGCTAAAGTTTAAATACTTTGGCCACATAATGAAAAGATGGGACTCATGGGAAAAACCTGTGATGTTGAGAAAGATTAAAGGCAAAAGGAAAAGAGGATGGCAGAGAAAGAGAGAATGTTATGGAAACAACAAACACGAGTTTGGACAGACTTTGGGAGACAGTAAAGGACAGAAGGGTCTGGTGTGACCACAGTCCATGGGGTCACAAAGAGTTGAACAACTTTCTGACACCAGGCCTAGTGCCCCGTCATCCAGATGATCTGAGCTAATTTGAACCAATGAAAAGCAAAGTGAGCAGCACTAGAATGAGTTATAACTCCATAGAGAAAAACAGCTTTGAAAGATTTCAGAACCCTAACCAATGCTGTGATCATAGCCTTCTTTCTCCTCCGAGGATCTTGTGGTTGTATTTGCCATGGGCTTTTGTATACAGTAGGCAAAAATTATTTCTTAACTATTTTGAAATATTTCTGCTAAGATCTTTGGCGTCTTTCAATGACTTGGAGTCATTGAAAAATTTGGTGAGCATTTGCCTGGCAGCACACAACAGAAATCTTGCAGAGTCTTGTGAGCATATCCACTGTGCACACATTAAATAGTGTTCTGTCCACAAGGGGATCAGAAGCGTTGTAAAACACCTTCAGTTTTCCCAGATTGCTCTGGGCAAATCCACATTGGCCGAAGATGTTCACAACTGGGAAAAGAGAGATCCCTACGATCTGTAAAACCCAGTTTAAAAAATCCTAACCTGAAACATTTTCCTTTTTCTTTTTAAATAGCATACATATCAGAAACTTCAAGTCTAAATACTATGGACACACTTTAATTCTTGATCAGTATTGAGAACTCAAGAGACGGGGCAGCTAGGTGGTGCAGTGGATAGAGCACCAGCCCTGAAGTCAGGAGGACCAGAGTTCAAATCTGGTCTCAGACACTTAACAGTTCCTAGCTGTGTGACCCTGGGCAAGTCACTTAATCCCAACTGCCTCAGCCAAAAAAAAAAAAAAAAAAAGAGAGAACTCAAGAGACACTCTGCCCAGTTTTTAGGAGACCACGTTAGCAATCTGTAGGAAGCCAGTCACACAGGCAGAATCACCACCAAAACCCCAAACCCGAGTGGCCATGGCTTTGCCACATCAAGAACAAAGGAAGGAAGAAAGCGGACTTTCCTCCACAGATTTAAGGAACAATACGCTTTTTCTAACTAGCTTACTAAATACTGTTTTCTCCTGGGAAATTTCAAGCATATCCATGGAAGGGCACTGCCCTTTGGCTGGCACTTACTTCTCGGTGTGCATGGATAGGCAAGGGCCTAGTCAGGAATTGCTTTTTTTTTCTCCTCCTTCTTGTCACACATTGCCTAGGGTAGGTGCTTCATGAACACTTCTTGGATTAAATGGAATTTCCTTAAAGGTGGGAGTGCAGGGAAGATGGGAGGGGAGTCTTCCCTAAAGGACCATATCAAATATGGACTACCTCTCCTTATGTTACAGTAAGGAATTATTCCCTTCATCCTTTTCAGAAGCAGAGAAAGAAGAATTCTTTCTCTGCACTCAAGAAATGGGAAGAGGAGGAAGTCATTCTCCAAGACGTGTCACTGCAGACAGTTGGATAATAACACCTAGCTCCCACCCCGCCCTACCATGGAGGGTGTTCCAGACCTTCCTCTCCTCTCTCTGTCATCATCTTGTGACCTCCCCCAGACAAGGGCTCTGGCTTTGCAGAGTGATGTGGTACAAGGGCAGCTAGCCAAACACAAGTGCCAGGAATTGGGAGACCAGGGAACAATTCACAGTTGTGTAGGGAGGAGGCAAAGAGCATCAGGGGAAAAGGGAATCGGCATATAAAGAAAGGGAAAGAGCTGGAGATGGGGGGGAGGGGAGGAGTAGCTAGTGCAGATGACGGAGAGAGTGGGATCCCTGGGGGTCATTGCTTCTCTTTGCCCCCAAGGGTTCATCAGAAAATGCCATCTATTTAGTAGAAGCAAGGAGTAGTGAGAGTGGGTGCTACACAGATGCTAGCGAGGGCCCTCTCCCTGTTTAATCCCAAGAGTTCCTCCCCTCTCTCCAGTGCCATCCCACCTGTTGGGCCCTGTCCGTCGGAGCGATGAAAACGATGAAGGGGGACAGTTCTGCTGTCCGAATGATCTTCAGGGTCTGGGGAGAGAAAAAGGGAAGAAATGAAAGTGAGTAAAAAGAATAACTTGAAGTCAATAAACTTGGTCTCAGTTGAGTCTCCCACGAGTTCTGCCTGAGAAGGAGGTACTACAGCCCTGCTATCTTCCTTCGCTGGATACTGAAAGATTCCACATCTTGAACCCAGATCTCTGCTGGCTCCAGCTCTTGTACTGCAAACGGCAGTTCTCCATGCAATTTAGAAATCAGTACTTTGCTACCCCATACAGCCCTGGGCATTGGTTTTGACCTTCACCTTCTTCAGGTCTGTTTTCAGAGATGCCCTTTCTGCGCCTCCGTCTTCTCTAAAATGAGCAGTGGGAAGAAGTGGGCAGGTTGAGCCTGGAGAAGAAGGCTCAGGGGACCTGTGGACTGAGACTCGCCTGAAGAAGAGGGCCCCAAACAGGGGACAGAGGCAAGAGTGACAAAGAGGGGAGCCTGAAGCTTAGCGGCTCCCTCCCCGAGTGCCCCTCAAAAGTTTCCCAAGTCATTCCTCAGCAGAAAGCAGCAGGATGATGTATCCGTGGCTCTTGTTGCATGCAGTATAGTGCAACCAGAGAGTCATATGGAGCAAAGAAAATCTGGTGATTTCTGCCCCAAAGTGTTTTAGGAAGACACGACTCAAAAAAGTTTCCCAGAAACCTTGAGGGCACGGACCATTCTCGCCCTGCCACCACCACATGCTTTAGCAGCGAGGAAGCCTACGTGCCTCTTCTCAGAAGAATTGTTTAAAAGTATTCAATAAAATGCATAAGATTGCAAAGGAAAGCAATTAGACTGAAAAAGAATTACTAAAAATTTTTGGCTGAAACCCATCATATACTCAGCTCTGATGAAGGCTACATGTCAAACTCATAGTAATAGTCCTTCTCCAGAAGGGGAGAAAAAGCTGGCCCAAGCTCTAACACGACCTCGATCCATTTCAGGGACAGGTTCAGCTAACCAGGGCCTACACACCTCCATCCATCCTTCCTGCTTCCTTGGCTTTGGGACCGTTTTTACAAAACGCCTTCTCTGCTGATGTCCTAAGATGTCCTTGGCCAGCCTCGGGATCCAACAAACAACAGAGACTGTCTTTCTCAAGGGACGCCCTTATGATTCCTCCACCAACCTGAAGCCAGGGCTTCCTATCATTAAGTATGGCTGCGTTACCATTTCCTACTGTCCAGTGATGGCCACTCTACTGAGATGCTTTTCTGTTTCAACTGACTGAAGCTAGCAGGCAGCAAAGTGCTTTGGCCCAGCCCCCTGCCCATCCACGGGGCCCAGGACCAGCCCTGTCCATTCACCTGGGGCTCAATGTCCAGGATGGCAACTTTGTCCTGCTGATGGATCTGATGCAAGGTCTCAAATTTGGTGCCAAACATGTTGCCCTGGTAACTGCCAAACTCCAAGAACTCATTGGCCGAGATGTTCTTGGTCATCTCCTCAGTGGAGATGAAATGATAATCCTTCCCGTTTTCCTCACTCTTCTTTGGAGGTCGGGTGGTGTCTGCAGAAGAGATCCCAAAACAGTCAAGTTCAGGCTTTCTCTCTATCAGCTGGACTGGGGCCCTTGCCTCCTGACTGTTCATCTTCCCAACACCAAGGACCACCCAAAAGTCACTTCCCTGCTGAAAAGCCCTCACTGGTTCCCTACTGCTTTCAGGCTAATGTAGCAATGCAGAGGCATCTATCTGACATTTAAAACCCTTTACAATTGGGCTCCAAGCTTTTCTCCCATTTATTTCGTGTTATTTTCCTTTTCCCCATCCCCACACTCGGATCCAGCTGTTTCCCACATATGCCTCGGCATCCCTCATCACCATGCCTTCCCCACACCTGGTACGCCCTCCCTCCTCACCGCTGCCTCGCCTCCTTAGAATGCCATCAAGATTTTTCCCAGATGGCCTAGCAGAAGGCCTCTTCTGGTATGACCTTCTTTCCCTCCTACAAAAAGGACTTTCTGTTTATTTTGCCTCTTCTTTATTTCTACCCAGTCGAATGGATGATCCTTGAAAGCTGAGATTGGTTTGTATTTTTTGTTTCCCTTGTGGAATATTAGAGAGATGGGAGGAGAGAATTTGAAACTGTGATTTAGTTGGAGGGGAACTCCCCGTGTGGAAATTGTACCCCTCAATACACATGGACAACTTGCCTTTAAGTCCTAAGAGAAATGCCTAGGGTTAGGGTTAAGTGACTTGCTTAGAGTCACACATAGTATGTGTGAGAGGCACGGTTCGAACTTGGATTTTTCCCAATTCTTAAGCTAATCATTATCTAGTAAGCCAGTTACCCTGCCACTTTTCTCGAGCACAGTAGGTGCTTAATAAATATTGCATAAAGAACAGCATAGACAGTAAGGTCCTTGAAGGAAGGGAAGCATTTTGTTGACTTTGTCTTGTCTGTTTCTCTGGAGCGCCACATCTACTTTGAAATGTCTATGGCCAGGACCTTGAGCAGGAAGCAGACAAAAGTTAATGCCGGCCCCAGCACTTGGGCAAAGCGGAGCCATTGGACCAACTCACATCTCACAGAGCCAGCGAGCTAGCTGGCCAATGGCTGACTGGCACCACAGGCCAAGGCCTGGGAATCTGTCTTCAAAGGTTCTCTCTGGGGAGCACATGTGACTGTTAGCTCAGGTCAAAGGGTAAGGACTAAGCCAAGGACAACTTAGCTTCTGAGTAGAAACAGAAACTGGCTACTCCACATCGGGGTCACCAAGCAGTAGGGCAGAGGCAAAGCCAAGAGACCTGCCCTGGCAGTCTATTGCTGCAGGTTTCCCAGAGCTTTTTTAGGCTTTAAATGGCACCCCCATCCCACCCCCACCCCCCATATGCAGATGACTGATTTCCAGGCTAGAGCTTGGCTAGGAAGCTCCCTTTTCCCAAGGCTACTTACACGGAGCTGGGTACACAAACTTCTCTGGGTTCTTGTTGACCAGGGCATTCTTGATGTGGCTGCGACCTACTCCATTGGCTCCTGTTTGGGGAGAGAAGAGAAAGCCAGCAAGTGGAGTTTAGCAGCAGCCAGACTACCATCCCCGCTCCAGGAAAAGGGAAAGGAAGGGCGGAGTGGAGCTGTGTCCGCTGGCTCCCCGGACACAGCACCAAGGAGAGCAGATCCCGGCAGTTCTTGGCCGTTCTGGCTGAAGTATGTGAACCACGGGGGGAGCGGGATAGAAGGAGCAGGGGGGTCAAATACTAGGCAATCATCCTTCCTCTCTTCCCCCACGGAAGTGAGGGCAAAGAGTTTCTTTCCTCAAGCCCTTCCCCCCCTCTCTGTCTGGGCCATTTCCATAAAGGTTCAGGGATCCATACGCTAAAGTATCTTTAGACACTCTGAAGAAGCTCAAAGAAAAGCAGCCAACTTCATGTTGAATGTGGAATGAGCCACCTTCTCCCTCTCTCTTTCCTCTGGGTCTCTCTACCTGTCTCGTGTGATCATGCTTCCAATGCCAAAGCACCAAAAGCGTGTAACAGAAGCCTGAAAACTCGAGCTGAAGGTCATGACCTCGGCCCATCTGGACTGTTCCTTCTGCCTGGTCACTTTCCCTCTGCATCTTCCTCTTATTTCCCAAGCAGACATCTCTTCTTGACTTTTTAATATTTCAGACTGACACCATAAGTCGACTGTAAGGTCCCGGAGGCCAGAAACAATTACATTTTGGTCTCTGTAACCCCGGCAGGTGGCCCTCTGTCCAGCCCCTGACAGCATTCCCTCCCTGTATTGGCCCTCCGCCATAGGCCAGGATAGACACCATGGTTCTGGGTTCCTGCCTCCCAACTCCACCACTGCCTTCTAATGGGCTTTAGGGAACCTCTGCTGCCTTTCACTCCTCTTTCTAGGTGAATGCCATTGGACTGAGAACTTCTCCAATGCGGTTAGCTTTTCTCTGCTGCCGGTGGGGCGGGCCGGGGGCTCTTCACACACCTATCAGCACCAGGGTCTTCCTCTTGAAGGCAGGGAGCTGCACAACCTCCTCATAGGAAACCACATCCAACTGATCAAAAACTACGGCAAAGAAAGAGAGGTCAATGAGTTAGTAGCAAGGCTCAGCAACCTAGCGGTATGGCGCTCCTCATCACCGCGACCTACAGGGCAGTGCCTTTCTCGGGGCACCTTCTGGTGTCCAGCCTCACTCCACTTCCATTCTATCTAGTGCTAAGACCGCTGATTTTGCCTTCATCTCTCAACGATCCTCCTTCTCCCTTCTGATATTACCACTTCCCTGGTGCAGGTCTCCTGCCCGCTGGTGGAGCTGCCTGCCTCAACGCCCCCCATTCACTCATCCCCTACGGAACTGTCCAAGTGATTTTACTAATCACTAATCACCTTATTTTCCTAAGAACAGGTCTGATCATGTCACTTTCCCTTCGCCCTCCCCCCCCAACAATTGACTCGAGAGCCTCCCTCTCAATGCCAAGGCCAAATATAGAGTCCTGTACTCCAAGTCCTTCATAGCTTGCCCCTCCCTTACCTTTCCAGTCTTCTTATACTTCACCCCCCACCACACTTTTGATGCAAGAACAACATTCCCCATCGCTGACTCCAGGCCTTTGTCCTGGCCGTGCCCAGCCTAGGACACTCTCCCTCCTCATCGTCACTTCCCGACTTCCTCAACTCCCTTCAAGTCCCAGCTAAAATCCCACCTTCTTCAGGAAAAGCCTTTCCTGATCTCCATGATCAGTGCTTTCCCTCTTGTCGATTTGCAACCGATCCTGTATTTTGCTTGTGGATACATGGTTGTTCTCCATTAGACTATGAGCTCCTTGAGGCAAGGGCTGTTTTTTACTTCTTTTTGTATGCCCATAATTTAGCACGGTGTGTGGTACACAGTAGGTGCTTCGTCAATGTTTACTGATGGACCGAGAGATCTATCTGAAATTGCTGGTGGCATACACTATATAACATGCCGGTCTGAGCCCATTTGGGGCCAAAATGGCTCCCAGTTTCTGTAGCAGTTCTTAGCTAAGGAGAAGGAGAAGGGCAAGAAGTTGATGGTAAATGCAACTTATGGAAAGAATGCTTGTTGTCTATGTTGTTCGGGAATGAATTGATTATCCAACTTTCTACGCTTAGAGACCGCTAGCACCCAGAACACTGGCTGGCTCGGTAGCTCTCTATGAATGCTCAAGAGGACTACAAGAAATTTGGGGGTCTCTGATGCCCCAGATCGCCCCAAAACATTCTCTGGGGTCTACTCAAGCTTGGCTTCTTTTTGTATTCTGACTGACCAAATTTTACTTTGACACACATCCATCTCAATCTTCCTGGCTTGCCAGCGGCCCTCTCGGTGAAAGTGCTTAACGTGTGACCCCCGGGTGACTTGTGCAGGGTAGCTTTGTTAGATACTTCACGTGTGACCTTTGTCAAAGTCCTAGATGACGTAAATCTTCCAGAACCTGAGGAAGGGAGCCAGCCCCTTCTTTCCAGCTTTCTCCTCCACTAAATGACCTCAGAAATTTCTAAAACCATTTCTGACTTTGAGATTTATTCTCATGAACATATTGCACCCCATTTTTGAGAGAAGGGGAAGATCAGCCCCAGTTCTTTGTGTTCTGCTCCAGCCCTCCCTACTTGCTTTCATATTCTGAGCCTTTCAGAGACGTGCCGACATGCTCTCGAACACACTGGACTGTCCGGTTCTTAGCCTCTATCCCACAAGGCGATCCCCTTGATCTTACCTTTCCCCATAACCATTCCTGAACTCTGATCACAGCCTCCTCCCCCATTCCCGTCTCTTCCTCTGTCTCATCCTTCCTAATCCTGTTCTTTCTCTTTACCCTGGCCTCTCACTCCTCCGTGGAGCCTATTCTGGCCTCCTTTTCCTCTTTTCACCATTAAGGGAAGGAAGGAGGGAGGGCGGGAGAAAAACTGAGCTCCAGGCAACTCCAGACACTTCTAAGTCCCTATTTTAAGCATTGTTCCCATCCCCAGTCTCTCCAGGCTCCCACAATGCCCCTCTGGCCTGGTTCTCCTCCCCATTCTCTGACTGCTTTCTCAGTTTCCCTCACTGCATCCACTCTTCTTAACCCCCACTGCAAGCATGGGTGTTGATGCCATAGGGCCTTGACCCTGGTCTTCTCTCTCTCCATTCTTCCCTCCAGTGAGCTCATTAAATGAGCTCATTAGTTCCTCTCAAATTGGTACATCCAGATGGAATTTCTCTCCTGCAATCTAGGGCAGCTACATGGCCCAGTGGACAGAGTACCGGCCCTGAAGTCAGGAGGATTTGAGTTCAGTTCCAGTCTGACACTTCGAGCTGTGTGATCCTGAGCAAGTCACTTAACCCCAAATGTCTCAGGGGAAAAAAACAGAAAACAGGTAAATTTCAAAAAACTTACAGAAGAACCTGGAAAGTCTCCTGAAATCCACATTGCCTAATGCCTGCTGCACACTTCTAGCTAGTGAGATGCCTCATGGCTAACTTAAACTCAATTATGGCTAAATCAGAGCGTATGACCTTCCCTCCCAAACGGCCCCAGTTGTGTTGCGGTAGCACCGTTCTGCTGAAATGGCTTCATCTTCAATTCTTCCCCCTCCCCTTCTTCCCTCCCGCTCGCCCCTAGTCATCTAGTTGCCAGACGCCATCAATTCTAGCTCTGCACATCTGTCCCCTTTCCTCTACTCATATGGCTACCACCCTAACTCAGGCCCTCATCGACCCTCGCCTGAACTATTATGAGAACTTCCTCATTGCTTTCCCTGCTCCCAGTCTCTGCCCCCATCATTCCATGCGATCGCAACAACAAAAGTAATACTAGCAGCTCACATTTACGGAGAGCTTCGAGGTTTGCAGAGTACTGAACAAATAGCATTTCATTTAATCTTCGCAACAACCTTGGGAGGGCAGGCCTACTATGATCCCCATTTTACAGTTGAGTCAGCTGACATGAATTATGTGACTTGCCCAGGGTCACATAGCCAGGCAGTGACTGAGGTCAGCTGTTGCCCCTGACTCCAAGCCCAGTGCATTGTGGTGCTCCCTAGCAGATCAAGAAATACTCTTAAAATATATTTGACCAAAGCATTTCCCTGCTAAAAAAAATCTTTATGATTCCCTCCTGCCTCTCTGATGAAACACCAAGTCTTTGGCCCGGCATTGACAGAGATCTCCAATGGGACAACACCCTGCTTTTTCTAGACATTTCATATGCCCCCAAACGGTGTACCAAGGCGATCGTCAAGCTCCTTCGTCCGGCTCGTCTCTCGGCCCGGAAGGCTCCTTACCATACCAACTCTACCTCTTAGCTTTCTTCTAGGCCCTATCAGGCCCGCCTCCTCCATGAAGCCTTCCCCGCCTGCTTCCCTTCCCCCCCACCAGGTGTTAGTTCTGTCTTCATCCAAGTACCTTCTACTTACCCAGACTGCCCTAGGTTGTGGAGCTCCTCGTATGCTTAGTATATGGCACCTCCTCAGTGCCTAGTGACCATAGTGCCCAAGTCACATGGCCAGTACCATCTAGGAGGAGACTTCTAATTCTAATTTTGATTCTCTGACTTCAAATCTTCCCCAGATCAGGAGCTCTGAAGCCAACTGGGGCGCTTGTTTTTAATTCTGTGATCACTGCCTTTCCGCGTGATTGGTTTCCTTTATAAACATGGATATTGTATTTGATTGTTCGGCTGCCTGCTACATCTGCCCCACAGCAGACAGACTGCCACAAGTCAGAGCCGGGAAGGTCTCGGTTTGAATCATGTCTCAGGCCCTTGTGGGCCTGTAACCCTGGACAAATTGCCTTGGTGAGCCCCAGCATAAAAACCAAAGGGGCTGCTAAGGGCCTACACTCACCCCAGAGGTGTTGCAGGGTTCCAATGGGCCAACCTTAGGGTGTCACAGAAATGTAGGCCATTCTCTGAGTGGCAAATGTTCCCGAGCGGGAAGGGCTCATAACCACACTAAGATGGTACTTCTGGGAGCTTTGGAGCCTTCCTGCAGGCCCATGAGCTTACTGGCTCCTCCCAACAAGCCCAGGAGGTAAGTGGGGCCTCAAAGGGAAGGAGGGCTGGCCTCTCACTGCCTCTTCTTGGACTTACCTGCTGAGGCGGGGCTTGGAAGGGTGCCGGGGTAGGCAAGAAGTGAGCCTCCAGGCCTCTAGCTAAGGAGGCTGCTAAGATCTCCACTTTATAGGCATGGAAAGAAGGTGAGCCCCAGGGTTTGTTCCTCAGTTGGGGGTCCTGAGTGAGGACATTCCACCCTGCCTCCCCACCAAGGGGAAGCCTCCCTGGGAAACGTGGTGAGGGGAAAGCCTGGGGAACGTGGGGGGGGGAAGGCTGGGGGTCCCCTGGCTTACTTGAGCTGTGCTTCGCAAGGTACTTGTCTTTGTATTTCTTCTTCTTTCCCCCAAAGGGGCTGCAGCTCGGGGACTCGGATTGAGTGGCTGACTGGGCCACACTTGCCACTCTCCTGGGGGAACCAAGAGCAAAAATAACTCAGTCACGTGGTGGTGGCTGGCGATTCAGTCCCCTGCCCTCACCCCTCCTTTTTTTTTTATTTTTTATTTTATAATTATAACTTTTTTTTTTGACAGTACATATGCATGGGTAATTTTTTACAACATTATCCCTTGCACTTACTTCTATTCAGATTTTTTCCCTTCCTCCCCCAACCCCTCCCCCAGATGGCAAGCAGTCTTATATATGTTAAATATATTACAGTATAATTTAGATACAATATATGTGTGTAGAACCGAATTTCTTGTTGCACAGGAAGAATTGGATTCAGAAGGTAAAAATAACAGTTTACATTCATTTCCCAGTGTTCCTTCTTTGCGTGTAGCTGGTTCTGTCCATCATTGATCAATTGGAATTGGATTAGCTCTTCTTTATGTTGAAGATTTCCACTTCCATCAGCATACATCCTCATACAGTATCATTGCTGAAGTGTACAGTGATCTTCTGGTTCTGCTCATTTCACTCAGCATCAGTTGATTTGTCTCTCCAAGCCTCTCTGTATTTCTCCTGTTGGTCATTTCTTACATAGCAGTAATATTCCATAACCTACACCAGGGCTGGAGAACAAGAGGCTTGGACACACTCCGTGCTCATCCCCGGCAGAGGAGAAAGGAGAAGGCTCTGAGGCAAGCATCAGCAATTCAGCTACGGGGTGACTAAGGGCGGCGATCAAGGGGCACGCATGCCGTGTGGCCGCGTACGCGGGACGGATGGGGAGAACCAGCGGCACGCGTGTTGGCCAGCAGATGAGGCTGAGCTTTACAAGAGGTGCCCTAAAATGTCTTCAGCTCCTTCCCATGTCTGGTACAGGAAAAAGCAACTTGTGACGGTCAGGTAGATCAGAGCATTTATAACACAGAGCAAACTAATGAATGAACAAGGAGGTGAGCCACATTTTAGGTCCCCGCAAAGGAGTCCTCCCAGTCACTACAATACAACAGACTGGCTCAGCCCCACCCACCTCCTTTTACAGATCAGGAAAATGAGGCAGCGAGAGCCAGCTGCTAGACAGAATGTCCACACAGGTATTCCTCATTCACAGTGGAGGTGGAGGACTACCACGGTACCCCCAATGTCACACCTAGAAGGAATCCTCACTCACACACAAGTGATTGTCTGACCTCTGCTGGGGGCCCCCAAGGAAGGGAAACTAGTGGCTTCCAGGGGTGGCCCCAGTCATTCTGGGGCAGCCTGAAGGTTTTTCTGACATCAAAGCCCAAATTGGCCTCTTTGAACGGCGTCCCTCCATTATTTCTGACTGTGCCTTCTGGAGATAGCTAAAGACTTCTGATCCTTCCTCCACATAAAAATCCTTCGAATACTTGAAAATACAAGTCTTCGTGGAGTCTTCTCCAGGCTCAACATGCCCAGGTTCTTCAACCATCCTCAAAGAAGATGCTCTCAAGGCCCTTCCCCATCCTACCAGTCTTCCTCCAGAGTCTCTCCAGCTTACCCCACCAATGAGCACAATCCTCCAGATGAGATTAAATGAGGGCAGAGCACCACAAACCGGTCACTTCCCTTTCCTAGAAGCTTAGCCTCTCTGAACACTGCCTCAGAATGAGATGGATGACCACTCCCAAATACTAACGGCCGTTTTTCTTCCCCCTGCCTCACCTTGTCAAATTCATTTCTATCTTCTTCAATTCAACTAAGTGTTGTACCCTGCCAAGAGCTGTTGGGATGCTCAGTCTGTTATCCTGTGTTAGCTCTCCCGTCCAGCTTGGGGTTTCGTGCCCATTGTGTATGCGTGCCATTATGCCTTTAAGTCATTGAGAAAAGTGCAGAAAAGCACCGAGCCAAGCACAAATCCCTCAAGGCACGCCACAGGAGACTTCTTGCCAAGCTGACGCTGAGCCGTCAAGGACTGCTCTTTGAGTTCGTCCAGTCTACAAATTCTGAATCCAATTCCTCGTCTTCCCTAGTCCACATCTCCACAATCCCAGAAAGAGATACAAGTGCTCTGGCCGACATTCCTCTCAATAATTAGTTTAGTTGATTATCCCTGAGGTCAAAAAAGTTTCCCCTAGTCCAAAGTGGCTCTCTGAAGATGCCTGATGATGGACAGAAAAAGATTCTATTTGTTTATCTCAGTGTCCTCTCCTCAGAGTTCTTCCTTCCTCATAAAAGGCTCTCCCAAGTCTTTCATAGATAACAGAACCATAGAATGACAAAAGGGACCTGGAAGGACTTGGGAATCGGAGCTCCTGCCCAGTTCTGGGAATCCTCTGGCAGCACGTTCTGGGATTTTCATCTGATTCCTTGCAGTGACAGGGGATTCACCCCCTCTCTGGGGACCAATTCTCATTTCTATCACACTTTACAAGGTGTTTGCTTTCCTTGATGCTCTGGGCCACTTAAGCAGACCAAGTCTGACCCTTCTTCCAAGCAATGGCCTTTCAGATACTTGAAGATGGCTATTCTGTCACCCCTTCCTGAATCTTCTCTTCTCTAGGGCCACTTCCTTTTATCAAGGACATGTTTCCTTTTTCTGGAGTTAGGACAGCTGGTGACTATGGCTCCTGGATCCGGAACCAGTCCTTCAGGTGTATTATCCAGACTAAGTCCTAGATGCTAGGGCCTCAGAGGTAGCACGGCACAGGGAAGAGAATACGGGATTTGACCTCGATAGCGAGTGATGGGGCCTAGTCTCAGATATGGCCAGTGTGAATGTGGCGGTGCTTCTGGGCTTATTGGTTACAGAGGAAGAGCTTTGGGGCATGGGGGGAGGGATGGGGCAAAGGATTAATGATAATGAAGCAGAAAAGCAACCGTGACAAGATCATCAATGAACAATTACAAAAAGGACACAGAACTGACCAAAAGGTAGTTCAGAGGGAAACACAGTTAAGTGAAAGAGCTTTGGGACCAATTCATCCTATGTATTAGTTACTTAAAAAAAACCCCAAAAAACAGCTCTACATTACAGAGATTTGCAATTTCATGCACAATCTGCTCTCTTTGTTCATGTTGTTGGTGTTAATTTTAGAATAACAAAAAAAATTGATTAAAAATATGTTTTCACAGTTAAAGGTTCGGATAAAGGCCTCATTTCCAAAATCTATAGAGAACCGACTCTGTTTTATAAGAAATCAAGCCATTCTCCAATTGATAAATGGTCAAAGGATATGAACAATTTTCAGATGAAGAAATTAAAACTATTTCCACTCACATGAAAGAGTGTTCCAAATCACTACTGATCAGAGAAATGCAAATTAAGACCACTCTGAGATACCACTACACACCTGTCAGATTGGCTAAGATGACAGGAACAAATAATGATGAATGTTGGAGGGGCTGTGGGAAAACTGGGACACTGATACATTGTTGGTGGAGTTGTGAAAGAATCCAGCCATTCTGGAGAGCAGTTTGGAAGTATGCCCAAAAAGTGATCAAACTGTGCATACCCTTTGACCCAGCAGCGCTACTACTGGGCTTATATCCCAAAGAAATACTGAGGAGGGGAAAGGGACCTGTATGTGCCAAAATGTTTGTGGCAGCTCTTTTTGTTGTAGCTAGAAACTGGAAAATGAATGGATGTCCATCCATTGGAGAATGGTTGGGTAAATTGTGGTATGTGAAGGTTATGGAATATTATTGTTCTGTAAGAAATGACCAGCAGGAGGAATACAGAGAGGCTTGGAGAGACTTACATCAACTGATGCTGAGTGAAATGAGCAGAACCAGAAGATCACTGTACACTTCAACAATGATACTGTATGAGGATGTATTCTGATATCTTCAACAAAGAGAAGATCCAATTCAGTTCCAATTGATCAATGATGGACAGAATCGGCTACACCCAGAGAAGGAACACTGGGAAGCGAGTGTGGACTACTTACATTTTTGTTTTTCTTCCCAGGTTATTGTTACCTTCTTTCTAAATCTGATTTTTCTTGTGCAACAAGAAAACTGTTCGGTTCTTCGCACATAGATTGTATCTAGGCTATACTATAACATATTTAACATGTATGAGACTGCCTGCCGTGTGGGGGGGGGGGAGGGAAGGAGGGGAAAAGTTGAAACAGAAGGGAGTGCAACGCATAATGTTGTGAAAATTACCCATGAATATGTACTGTCAAAGAAAATGTTATAATTTAAAAAAAAAAAGTTTAAAAAAGAATGTTGGAGAGGCAGCTAGGAGGTATTGCAATGGACAGAGCACTGGCTCTGGAGTCAAGAGAATTGGAGTTTAACTCCAGCCTCAGACACTTACTAGCTGTGTGACTCTGGGCAAGTCACTTAACCCCGATTGCCTCCCCTCCCCCTCCCCTCCCCTCCAAACAAAAAACTGGTGGATTGGGAGGCAGGGAACTTGGGCTAAAATGTAAGCTCCTTGAGGACAGGGACTGTCTTTTGCCTCTTCTTGTTTCTCCAGTGCTTAGCACAGTTACTCTTGGTACACAACAGGCTCTTAATACATGCTTATTGATTGACTTGTTAGCTCCGTGACCTTGGACAAGTCACTACCTCTGTGGGTCTCGGTTTCCTCATCTGCGACATGAGGGGGCTGGAATCAATGACTTGCTGAGGTCTCCAAACTTCAGCTCTGATTCGTCCTAAAATACCTTTCACTTTTCCCTAGGTCATCAAGTACAATTCTCACTTTACAAATGAGGAAACTGAGGCTCAGAGGCCAAGCGAGTTGGCCGCAGTTACCATACAAGCCTCCGTCCAGAGCCAAAAAGATCCTCAAACTCGTCAAGTCCAGCTCTTGCATTTTGGGGGAAGCCCTTAATGAATGCTTGCTGATTGGAGCCCTCCGCTGGACACAGACTGCTCCATGAGAGCTGGGGGGGCAGCTCGGAGATTAGCTAGACAACCCTTTCCTCTTACAAGGTTACAGAGCTGTACCAGGGAACGCAGTCTCCGGCCTCGGGCACTCTCAGTCAGGCTGGGTGACCGGGCACTAAGGGGGAGCTGGGGAAGGAATATTTGAACTTCCCTCTGAACCCGAGGCTCCCTTGATGGAAACATTTCCCCAAGCCCTTACGGGTCAGTGAATTGGTCTCCACGTTCCTGCTGGCGGGGTAAGAGCCCACGTGAGGTAAAACCCCCCATCCAAGTTGGCTGAATCTGGCGTCAAAGGATCAATCTGACTTTTACCAAGTCACCAGCTCTCTGGGCCTCAGTTTCCTTACAGGGGTAAGATGATGGATTCGACTCCAGCACATGGATTGCACCTCCTCACCTTGTCCAGACCCACTGACCATTCTTTTTGCTCACACTGTTAGGGTGTCTCTAGCCCTGCCCCGGCCCTCCCGCACACACCTTGCATTATTTCTCCATGTGCATGACCTCCTGTTCCCAGAGGCCTTTGCATGCCAGTCCCTGGCACCCAGCAGGTGATGGATCGATGCTTACTAGGGTGAGCTGAGTGCCCATGGGGGGCCCCCTTGACTTACCATTCTTGCAGCTCTGGCGAGGGAATCAAGCCCGCGGCCTCCCTGGAAGAGCCTTCTACCCTGCCTTGCCACCAGTTGCTATCATCCTTGTTGATGATCTGAATGATGTCTCCTGTGGCAAACTTTAGGCCTGCTTCCTTGCAGGGGATCAGGGGGTCCTTCTGGGGATCATAATCAAACTGAGCCCTCATGAACATCTGCACAACAAAGTGAGGAAGAAGTCAGATGGGGGAAGCTACTCCAGTCTTGGAAGAAAAAAGCCCTAGGCTGCCTTGCCCTGCAGCAAAGTCCTGCTAGGGATGCTAACATCTGCCCTTCCCCCATCCCAAGTCTGCCCTTCCCCCACCCCAAATCTGCCCTCCCCCACTCCCCAAGTCTGCCCTTCCCCAATCCCAAAGTCTGCCCTCCCCCACTCCCCAAGTCTGCCCCTCCCCCATCCCAAATCTGCCCCTCCCCAATCCCCAAATCTGCCCCTCCCCAATCCCAAATCTGCCCTCCCCCACTCCCCAAGTCTGCTCCTCCCCAAACCAAATGTGCAGTTTGGTGGCAGCTCACATTTGGGATCTGGAAATCAGATAAGTTGGTCATTTTACGAAAGAGGAACTGGAAACCCTGTAAGCCGTCTGAGGTTTACGTACCCCAAGAAGTGGGGGGGGGTGAGAAGCACTTGGGGGCAGCGAGCACTGCCCCAGGAATCAGAAAGATCTGAGGAGTTCAGATTCTACCCCAAACACTTCCTCGCTGGATGACCCTGGGCAAATCAGTGCCTCAGTTTTCTCCCCTGTAAAATAGGGTTATAACAGCACCCATTTCTCCGAGTTGTTATGAGAATCCAACCAGATAACCTATGCAAACTTGCAAGTGCTCCAGAAAGCAAGCCTAGCGATGCTGCTGCTGCTGCTGCTGCTGCTGGGACACCATTCTCCAACATGTCCCGAACCTCCTGAGCCCTGATCCAGGAATGGCTTTTCATGGATGCTTCCCCCCCCCCCCCCAAGACAACGTCAGCTTCCACAGGCAGCTTCTCTTTCCCCGCCCTCAGAATCCGGCTTCCCTGGCCTCTGCCCACAGGGACAAATGCCCATCTTGGACCGGAGCCCGGGAGGAAGAGCTCCTGTGGGGAGGAGGGCCCCAGGAGGAAGAGCTCCCGTGGGGAGCCCGGAGGAAGAGCTCCTGTGGGGAGGAGGGCCCTGGAGGAAGAGCTCCAGTGGGGAGGAGGGCCCTGGAGGAAGAGCTCCCATGGGGAGGAGGGCCCCAGGCCAGGAGGAAGAGCTCCCGTGGGGAGGAGGGCCCCAGGCCAGGAGGAAGAGCTCCCGTGGGGAGGAGGGCCCGGGAGGAAGAGCTCCCGTGGGGAGGAGGGCCCCGGGAGGAAGAGCTCCTGTGGGGAGGAGGGCCCCAGGAGGAAGAGCTCCCGTGGGGAGGAGGGCCCGGGAGGAAGAGCTCCTGTGGGGAGGAGGGCCCCGGGAGGAAGAGCTCCCGTGGGGAGGAGGGCCCGGGAGGAAGAGCTCCCGTGGGGAGGAGGGCCCCGGGAGGAAGAGCTCCTGTGGGGAGGAGGGCCCCAGGAGGAAGAGCTCCCGTGGGGAGGAGGGCCCGGGAGGAAGAGCTCCTGTGGGGAGGAGGGCCCCGGGAGGAAGAGCTCCTGTGGGGAGGAGGGCCCCGGGAGGAAGAGCTCCTGTGGGGAGGAGGGCCCCAGGCCGGGAGGAAGAGCTCCCATGGGGAGGAGGGCCCCGGGAGGAAGAGCTCCCATGGGGAGGAGGGCCCCGGGAGGAAGAGCTCCTGTGGGGAGGAGGGCCCCAGGCCAGGAGGAAGAGCTCCCGTGGGGAGGAGGGCCCCGGGAGGAAGAGCTCCCGTGGGGAGGAGGGCCCCCGCCTTCCTGCTGCCTTTCTCCTGGGAAATGCCTTTCCCTAGCCTCGAGGCCCCTCTCTCTGCTCTCATTCGCCCTCTTGGTCTCCTGAACTGACTCATCTGGCCTCAAACCAGGTCTTCTAGCTCCCGACTGTGCCCTTCTTAGCTCCCGGAAGCACAAAGACGATTAGAGGACAAAACCTGGGGTCACAGGACCCAAGCTCAAATCGTAACCTGTAAAACTGGGCAAATCACCTGACGTAGACCCGCTAGTCCAGTAAAACAGGATGAGACTCAAAAGCAATGCATGAAATAGATGCTGCAAATCCAAAAGCGCTCGTTATCCTTGTTGGAGAGGCTGGGTACGCAGGCCAAGCAAACGCGCAAGGCCGGAAATGTCCCATCCTTAGCCCCAACTCCACGTCCCCAAGCAGAGCGCATCCTGTCTCTGAAGCCTTCCCCTCCCCTCCTCCTTTCCCCATTCCTGCCGTCCCCCCCCACCCCCCAGGCTCCCTTACTCCCGCCTCTCATGCCTCCATCTGTTGACTGGCTCCCTCTCACCTCTCCCGTGATGCACTCCGATTCGGGCCTCGCCACCTCACTCCTGGCTGATCCGCCTGCCTGAGGCTCCCCCCCCCCCTTCCACGCTGCTGTGGGAGCTCTCCCCAGGGAGCTTCTCCGAACCTTGTCCGTGCCCTATCTCCATCCACAAACCCTAGTGGCTCCCTCCAAGGTCAAGTGCAAAATTCTCTGGCGGTCAAAGGCCTTGAGAAGCCAGGTTCCTCCTACTTTACAATCCTGTGGCAGCTTCCGCTTGTCCTCCCCCGACCTCCACATTCTGCATCTCCTTCTCCCCTTGAACAAGAACCTCCACCTTCCAAAGCTAGGCCTTTGCCTTTTCCCTCAGGAATGAGCTCCTTCCTCCGCTCTGCCTTCTTGCTCCAAATCCCCCGTTTGCCAGCCGGTAGGGAAGATGAGATTAGTTCTGGACATGGAGAAGTGCTGCCCCAAGGACCCTTAGAGCTGCCCACACTCCCTGTGGGAGTGGAAGGATAAACGGCCTAGGTGCATGGGCAGAGAGAGAAGGGATGACCGCGGCCCAGGGTACGGAGCAAGGCCTCAGAGAGAAGCCGAGCCAGGCCAGAGGCTGGGGGGGCAGTCACCCTCAGAGCATAAGAGTGAATCCCCCCCCCCCAAGAATAGGTATGCATGGTCTACGGGATTGGGTCTGTGTAGTTGTAGTTAGGAAACACACAAGCTCACACACACATGCATGTGTATACACACACACGCATGCGTACACACACATACACACACACACTCACACACACACACACTCACATCCAGTCAGTCTAGTACGTTCCAAATCAACCAACTGGAGGAGAAAGTCAACCTTCAGGAGCTGGTGGCAAAAGCTGCCCTCCAGGAGAACTCGGCCTTCGATGCTCACTTTGTCCACCTCTTTGCTCAGCTAGGTAAACTCCTCGAAGCCTCCCGAAAAGGATGGCCTCCATCAGATGTCCTCTCTTATCCCGAGGGTGGCGAGGACATAGTGTGACCGTGCTGTTTACAGAAACACCCCAGAGGTAGAGACAAAGCACCGAGGAGATACAGAGATGCGCCAAAAGATCTTAGAGGACAACGAGAGGACTGGAGCTGTACTTCTGCCAAGAATGGGAAGGCTGGGAGGCCCGGCGACAGGGCTGTTGGGAAGGACACCCCGTGCATCCCAGGACTCTGCCGGGTTCTTTCTCCCAGAATCCCCAGTGCCCCCGGCCAACATCGTTACAGCAATGGTCCAAAGTCTCGCCATATGCTTTACTCAAATCAAAAGTCAGAGGATGCTTATGGTCTGAGTTCACCTTCTTGGCCAGCCATCCTTACAGACCTCTTCTCTTCCCAGGATTGGCTCCCCAACCCCCCTCAACCCATGAGGTCCTGAGAGAAATTCTCAGGCCCAATTAAACCTCCAAAAGGGAGGGAGGAGGAAAGGGCCTTCTACTTTAGAGGCTCCCTTCATGATCTTACCACATCCCTCCCCTCACGCCTTTATATTTCTCTGTGTACACGTTTCCTCCATAAAACATAAACTTCTGGAGGGCAGGCTTGCTGGGCTTTTCCTATTTCTAGGACCCAGGAGAGCCCCTGGCCCTTGATAAATGCCCCATAATCACAGAATTGCAGCTCTTAATTCTAGTTTAGAGCTGGGGGGCACTTGAAAGATCATCTTAATTAACCCCATTTTACAGATAAGGAAACTGAGGCTAAGGTTTCCTGTATCTTCAGCAAGGGCAGGAAAGCTGTTAAGTGTGAGAAGCAGAACGAGAAGCCGGGTTTCCCAGCATCCAAATCTCACCTGCTGCTCGCTCCCCAACTTCTCCCACCCTCCCTCCCCCTCTGAGATGGTCTGAGGTCCTGACAAACCCAGTCAAATCACTTCTGACATCCTAGTCAATTGTGACTCTGGCAAATGACAGAGAGACTGCCTTGATGTGCCCAAGAGAAGGAATGTAGGGGAAAGGGCGCGCTGGATGGCTCGAGTCTGACTATCCCCCTGAAATAAAGGGACACTTCTTTGGAAAACACACTGAGCTGCTGTCGGTATCACTCTGATCAGGGAGGGGATCTGGTCCAAGCGTTTTACAGATTAGCAAACTGAGGCCAAGCAGTGAAAACAATCCCAATTCCCATCTGTTGTCCTCTGTTCCAGCAGGTGACAAGTTATTGAGCGATCACTCCCAAAGAGCAGGGATGGGGCGAGTACAAGCTCCGAGGGTAGGGGCCAATTCATTTTTTGCCTTTGAAATCCTGGTGCCTGAGCATGCTAGGAACTTACTAAATGCACATTGATTAATCCAAGAAAGCCTCTAGTACTGTGCTTTCGGGAAGAGAATTGGAGCAGACTTCCCACTCTCCATGCCCACTCCTCCCTGAGGACTGTGACCCATGAAAGGCCAGCAGTACTTGAGCCCGGTCACACCCAATGGTCACCCCTCCAGCCCCCCCCTCCCCAGCCACTCCCTTCCCTTCCCAACCTGCAATAATTCTGTCAGTCCTGTCAACTATTGCTGCGTGCCCTTGGGCACATTGCCTGGGCACTCATTTCCTCCTCTGTAAAATGGGGATAACAGAAGCACTTCTGGGCAGCCAGGAAGCACTACTGTGGGTACAGCACTGGATCTGGACAGGAAGAACCGAGTTCAAATTTTGCCTTAAACACTTACGAACTGTGTGACCCTGTACAAGTCACTTAAGTCGGTTTGCCTCAGTTTCTGCATCTGTAAAATGAGCTAGAGAAAGAAATGACAAACTAATCCAGTCCCTTTGTCAAGAAACCTCCAAATGGGACCAGGAGAATCGGCTGTGACTTCAAATGATTGGAAAACAACAAAAGAAACACTTCCCTTGTTCCCTCCCCACCTCTCACTTTTGTGAGACTTAAAGAAGCTAGCAGTCTATAAATGCTCGGAAGTGAATGGAAGACAGAGCATGGTCCCTCTCCGCTCTGCACGGGGGACTGCTGAGGCAGAGGCAGGGGCAACCAGCCTCCTGCCGTAGTCCAGCACCTTCTCACGGAAGCGAGTGAAGGCTGAGTCCCAGGGTCTCCGGCCGGCCACGCGCCCCCGGCTCCCGGGCAAGCGCCGCATCCCAAGGAGCCTTCCCGGGTGAGACCACAGTCAGCATTCTGGACCGAACAAGGGCCCTTCCCGTGAAGGCGGCCCCTCGCCACAGATCGCCAGAGGCCTTCTCTTCGGCTCCTCCACAGCCTAAGAGTCCAGGGCAAGCAAGCCTCAAGGGGCCAAGCTCCTAGTGTAACCGTCATGGTCTGGAAAGAAGGGCTTCTAGAGCACACAGACACCTACCTGGAGAGCAGGGAGACGGCTCTGCTGGTTGGGAATCACTTTTAATGAGATCGTTCCTTTGGTTTCTTTCTATTGGACAGAACAGGAAACACAAAGCAAATGCAGGAATGAATAACATTGATTTGGTTTGAGTTTCTCAGCGTCTTGGGTGTAAGAGAAGTGTTTCCTGTTCTGTCAGCGCTGGCTGAGGTCACCGCGGCGCTGTGCACTGTGGGTGCTGGGTGTGCTTTCTGCTGAGGATGAGGCAAACCCTCGGGCTCCACTGACCAGCGAACCTCAGCGCTCTCCTATGGAAGCTCGGAGATGCTCCCAACTCATACATTTACCTCTCATCCAAATCTCGCCCCATGAATCAGCACCAAACAGGCCCTCCCTTCTCATTTTATACGCCAACATCTGCCTTCCGAAGGCAGCCATCCACTTAGCTCCCAAAGCTATGGGGGGCTTAGGACCGCGGAGGGTCCCCATACTTACCATCACCTTCTGCAGCTGATCAACAGAATGGTTGGTCACACTCATGCCGTTGATTTCCAAGATCTCGTCTCCCACGTGAAGGGAGCCTGCCAGGAAGAGAAAATGAACTGACGGGAGGAAATCTGTGGAGAGCCCACTCCACACCTAACACCGGACGGGCACCAGAGGCTGGGCTCTGGGGCGAGCGGTGAGGGACTGCAAAGCCAAGACTTCCAGCTCTTCCACTCTTCCAGCACGGTCAAGGCATTTTCTTCCACGTGCAGGCGAAAGTCCTCCCACTCCTGGGATTTTCGGGATTTAAGCCAGTACCATGTGTGGGGCATGAATTGATAGGGAAACCTCAAGGAGGGAGAGAAATCAGAATCGACCACGCAGCCCTCGATGTGGTGGGCTCCCCAGCATCTTGCCAAATCCAAGAGCGAAAAAGACACGATGCTGGGAGGCAAGATTTTCTCTAAAAAAGAAAAACCCCTTTGCAGAGTAACTGGCATTCTTAGTGCCCAGCGTGGATACTTGGGAGATCTTCTGGGCGGAGGCAAAGGACATGAGAGCGGTACGGGGGGTGGGGAAGAAGGACAGAAAGGGAACATCAAAGACACACGTGAGGAACTCAAGGAGAGAGGCAGGGGACCGGGTCTTGGAAGCAGGAAGTCAAAAAGTCTAGCTTCGTTTCCATTTGGAAACACCCACGTATTGGCTGAGTGAGTCCTGGGCAAGGTGCTGCTTCCTCCTGGGCCGGCCCGTGCTCCAGAGCACATGCTGGGGGGACACGGAGCTCCAGGCCCACCCACGCTACCTGCCCTCCAGTGTCAGCGCTGCTCCCTTCAGAGGGGACGAGCTCCCCCGGCCCACCCCTGCCCGTCCACATTCCCCACAGCCTCTTAGGCCCAGCTCCAGCTGCAGCTCCACCAAGCTGTAACGGTCGCCTGTGGTCTCCGCGTGCCAGCTTTTCCTCTGGGCCACACACCCTAGCACTTTGCTTCGGTTCTTCTGGACTCTCCCCTTGCAGCCCAATGGCTAGGTGCTCCACAGAGGAGAGCTCTGCAGCACTAAGAAATGAAACGACTTGTCCAAGATCCCACAGCTTTTAGGCATCGGGGGCTGAACTTGAACCCAGGCCAGTCAAGGCAGGTCATAACCTGGTGTCGGGTAAATTATTTCAGCTTTGTTAAAACTTTTATGCTTGAGTCAGGGACACCTGTGTTCCACGCAGCACTTGACACATACATTAGACTAAAAGGTTCTCGAGGGCAGGAACCGTGCCCTTTCGCTGTCTCCCAGTGATCAGCTCAGCACACTGCCCGGCACGCAGCACGTATTTAAGAAGCATCTGCCGACCAGCGGCCAGTGGACAGACACAGCATACGGTGGCCCGGGCCGCCGCTGATCACTTTGGGACGGCTCTCACCGCCAGGTCCAGGAGTGGTGAAGATTCCTCCAGGATCCCCTACCAGGCCACGGGCACACTCCCTCCCCCACCCCAGAGAAGGCAACCCCGAAAGCTACCTTGTCTGTGAATCATGCCTCCATGGAGAATTCTGGCCACCATGCAAGACTGTTTCTCATTCAGCTTCAGAGTAATTCCCTGGAAGAAAGGAAAATGTGGAAGGCCCTTCATGTTAAGGGAGATGGGCTGTGTTGCTGTGGCGAGCCTGGCCCCAACGACAAGAGGAGCTTTTCCAAAACCGGCATCTTTGCCTTCATCAAGCTACCTACAGGTGTTGTTTGTAAAGTGCTCTCAGGCCCATCTTAAAGATGGGTAGACTGAGGCTCTGAAGGGGTGAAATGACTTCAATTTCTTTGGCCAGTGTTCTCTCCATTATACCACAATAAGCCTCCTGACTTAATATGGCTTCTGGGGAAAGAAAATTTAGTAAGCAGGCAAGCAGCTTTCCGAAGTTTCCCATTTCTAGCCCAGGGAAGTTCGGCAGCAGGAAGGAGCCCATGATCGTGTCCTGGGGCCAGGAGCTCCAGTTCAGGCTTCTTACCCGCCATACTCTATCTAAACATGATTTGATGTGTGCTGGGGGAGGGGGGAGAGGAGAGGGAGTAGGGAAGAAGGAGGAGGGCGAGGGGAGGATTGCCAGCCAGCTCACCATGGGCTCCTCAGTGACTTTCTCAAACTGAATGAAGCGGACTTTGCGCGGCTCCCGCTGGCCGGGTCCAGGACTAGCTGGTGCAGCAGAGCCGTTGGTGTATATGTCCTCAGTCACGGCATTGGAGGGAAAGGAAGCGACCTGGGAAGCACAAAGTGCCCGTGAGAGTAAGGCCTCCTTCGAAGAGTCAGACGGGCGGCCTGAATGACACCCGGCTGGCCCCAGAGCCACAGGACGGAAGTTTTGTTCAGCCAAAGGAGGCCCTTGGAGGCTCTTCTCCCCACAAGCCAGCAAGGAGCTCTGGGAGAAACCGAGCCAACATACCTGCCAGACCAAACACAGAATGTGTGGGGCCTCTAACGTCTTCTTTACTATGGCTTACAAATGCTTCCTACTAGAAAAACTAAATCCGGGAAGAGGCGGCGGCAAAGGGAAGCAATTGGAGTTGGGGACACTCGGGGCCGAAGAAGCCGTGCTCTCCCTCGACAGGGTCCCAGACCGGCTTTCAGGTGGAAGATCATGGGGAAAACCGGAAAGCACAGTAGTTCTGAGCAGGGGGCCCAAATCCACCAAAACTTGGCAGCCGGGAAGAACCCATGAGCCCAGAAGGCCAATTCCTCCCTTTTCCAGAAAGGAGCCATCTCCATCTTTTATCGCCCTCTTCACTCGGGGCCTTCCTTACACTGGGCCAGGAGGAGAATCCCACACCACGCTGATATTACAACTCTCTACATCGAGTCAGCACTGTTCTTCTCAACCGAGTTCAATTCCTGAGTCACGGTGCCTCATACCCAGTGACAACCCCTCCAATAACCTCCACTCCTCACCTGTCACGCTTCCATTTCCCTATTACCCCAGCTACCCGAAAGCTGCTTGCCCTTAGGACCCATGTGACCACCACCTGAAAGGGATCTTGAACCTCTGTCTCACTGTATGACCAGCAGCTCAGCTCTCAATGTGATCCCTGCTCTTCCAGCACATCACCCAAGGCCATCCTTCACTTCTCCCCCTGAAAACCTTGAGCCTGGAGTCAGCATTCTTAACAACGTCCTTCATGCCCCCTTCTCCCAACCTCTGGCCTTTCACCTGTTAGCCAGCTCTGATTCCAATCTCCTGCCCTCACTCTCTCTCTCCACATGGGTGCACTGTTGCAGAAAGTCATAAAATCTTGCTGACCGGGTCCACTTGAACTTCATACTCTAACTAGAACTTGACCTTCTCGCTAGACAATGACCCTTCTGCACATCTCCCTACTCCCTCCACTGCATTCACTTTTTTGTTGAAGAATCAGAAGACCCGGATGCAAATCCTGACTCTGTGTGACTTGGAACCAATCACTGTTCTCCTCTGGGTCTATTTTCTCATTGACAAAATGAGATTGAATAGACAGCTCTCCAATTTGGAACTATGCATCCAAACTGTGCATACCCTTTGACCCAGCAGTGCTACTACTGGCCTTGTATCCCAAAGAAATCTTAAAGAAGGGAAAGGGACCTCTATGTGCCAAAATGTTTGTGGCCGCCCTTTTCGTAGTGGCCGGAAATGGGAAACTGAGTGGATGCCCATCCATTGGAGAATGGCTGAATAAATTGTGGTCTATGAATGTTATGGAATATTATTGTTCTGTAAGAAATGACCAGCAGGAGGAATACAGAGAGGCTTGGAGAGACTTACAGGAAGCTAAGGGAAAGAGAAGAACCAGGAGATCATTGTACATGGCAACAAGATTATACCATGATCAATGCTGACGGACGTGGCTCTCTTCAACACTGAGATGATTCAAACCAGTTCCACTTGTTCAGTGATGAAGAGAGTCATCTACAGCCAGAGAGAGGGCTGTGGGAACTGAGTGTGGTTCACAATATAGCATTTCCCCCCTTTTTATTATTATTTGCTTGAATTTTGTTTTCTTTCTCATTTTTTCTTGTTTGATTTGATTTTCCTTGTGCAGCAAGATAACTGTATAAATATGTATGCATATATTGGATTTAACATATATTTCTACCACGTTTAACACATATTGGGTTATTTGCCATCTAGGGATGGGGGCAAAAGGAGAAATTAGAACTCAAGGTTTTGCCATGTTGAAAAATTATCCAGGCATGTTTTGAAAATAAAAGTTTTAATTAAAAAAAAAAAAAAAAGAATAGACAGCTCTCTCGGGTCCCTTCTAGGTCTAAGTCTAAATCAGTAACCTTGAGCTCATCTGAGTGACACATTTCCAGTCCTACGGCCCGATCTGTTATTCTGGCTACCAACTCAGGCGCTTTTCAAGGACTTGGCATTCTCCCCTGGAACATCTGGATGGCAGACTAGCTCTCCAAGGCACTTTGAACGTCTAAATTTCATGATCCTGCCACCTGTAGGAACTTGGATTATCAATCATTTCTTCTTCTTCCCCTCCTACCAAAACCCACCAACCAAAACCGTCTGCTTCCCCATGGCCTTAAAAAGGCATTCCTAGACCTTGCTGCTGTCTTGGAGCTTGGTCCCTTTGTACTGTCCAGCTTCTAGGCTCCCTCCTCTCACGAACTACTTTTCCTTTCCTTTGTAACCTGGACTTCCCTCAGATCCAGCCTCCATAAGCCCTTGGGTGCAGCATTTGCATCAAGGTAACTCTGCTGTTCTCCTGATCATAATTTCGTCTTCAAGGATATCTTTCCCTCCTAGTTAAAGACAGCATGCTGTAAGGACAAGAGCGCTGGATATAAATGTAGGATCACTGAGCTCATCACAGAAAATGACAAATAGGAGGGAATCCAAGAAGCCTAGAAAGAGCTACATGAAGTGATGCCGAGTGAAGCGGAAAGGACAAGAAAATGAAATCCAGTAACGCTATGATGATGACTGATTTTGGCTTCCCTTCCCTCCCTCCTGCTGGGAAGCCAAGGGCCTAGAAGAAGGCGCCATGGCAATCAAGTCTGCTGAATTTAAATCAACCCACCAGCATTTACCACGTATCTGCCATGTGCCAGGCTGGAAAATAAATATAATGACTGTAACCACTGTGACTTACAAAGGCAAGCTGGGGAAGGCCATGTGCCAGCCGATCAAAGGCCTCTCTAAACCATTTGGGGAGTTAAGAGGAACTAGGTTTAAACACTGCTTTGCTATTTCCAACCTCTTGTGACCCTGGAGAAGCTGCCTCATCTGTAAAATCGATGGAACTAAAAGAACAATCTCTTCTAGCTATGAAAACAGTATTCTCCTACCAGTGTCACCACTCATTGTCAGCCTTTCTCTCGGGCCCTCTTCTCTTTCATCCTTGGCAATTTCAACCACTCTCCTCCATTCAATTAACAGCTCTACAAAGATGACTCAATCAATGAGTCTTTTTAAAAAGTCAATTCTGTTTTCTTTTCAGTTTGAATTCTTTCCCTCCCACATCCTCTTCCACTACCCATTGAGAAGGCAAGAAAAACAAAGCCCATTCCAATTGTGGCTAGTCTTTCACATCAGCCATGTCTAAAAATAAGAAAGAAGGAAAAGCAAATACGCCCCCATCTGCTCCGAGTCCATCCAAGTTTTCTCTCTCTGGAGGCGGAGAGGTTGTTTCAGCATGAATTCCTTGGGATGATGGTAGGTCATTTTGCTGATCAGCATCTCGAGCCTTTCACAGTTGTTTGTCTTTATTGGATTGCTGTAGAGATTCAACAAACATTTCTTAAAGGGCTGCTAGGCTGAAGGCTGGATGATGATACAGAGATAGCCCTACTTTAAAGGAAATTCGACTCTAGCTATTCAGCCTTAATAGAACTAGCTGGTGCAGTGGATGAAATTCCAGGGCTGGAGTGAGGAAGACTTGACTTCCCAGACAAATCACTTGGCCTATCTGCCTCAGTTATATCATCTGTAAAATAGGAATCATAATAACATACATCCAGGATTGTTATAAAGACCAAATACAATAAGAATTGTAAAGCCAAGACACAGCATGGGCTATATAATTCCACGTCTTTCATTTTCCTTCTCCTCCTCATTATTATTAATGCTTTTCTGAATCCCAGTCCCACATTCCCATGTACCTGAAAGCCATCTCCACGGGGAAGTCCTGTTGGCAACCCAGGATGAACTTATCATGTAACCCCCCAAAAGCCATCCTTCCCAAAAGAATTAAAGCACATTAGGGACAGGGGCGATTTCCTTCTGCCCTATGTGTGCAGTGGCCTCTCCATCACAGAGGAACAAATCCTAGATCTTAAGATAGAAAGATCCACAGAGGTTGCTCACTGAATCATCCTTCATTTGACAAATGAAGACATTCAGTCCTAGGCAGGTTAAGTGACTTGTTGAGGGCCATAAGCTTGGAAGGATCCGAGGTTGGAATTCAACATAGGTTCTCCTAACTCAAATTATTCGATTTACAAGAAATGAAAAGCAATATGCTAGTATTCAGTAAACTCAAAACCCACAATTCCTGAAGTGAGGACTCATTATGCAACAAAAAACTGCCAACAAACTGGACAGCAGGATGGAAAATAGATTTAGATCAACACGTCATAGCTTCTACCAAGATAAGCTCCAAATGAGTACACAACTTAAGGTCACATCATTAAACAAATCAGAGAAAGGTGGAAAAAAATTTACTCATCAAATCTATGGAGACTTAAGGACAAAACAAAGGCTAGAGATGATCACAGAAGATAAAATGGATCATTTTGATCACATAAAACTTAAAATTTTTTGTACAAATGCAATAAAACTAAAGTTTAAAGAGAAACAATTAACTAGGGAAAAACTATTTGCAAAGATCTGAAAAAGGTTTCATTTCTATGATATAGGTATAGACTTATGAAGGAAAGAACTATCTGCATCCCGAGAGAGAACTATGGAGATGGAATGTGGATCAGAACACAGTATTTTTACTTTTTTGTTGTTGTTGTTTGCTTCTCATTTTTTCCCTTTTTCATCTTATTTTTCTTTTGCTTCATGACAACTATGGAAATATGTATAGAAGATTTGTACATGTTTAACATATATTAGATTACTTAACTGTCTAGGGGACAGGATGGGGGGAAGGGAGAAAAATTTGGAACACAAGGTTTTGTGAGGCTGAAAGCTGAAAACTATCTTTGCATATATTTTGAAAATAAAAAGCTATTATGAAAAAAAAAGATCACATAAAAATCGCTACTAGTTAGAGAAATGCAATTTAAAGAAATTCTGAGATTCCATCTCAGTCCCATCAGAATTTTAAGGATGACAAAAATGAAAATGAAAATGTTACAGAGACTGTGGGAAAAACAGACACATCGATGGTGGAGCTGTGTGTGAATGGGTACAACCATTTGGGAAAACAATTTGGAATTATTCACAAAACGTTACTGAACATGTGTGTCCTTTGATTCAGCAATACACTGCTAGGCCTATCCCCAAAAGAAATCAGAGAATGAAGAGTCCTATATATACGAAAATATTTAGAGTAACTCTTTCTGTTCTGAGGAACGGTTGAACAAATTGCAGTATAAGAAGGTGATAAAGTGTTATTTTGCTGTAAGAAATGAATGAATGGATGTTTTCAAAAAATCATGGAAAGATTTGTATAAACTGATACAGAATGAAATAAGTAGAACCAGTTGAACCATATATACTGTAACATTGATATTACACAAATGAACAATTCTAAGGACATTTATCTACTGGTGAGTGAGATAAGGAGAAACAGAAGAATAATATATCCACTACCAACAATATAAAAAACATGAGCAGCCATAATGCCAGAGGAGCAGTGATGTAACATCCTATCTAGGACAGGGAGGTGATTTATTTCCAGGGGAGAACAAGCCATACATATTTTTGCATACAACCATTGAGGAAATTTATTTTTGCCTAGCTTTGCATATTCATTTCAAGGAATTTCCTTTAAATTTGTTTTCTCTGCCAAGAAAAAATGACCTTTGCACTAGGAAAGCTGGGAAAGGGAGGGCGAGGTTATAAAGGGGAGAAAGTTAATAGGGAGTAGATATCTAAGATCAGGAAGGCAATAAAAAGAGAGACTCTGGATGCCCTTGATGAATTCAAGTCCCAAAAGTCCAAATGAACATTGTCCTTAGGTCCTGATAAAACTGAAAGGTGAGATTGCTGCACTACTATCAATGATCCTGGAGAGATTTGGAGAAAGGGAAAGGTTCATTAGGGCTGGAGAAGCAAATCTTGTCCAGATTTTCAAAAGGGGAAAGAGAACAGTTTCCAAACTACAGGCCAGAGAGTTTGACTTCTATTCCCAGGAGATGTTAAAGCAAATCATTAGGGTTAGTGAACATCTCAAGAAGGAAGTAGGAAGTACAAAGAACCATTAGGATTATCTTGTCAAGGCCAGATCATGTCATGCCAGATCAACCTTCGCTCCTCTTGTAATTAGATTAAGCTAGTATCAGAAGATATACTACACATGAAAGTACTAGAATGGAAAAAAAAGGGGGCTCAGAGAAAGAAGCTAAGAATTACCAATCTCTTTCAAACTGAAAACTGAAAAAACAAAATCTGAGTGCTCTGGTTCAGAAAATCACAAGAACCAAATACAGAGGCCAAAGTAAAGATTGGTGAAATGCTCAGGACACCAACAGAAAGGATACACTATCCAGCTTAAGCATTCATTTTTAAAGCAAACTATAAGAATTCTGGACACAAAGATACAATTCATTTCTATAAAGCCACAATTCAATTGTAGTCTAGAAATGCAGTGAAAGAAACAACATAAGAAAATTAGAGAAACTTGGGAGGATTTAGAGAAACAATCGATACTACTTCTGGTTTCCCTCTGTCCCAAGTTTCTCGAAATTTATATATACACATGCATGCATATATATACACACTACAGTAATATAAATAAAATCAGATTTTTTAAAAAAAAATGATCAATCTTGATTCCAAAAAACTAGTAGCATTTCTTTCCTCCCATAAGTGAAGGCCTACACATACAGAATATTGCACCTCTTGGTCACTGTGCTACTTGGCTTTTTTTTCCCCTGATTATAATGGAGGTTTTAATTAAAGAATATAATATTGGAAACATTGGAAAATAGTACCAAAAAAATCAATAAAGCATACAAACAAATGGCCTGTAAGGGTACCAACTGGAACTTCATGAGTTTCTTTGTCCACAGAAAGAAAGAGAAATGTGACACACATTGAAACATGAAGGAAACTGGCTTGCTCAGAAATATGGGCCATCTCTTTTCATAAGAAAAAGACAAGGACTGGAACTAGATCTATGATGTCACAGACATCTTTCTCTCCACTTAACAGTTGTGGAGAGGGGCCGGCCGGGAGTTGGGCACCCAAGCTACCTTTATCGCCCCCGTGCAGCAATATCTCAAGAAAAAGCTATCGGCGGTGGTGATGGTGGGGTTTTAATTTTCTTAGGATGAGGCCAAACTTAGCAGGACATAAAAACTGACCCCAAAACATAATCTTTTAAGCTAGTGAATGAACATGAAAGGGGGGAAAATGACATTTTCTGGGAAACCAAAAGGCTGTGGTCCCTTTGAAGCCCAAGAAAAACAACAGCTAAGAATAGAATTGCCAACTCTACAGAAGTAGATCAAAAGGAAGTAAAGGACTTTAGGTGGGGGCGGAAGAAAGATAACTAAAAGGAGAAAGGGAAGCTTTTGTACCTTGAACTTCGAAAAGCCAGCTGAGACTGGTAATCCTTTACCAGCCCTATCTGAAGTTGACAGATATAGGGGAGGGTTAATGAAGCTTACTACAGCAAAACCAGGGAGCAGTGCTTAGCATGGAGGGGAGAGAGGAGGTCCAAAGTCTAGTTTGGGAGTGACCCTCGTGGAATATAAAATGGGATTATAAAGCAGTTAACGAACAGGACATGACACAGGGAAAATAAAAATTAATTATAATATGGAATAGACGGTATGCTCAATATACATACATAGAATTATAATACTGAATATACCCGATCTCACCTACAAAAAGGAAAAGTATAACAGTTTTACTCAAACAATCTGGGGCTATGAGCAGCTTTCTCTTGCTTCTATTATTTTTGCTATCTATTATTCGTAATTATTCATTTCGTAAAATGAAACTTTCCAAAATCTAGCAAAATGTTGCCTGTAAGAAATACAGGTAAAACATAAAGACACATGGACACACACAAATGCAAAGGGAGTCTAGAATAAAATGTATTATGCTTCAGCAGTGAGCCTGCACAGAAAATGGTAACTTCAATAAGTAGAGGACTCATTCTCATCCAGGGAGTTGCCCAAATCAGCAAAATCACAGGCCCATTCCCCCTAGCCTAAATTTCGGTTTCAGCAAATCTTAAAAATAAAATCAGCTCTTGCCATCGTGCAAAGTGGAACATAAACACAGCAGTCAACTGAGAGGAACAGGAAAATGACCGTGCTGAAAGGCTGCATGTAGACAACGAAACAGTACCTAACATATCTGCAGCGACTGACATAGCAATTAAATAATAAAAAGGTAAGCTTATTGAAATGGAAGAGACCCAGAAAGCATGATGGACATTTTTTATTTCCTTTGATTAATTATTTGGGACTCAAGGCCATTCTTCCTGCAACTTTTAGTTAACTGAAAGCCCATTCTGTTAATATTAACTTCACCTGACCAAAACCTGACTCTCAGAATAATAATGTAAAGGGAAGACTATTGGACAGTCATCAGATAAAAGCCAAAGGGGAATCTGATCTTCCCAAGAATTACCCCCTGACTCCTTGGTTATCTTGGCAACATGTAAATGCCTTTGGGACATTGTGAACCCTCTAAATGCAGTTTAATCTGTAACATGACCTTTAACTAGCTTTGCTTTCTTGGGGAATGTATGAGATGATGACTCTGCTGAACTAAGTTTTCTCAACTTTTATGATACTGAAGAAAGTATGGGATCATAAATCTGTCTTTTAAACTTATATGAAGGATTGTTAAGAAATCATCTGGGGATCTCATTAGCTCCGTCTACTATTTCAATGATCTACTTTACAATGCTGGTGCCAATAACAACAACGTTTAGGACAGAAAGAAAAAAATACTTTGATGGATTCAGTGATTCTAGTTTGGCAAAAAAAAATTTGGTTTTGGGGGGGTCTCTCAGATTCTGGTTAAAAAAACGAATTACACTAAAGTATGGGACCTAGTCAGTCCATACCTTTTAAAGATACTCCTACAGGTTCTCTCCTGGTTGGTTGTTTTTTTGGGGGGAGGGGAATCCTTTCAAGGAATCCAATTTTAAATCTTTGTGAAAATGTTTGGACAGGATTAACTTCAGGGGAAAGATATCCTTGGCCCTGAGAAAAATCCTTTGATTTTAACATCCAGTTTGGGCTGCCACTGGTTATAGAAAATTAGTATCTTTACCAAATGGCTTATTGGCACTTTGGGGCAAACATTGGATAATCAAAAATTACGTCCTAAATTTGAAAAACAATCACCTCTGATATCTATTTCTACAGATGTGTCTATGGGTTTTGATGATCAGAAAAACCCACTTGGTTATGTTATGGAGGAATTAGGATCCTGATCCTACTCCCCTTGAAATTCTTCCCAGAAAAAAAATTGGTCAAAGAATTAACTAGAACACGTTTAAGGAGCTGAGAATGGTGGGGAAGACCATACACATACCACTCATTTAGTATCAAGCCTCTTCTAAGTGGTCTGTATCATAAGAGATGGTTATTTCTAAAATTAAAATTTTTGCATGAGCTTAAGTCAATGACTGAAGTTTCCTTCCTGCTTTCCCTGATATACTACAATTCTAATGCTAAGTTCTCCATTAGCAGGGACTTATTTCCACTCACCCTTTTATTAGACTTTCAGTGGGACATTAAAAAAAACAAACAAACAAACCCAAACTGGCAAGATAGTCTCTTCTCTATCTTCTCAGCCCTGTCCAGGTTGAGTTGCAGAGATGAATACAGATAAGGGAAATAAAAATTTGTTGTTATTCAAGTTGCTTTTCCGTCACTGAGGTTTTCTTTGGCAAAGATTGGAGGGGTTTGCTACTTCCTTCTTCACTTCATTTTACAGATGAAGAATTAAAGCAAACAGGGTTAAGTGACTTACCCAGGATCACAAGCTTCTAAGTAGCTGAGTTTTGAATTCAGTTCCTCCCGAATCACAGGCTTGGCACTCTATCCACTGTACCATGTAGCTACCCCAATTTTCTTTTTATGTTTACTAGAAATTTCCAAATTATGATTTAAACATTTTTGTAAATTCTGAAATATCTTAGTGGATTCAGAGAAAGGGATGCAGTTCTCTAGCACTAAGATTATGTGAAAACAGCACTTAAGACTCCTTTTTTTAGTCACATTCTTTTAGAGAGTCATGAAGAAAGCCTTAAAACAAAGCGGAAAACATGGTTTGCAGTCCACAGTCTTTAGGCCTTTTAGGTAAAAATTTAATCTGTGAATGATTTAACAGATTTTAGTTGTTTAGGCAGAAAAGTCACCTGAAAGAAACTGAAGCAGACCATGTAACTCAAAATGTAAAAGGTGTGCAATTAATTAGTGTAGCACGAGAAACTTTGTATAGGAGATTCAGTGGAGTGTTAGCTTGAGTGATATGACTTGGGGGAAAAAAAAAGAAAAAAGATGAGACAGACTAAGAAAGGCAGTGAGGTGAAATGAAGGGCCAAATCAGAGGGTAAAAAGAAAGGGGCAGTTTAAGGTTTGTAGGTCTTTGATATTCAGTCAACTGTAAAAAGAGGGAAGGTTTAAGCAAGCTGAGAGGAAAGCTAAGGAAAGCTGGAGTCTGCGCGCAAACTCTGAAGGAGTTTGAGAAAGAGAAGTTGATGAGGTTGTTTTATATCACTAAGAAACTTTCTAATGTCCTTTGAAGAAATGCCTGTGTTGACAATATTCTGTCAAGTTATAACATTTGCCAAATGGAAACCATAATAATAAATTTGTGGCGTGGTATTATTTGAATATGGCATACTAAAACTCTGTCCTTTAAGTGCCAGTACAGGGGTGTGTGCCATTCTTTGTGAAGGATATAGTCATAATATCATGTTCACAATTTCCATATTTTAGAAGAGCCTTATGGCCTCAAAAGAGGGAAAGGAGAATGTGAGTGCCACCATAAATTCTTTTAATTGAACTAACAGAAAGCAGAAGGCTTTATGTTTTGGGATGCAGGCGACTGATGGCTCCCGGAAAAAGTGAAATTTGAATGATATCATTTGTAATTGCAAGTTCAGATTTGATTTGACTGAATTTGTCCCCAAACTAAATTATAGTGTGGTCTTATTAGAAGTGAAATGTATTCTTTTGGGATAAATGTGATGTCTGACCCTCTATGAGTAGATCATACTTTAATACAAAATATACTTGATATTTGGGATTAAGGTAAATATGTTTTAGAAACTCCATGAATGAAAACTAAAAATGAAAGGTGAATTTTATTTTTTATCCAAGATGGATTTTAAAAGAATTTAAAATGAAATTACTGTGGAAAACGAAAAAGAATACTCTGTCCTGGTTTTTCAATGCATAACTGTGAATAGAATGAAATGATTTTCTATATAAGATGATTCAGAACTGCATTCAAACTGATGTTATCAGACTTGCAGTACATTTTGTGTCATATTTTAAAAATCCATAATCTTGTTTACGTTGTTAGGTTTCTAATTTTCCTACTATTGTTATTTGGGGAAATCGTATGTGAAATACTGTGAATCTGAAAAAAAAATGATACCTAGAGAGTGATTGCATTCTTTGGAAATTTACTTCTTTTAAACGGGATACTGTTAGATTATGAATTGAACTGTTAGAGAATGTGATCCCAAACGTTTAAAAACTGTTGAGTATCTGAGTATATTTTGCTTTAAAATGAGTAATAATAATGATAACATAATGCTTGAGAAAAATACAATAGTTCTCACAATTTTGTTATTTGCAAAGTTCTTTGGGGGCTTACCAGCTTTTTTTTTTCAAAGTAGGGAATAGGATAAAGATATAAAATATAAAATATATAGGATAAGATAAAGATATAAAAGTTTGAAGTTTCATATTTTATATACAAGTTTTCATTTTAATGGAGTAGTAAAATTCACTTTGAGAAAAGCAACAAGATTAGACTTTTTGAATCCCTAATCACTAGAATACATTATGATTAGATTGCACATGTTTCTTTTAAGAACAATAACAAAAGGAAAAGTAAATATGATGCTCCTGGATGGTAGTTTCTAAAATGTTTTGGTTGATCCTGAAGGTAATTAAGAAAAAGGCTAAAAAAGTAGAACAAAGTAATTTATACAGATGAATTAAAAAGCGTTTTTTTCCTCTCTTCTTTCTTCCACCACCCCCAGCAGCTTTGATTATGTTTTAATAAGGTCTCAAAATTAGATTAAGGATTTTGCATATATAATTTTATTAATAATTGTAAGAAATTTTAAAACCTTTTTTTCTTATTTTGAAATCTCTATCTGATAATATTATAGAATAGATAGACGGGCTCTCATTTTCCAAGTCAGGCCCTTCATGGACCCTTTTTAAAAATTCTTCCTTTAGTCTATAAAAAGCATTCAGGTAGAAAGGGCATTCTCTGAACTTTTAGGGGGAATTATGGGTTCCTAATTTGATGTTCTTCTTATACTTCTGGTGTAAATAAGGTTAACTCCATAATACTTGACCTTGTTTTCACTACATGAACTAATAACTGGAAGGCCATTTTTTTTTCCCCTGAGACAACTTGCCCAGAGTCACACAGCGAGGAAGCATTAAGTGTTTGAGGCCAGATTTGCACTCAGGTCCTCCTGACTTCAGGGCTGCCGCTGTATCCACTGTGCCCGGAAGGCCAATTTTAAGAGGTCTTACTAAATTGTATTAAGTCATACCACTAGCAGCCTGTAGTAGCATTACCTAGGGAATCTCTGCAAGTTGTCTGGAACAAGAGAAGTTTATTTGCTGGGAGGAACTCCTTCCCAGAACTGCCCTTGGAATGAAGCCTATTCCAGAATTTCCAAGGGAAAATGTTTCCTAAGATCACAAGGCTACATGGGACAGACAGCTAAGACAAAAGATGAAATAACCTGTTGAGATTGTTGTTTTGAGTGGGTTAGCAGGAACAGGTTGGATCAAGGAGACCTCATGTAATTTAATATTGATGATCATTATTGTGTTACTCATGTTTTAGTGCTTGTCAGAAAATTCAAATCTTGGTTCAAGGTTATTTCCGCCCTGCCCCCCCACCCCAGCTTGAATCTGTGCTTAAGCATAATAAAACTTAGACTTTTCTTATCTCTAAAATTTCTGTGTTGTGTTATATTTATTTCAGCAGCAATAACCAACCATAGGAACTCAAAGAGGAGCTATTTCTACCATGACAAAAGACATTAATAAGGACAGTGGCTAGACCAGTGATTTCATTGCGAAAATTCTCTCCAATACATATCTGTACCTTTTATGCCTTGAGGTAAAATGACTTGCCTGAGATCACACAACTAGTTGAGTGTCTGAGGTTGGATTTTAACTCAGGTACAGGCGCAGTGCTATTTCCACAGCACCACAAACTGGGTGAAAACTTTTACGGCATAGCTAGGTCTGAACTAGTATGAATAATGAATCCCTTTAAATGGGAATTCTCATTACATATTTCTATGGAGGTAGAACCAATGACCATATTTTACATTAATTATAACTTTCAAGGTGCTCCAAATCACTATTGATCAGAAAATTACAAATTAAGACAACTCGGAGATACCACTACACACCTGTCAGATTGGCTAAGATAACAGGAAAAGACAGTAACAAATGTTGGAGGGGATGTGGGAAAACTGGGACACTGATGCATTGTTGGTGGAGTTGTGAAAGAATCCAACCATTCTGGAGAGCAATCTGGAATTATGCCCAAAAAGTTATCAAACTGCATACCCTTTGACCCAGCAGCGCTACTACTGGGCTTATGTCCCAAAGAAATACTAAAGAAGGGAAAGGGGACCCACATGTGCCAAAATGTTTGTGACAGCCCTTTTCATAGTGGCTAGAAACCGGAAGATGAATGGATGTCCATCCATTGGAGAATGGTTGGGTAAATTATGGTATATGAAGGTTATGAAATATTACTGTTCTATAAGAAATGACCAGCAGGAGGAATACAGAGAGGCTTGGAGAGACTTGCATGACGCTAAGTGAAATGAGCAGAACCAGATCATAGTACAGGGTAACAAAATCATATGGATATTTCCAACAATGAGGTGATTGAGGCCAGTTTCAATGATCTTGTGACGAAGAGAGCCATCTGTACCCAGAGAGAGGACTGTGGGAACTGAGGGTGGATCACAACACAGCGTTTTCCCTCTTTTTGTTGTTGTTTGCTTGCATTTTGTTTTCTTTCTCATTTTTTCCCCTTTTTGATCTGACTTTTCTTGTGCAGTAAGATAATTGTAGATTGGATTTAACATATAGCTCTACCATGTTCAACATATATTGGATTACTTGCCATCTAGAGGAAGAGGTGGGGAAGGAGGGAAATTAGAACACCAGGTTTTGCAAGGGTTAATGTTGAAAAATTATCTATGCACATGTTTTGAAAAGAAGAAGCTTTAATAAATAAAATAAAAAGGGTTAATTTTTTAAAATTTAGGCTATTCACTGGAAGGTCAAATATGAAAGCTTAAATACTTTGGCCACATAATGAGAAGATGGGGCTCATTGGAAAAGAGTCTGGTGTTGGGAAAAATTGAAGGCAAAAGGAGAAGGCGATGGCAGAGGATGAAATGGATAGAATTATGGAAGCAACAAATATGAGCTCGGACAGACTTTGGGAGATAGGGGTGAATAGAAGGGCCTGGTGTGCTATAGTCCATGGGATCATAGTCATCTGTGATTGAATAAACAACAAAGTAAACATTATGGTATAGTTTAAGAATAAAATGCATTTACCAATGGCCTACTAAGTAAGTGGTCCAAAGATAAGAACATACAGTTATTTAAAGAAATGCAAATAACTACCATTTTTAAGTGCTTAAAATCACCAATAATCAGTAAAATGTCAATGAAAATAATCTGTTTCTTTTCATTGACAAATGATGGAGATGTAGAAATCAGTGCTAGTATCACTGCTCTGCTTTAATATGGGGTGAGTTACAGGAGAAACATTCCCTAAATGTTGTTGATCCAACAGTCCTACTTTAAGTTTATACCCCAACAGAGTTATCAAGAAGAAAGATCCCATATGTAAAAAATTCTTCGAAGCAATACTATTTTGGAAGAGCAAAAAATTGGAAACAAATTGTTATATGCCGTGTATATATGGCAATAGCTTGTGGGATGTGAATGAAATGGAACTTTATTGTGCTGTAAGGAACAATGACTGGGAAGGGCACAAAGGAAGATGGGAAAGCTTAAGTGACGGCAAGCAAAAAGAGTGTACCAAAGAAGAGACACTGACCTCAACATCAAACAAGAGTAAAACTCACAATGACAAACTGTGAGGAGAAGCTCTCAGCACTTGCAAACTACCAGCCTTTACCTTCCAGTCATGGCAGAACCAAACCTCTAGAAAAAGTCATCTGTGAAATGAGTATCACGGAGAAAGGCCCTATAATAATCCACCCGGCCATTCCTGACAGTTATCACCTTCTATCTCTTGTCCTCGTGGTGGTTAAACTCCTTGGGAAGGCAGGCTACACTTCAGTCAGCCTGGCTTCCTACATCATCATCCAACTCAAAATCCTTTCCCAAATTTACTGATGATCCCTTCATTGCCAAACACAGTGGGTCGTTCTCAGTCCTCATCCTTCTTGACCTCTCTGCAACCTCTGACCCGGGTGGTCACTGTTTCCTCCTGGACATTCTCTTCTCTCGAGGCTTTTGGGACAATGTTCTCTCCTGCTTCTCCTTCCACCGCTCTGATGGCTCCTTGGCCTCCTTTCTTTGCTGGATACTTTTGTAGGTCACACTCACTAATAGGGGTCAGAGGGCGGGTACCCCCCCCCCGCAGGAGTCCTAGGCCCTCTTCTCCTTCCCTCTATATGACTTTGCTTGGGGATCTCACGAATTCAAGACTATTTCTACGCTGATGATTCTCAAATCTATTTATCTGAAGCTAACCTCTCCTGGCCTAGAATCTCATCTCATCAACTTCCTATTGGCTTCCTTGCATTGGATGTCCCATAGACATCCTAAACCTTACCCCCAACCTCCTGTCTTTCCAACTTCCCTATTAGTGAGCACCGGCATCCTCCCAGTCATGCAGGCTCAAAACATGGCTATTAGCCTCAACCTGTCACTCTTACCATATACCTTCTCCCCCCGTTGCAATCATAACCAATAACTTGCCTAGTCCTGTAAGTTCTACCTTAGCAAGAGCTTTCCAATCTGCCCCCTTTCTCCTCCGAGTCTATCCTCGGTCTGGTATAGGCTCTCACCTCACACCTGGACTACTGCAATTGCCTGCTAGAGTCTCCCTGACCCCAGACTCTCCCCCAAACAGCTAGCAAAGTGATCTTCCTAAAACACAGGTCTAACCATATCACCTCCATATCCCATAAACCCCAGGGGGGGGGGCAGGAGGAAAGAGAAGAAAATAAGTGTTCAGGAGCTTGGCCTGCTCTGTACCAGGCACTGTGCAATAAGCACTTTATAAATATCATCTAATTTGATCCTTGCAACACTCCTTCGAGCTAAGGGCTATTATTATCTCTATTTTACAGTGGAGGAAACGGAGGGAGGCAGTAATTAAGTGACTTGCCCAGGGTCACATAGCTAGTAAATAGTTTGAGGCTAAATATGAACTCAAGTCTTCCTGAGTCCAGGCCCAGAGCTCTAGCCCCTGGGCCACCCACTGAACCATACCTCCAGAATCAAATATAAAATCTTGTGTGGTTTCTAGAGCCCTTCAGAAGCTGGTTCCTTCCTCCCTTGCCAGTCTTCTTGCATCTTCCTTCCATGTTTTTGATCCAATGATATCGATTTTCCAGCTCTTCCACAAACAGGACGTTTCTTCTCCTAAGTTTGGACATTTCTTTTGTCCGTTTCCCATGTCTGGGATTCTCTCCTTCCTCATCTGCACTGCATGCCTTTCTTCCTGTGTCAGCTAAAATCCTACCTTCTACTTCCAGAATAATTCACCTTTTACAAGAAGCCTTTTCTGGTCTTCCTCTTAAATTGCTTATTTGTCCTGCACAGAACTTGGAGCAAGTGTGTGCGCCTCCCTCAGCAGAAAGGGAAACTCCTTAGGGCCCCTGCACATTTTTTATTATTATTATCATATTATTTATCATATTGCCCACTGTATTTTTGTCTTTCTGTGCATCCCCAGGGCTTATCACAATGCCTGGCACCCAGTAAGCACTAAATAAACATTTGTGAAGGCTGAAGCAAGAGCGACTGAGGGATCAGAGAAGTAAGGGGCAAACCAGAAGAGTGGTGCCATGGAAACTTGGAGAGGAATAAAGCCTATGCAGGAGGAGAGGGCAGTCCCATCGTCAAACGCAACCAAGAGGTTGAGAAGGATGAACTTGGAGAAGAAGCCATCAGATCGAGCAATTGATAGATCATTGATACTTTGGGAGCTCCCTTCCATGTCTGCCCCTATATGCCATGGAGTCATATGGAATCATATACTCCCCACCGCTGGAGGTTGCTTTGTCTATCACTATGGTTGAAGACCCCAATGCTTGCCTATGTCCTCCTCTTCCTCCTCTCTCCATACTCAAATCCTTCAAGCCGCAAAGGGCCACAAAGGTCATTGAGTCCAGTTGGTACCTAAATGACAATCCCCCTCTCAGATGTCACGGACAAATGATCATCTGATTTCTACTATCAGTGGTGAGAAACCTACTCCTTCCCAATGCAAATAAATGAATAAACTGAAAAACAAAGGATAAGAGGGAAGAAAGGACATCCAAGAAACAAAGAGGTGGATGATGTATAAAGAGGATAAATAAGGGCAACTGCAGGGCAAACCTTGCCTGAAGAAACCATCCACAGGGGAGTTCAAAGGACACTCAATGGCCCCAAACCAGGTGGGACAAAAATAAAATAAAGAGCAACCTCTGGGTCACTTAGCAAAACGATAAAGAGCTGGGCCCAGTCCAACCCCCACCCACCTCCTGAGCAGCTACTCCCCCCATGCTGGCACACAAGTGTCTCACCTACACACACACACACACACACACACACACACACACACACACACACACACACACTCTGTTGGAGTGGGCCTGGACGCCTAGCATTGCCACCCCTTTCCCTGGTTCCCTGGTACTTTAGCCACTTCCCTTAGTCTGTGTAAGCTTATCCACATGCTGACTCAGTCTCTGGTTGGCAGTTTTCACACTGAGGTCCAAGGTCCTCTTCTAAATCTAAGATCTGCTGATTTCTCGGAGGCCCAGTGTTTGAGGAGCCACTCTAGAACTAGTGTTCTCAATGGTCTCCCTAGGAGCAGGGAACTGGCCGACATGCCCCAAACATTGCTGGAGGTGGGGAAAATGACAGAAAGAAAGAGAAAGAGCCAGAAAATCAAGAGAGGGAAAATGAAGGGAAAAGAAGGGGAGAGACAGACTCAGAGGAGAGAAAGGCAGCAGGAAGAAGACAGAAAAAAAAAAACAGAGAAAGGGAGAGGACAAAGAGGGAAGGAGGAAGAAGGGGATGGGAGAAAAAAAAGGGAGAGGAAGGCTGGGGAAGGACAGAGAGGGATAACAGAGGTGACAGAAAGATTTTCTTTTTAAAGAAAGAGACCAGGAAGCCAGATTTCGAATTCTTGGGAAAATTCTAGAAGCAATCCACTGAGAGCTGGGTAATGAACATCTGGAAAGATGTTTGCTCATGACTGCTCAGAGCCAGGCCGGCTTCATCAAAAACGGGCCACTCCGGCCAGCCATTTCTTCTAGTAGATGAGGGGATGCTAGAGCTCTTGGGGCTGCATAATTCTTTTTTTTTATGTGCAGAACCGAATTTTTAAAAATTAATTTTATAATTATAACTTTTTTTTTGACAGGACATATGCATGGGTAATTTTTTACAACATTATCCCTTGTACTCCCTTCTGTTACGAATTTTTCCCCTCCTTCCCTCTACCCCCTCCCCTAGATGGCAGGCATTCCCATACATATTAAATATCTTATAGTATATCCTAGGTACAATATATATGTGCAGAACCGAATTTTGTTGTTGTTGTTGTTGCAAAGGAAGAATTGGATTCGGAAGGTAAAAATAACCTGGGGAGAAAAACAAAAAATGCTCACTGTTTACATTCATTTCCCAGTGTTCCTTCTCTGGATGTAGCTGATTCTGTCCATCATTGATCAACTGGAATTGGATTAGATCTTCTTCATTGTTGAAGATTTCCACTTCCATCAGCATACATCCTCATACAGTATTGTTGTTGAAGTGTATAATGATCTCCTGGTTCTGCTCGTTTCACTCAGCATCAGTTGATGTAAGTCTCTCCAATCCTCTCTGTATTCCTCCTGTTGGTCATTTCTTACAGAGCAATAATATTCCATAACCTTCATATATCATAATTTACCCAACCATTCTCCAATTGATGGGCATCCATTCATTTTCCAGTTTCTAGCCACTACAAAAAGGGCTGCCACAAACATTTTGGCACATACAGGTGCCTTTCCCTTCTTTAGTATTTCCTTGGGATATAAGCCCAATAGCAGCAATGCTGGGTCAAAGGGTATGCACAGTTTATAACTTTTTGGGCATAGCTCCAAATTGCTCTCCAGAATGGCCGGATTCTTTCACAGCTCCACCAACAATGTATCAGTGTCCCAGTTTTCCCACATCCCCTCCAACATTCATCATTATTTGTTCCTGTCATCTTAGCCAATCTGACAGGTGTGTAGTGGTATCTCAGAGTTGTCTTAATTTGCATTTCTCTGATCAATAGTGATTTGGAATACTGTTTCATATGAGTGGAAATAGTTTTAATTTCATCATCTGAAAATTGTCTGTTCATATCCTTTGACCATTTATCAATTGGAGAATGGCTTGATTTCTTATAAATTAAAGTCAATTCTCTGTATATTTTGGAGATGAGGCCTTTATCAAAACTTTTAACTGTAAAAATATTTTCCCAATTTGTTACTTCCCTTCTAATCTTGTTTGCATTAGTTTTGTTTGTGCAAAAACATTTTAATTTGATGTAATCAAAATTTTCTAATTTGTGATCAATAATGATCTCTAGTTCTCCTTTGGACACAAAGGGGCTGCATAATTCTTGTGGAGACCACACAAGAAAATGATTCAAAGTTGGGTGAATGGCTGGCTAAGCTTAGTTCAGACTTCAATGTCAACATGGAAGTCTCCAGTGGCCAATCTCAGAGATCTGGGCTTCACCCTGGGCTACTGAACAAGCTTTTTAGCAAGGACTTAGATAAAAGCATAGAATGACATGCTCATGAAATGACACCAAAATAAAAGGGATGATTCACTGGAAAGGACTATGATCCTACATGATTTTTTGGGGGGGGGGTGAGATAATTGGGGTTAAGTGGTTTGTCCAGGGTCATACTGCTAGTAAGTGTTCAATTTAATTCAACATTGGACTAAATTTAATAAAAAAAGATACACAAGGAATCCCAACAACCAATCTCACAAATGCAGGAAGGAGAAACATGGAGAGAGAGCAATTCTTCTGAAAAAGAATAAGAGGTCTGAGTGAACCACAAACTTGATGAGTCAGCAGAGATGGCATTACAAGGGGTATGGCTTCCAGGAAGAAGAAGCTGATACTCTTAATGGACTCAACAAAATTGCAAAAGGGTGACTTAATGTCAGGGGGAAACTTTTTATTGCATGTAATTTTTCGGTGCATCGTGATCTGAAAAGGATGTATTTACTATTTCTGCCTTTCTGTATTTGATTTTGAGGTCTTTATGTCCTAATATATGGCCAATTTTTGTATAAGTTCCATGAACTGCCCAGAAGAAAGTATACCCCTTTCTGTCTCCATTCAGTTTTCTCCAAAGATCTATCATACCTAGCTTTTCTAGTATTCTATGTATCTCTTTAACTTCTTTCTTATTTATTTTGTGGTTTGATTTATCTAGTTCTGAGAGAGCAAGGTTGAGATTCCCTCATAGTATAGTTTTGCTGTCTATTTCTTTGCAGTTCTCTTTTTTTAAAATTATAGCTTTTTATATAACATATAACATATGCATGGGTAATTTTTCTTTCTTTCTTTTTTTCCCTGAGACTAGGGTTAAGTGACTTGCCCAGGGTCACACAGCCAGGAAGTGTTAAGTGTCTGAGACCACATTTGAACTCGAGACCTCCTGAATTCATGGCTGGTGCTCTATTCACTGCGCCACCTAGCTGCCCCCCATGGATAATTTTTCAACATCGACCCTTACAAAAACTTCTGTTCCAACTTTTCCCCTTCTTCCCTCCACCCCCTCCCCCAGATGGCAGGTAGGCCCATACACGTTAAATATGTTAAAGTATATCTTAAATACAATATATATGTACATATTTACAAGTTATCTTATTGCACAGAAAGATCAGATTTAGAAAGAAGGTAAAAATAACCTGAACAGAAAAAACAAAAATGCAAGAAAATAATAACAGAAAGAGTAGAAATGTTATGTTGTGGTTCATACTCATTTCCCAGTGTCTCTGGGTGTAGCTGGTTCAGTTCATTACTGCTCTATTGGAACTGATTTGGTTCATCTCATTGTTGGAGATATCCACGTCCATCAGAATACATCCTCATAGAGTATCGTTGATGTGTATAATGATCTCCTGGTTCTGCTCATTTCACTCAGCATCAGTTCATGTAAGTCTCTCCAGGCCTTTCTGAAATCATCCTGCTAATTATTTCTTACAGAACAACAATATTCCATAATATTTACATGCCACAATTTATTCAGCCATTCTCCAATTGATGGGCATCCACTCAGTTTCCAGTTTCTGGCCACCACACAGAGGGCTGCCACAAACATTCTTGCACATGTGGTTCCCTTTCCCTTCTTTAAGATCTCTATGGGATATAAGCCCAGTAGTAATGCTACTGGATCACAGGGTATCTTCTTGCAGCTCTCTTAACTTCTCCTCTAGGAATTTGGATGCTATACCACTTAGTGCATATACGTTTAGTATTTATTGATAATACTTCATTGTCTGTGGTACCTTTATATACGATATAGTTTCCTTATCTCTCTTAATTAGATCGTTTTGTTTTTGTTTGATCTGAGATCAGGATGGCTACCCCTGCTTTTTTGACTTCCCCTGAAGCATAATAGAGTCTGCTCCAGCCCTTTACCTTCACTCTTTTTCTTGTAAACAACATGTAGTAGGATTCTGGCTTTTAATCCAGCCTGCTGCTTCTGTTTTATGGGAGAGTTCATCGGATTCACATTCACAGTTAAAATGACTAATTCTGTATTTCCTGCCATCTTATTTACGCCAAGTTATGCTTTTCTCTTCCCTTTTCCCTTTTTTCCTCCTCCCCAGTGTTTTGTCACTGATCACCCCCTCCCTCAACCGGCCCTCCCCCTTTCCTCTCCTATTTCCTTATAGGGTGAGACAAGCTTCTCTGTGAAGAGGGGGAAACTTCCTAATAACTAACAATCTCACACAGAAGTCCAGATTTCTCCCCATTCGGAGGTTTTCAAGCAGAAGCCAGCTGACAATGACTTGGCTATTTTTACAGTGGCTATTCCTCATGGGTGAATTTCCAAGACCCCTTACAAATCTCAAATAATACCATTCTACATCGCTGAACTCCAGAGCTGCGTGAGAACAAAGGCCTTAACCCTCCGATTCAAACATTAACAAAGGATCCCATAGGAGCCTTTGCCTTGGTGCAGAGGTCAGGCAGGGAGCTCCCACGTAGGCCTCAGCTGTACACTCCCTCCCCCACTCCACCCCACTTTCATGCCTGCCCTCCAGACTGTGCCCCTCTTCAGAGCCATCTGCTAAAAGTGCCAGACTTAGCTCCTATTGAAAGCAGAGATGGAAGGAGATTGACTCTGAGATCATCTAAACTAGCCCCTTCGCTTGGCCCAGAGTAGGAAGGGCACTTGCTCAAGCTGATATACAGTTAAGATATGGCAGAACCAGGGTCTGAACACAGATTCTGACTCCAAGATTCTCTCTGCTGCCCCTCACCGCCTCCCTATGATGATCCTTTCATACGCTGACAGACAAATCTTAGAATTCATAAATCAGGCCTCCCAGGTCACAATTGCTTTGGCACAACCATATTCCTAGAACTCCAATTCTGAAGAACGGAGCGACTTTCCTTCCAATCTGGGAGATTGTTTGATCTTGATATTCCCAGATGCACAGTAAACACTTGATGCAGCCATGTTAAAGACTTCTGATCAAGATGGCATCCAGAACAAGAGGCCTCTAGATCACCAATGACACATACAATTACTCAAGCAAAAAAACAAAAAACAAATCCACATCAGACCAAACAATAATTAAGAAATACCACGACATGTATACATATATTGTATTTAACATTTACTTTAACAGATTTAACATGTATGGGTCTACCTGCTATCTAGGGGAGGGCATGGGGGGAAGGAGGGGAAAAGTTGGAACAGAAGGTTTAGCAAGAGTCAATGCTGAAAAATTACCCATGCATATAGCTTGTAAAGAAAAAGCTATAATAAAAAAATAAACATCATGCATACATATAAAAAAGAACTACCATGACAAATAATTCTTTTTTTCTAGTAAATTTATTTCCTTCCATAGTTGATGATCACACAATTCTTGCCATTATTGCGTACAATATATTCCTGGTTCCGCTTGTTTCACTCAGCATCAGTTCATGTGAATCTTTCCAGGCCTTTCTAAAAGCAGCTTGTTCATATTTTTTTACAGAACAATAATATTCCATTACGTGCATATACCACAACCTATTCAGCCATTCCTGAATTGATGAGCATCCACTCATTTTCCAATTCTAAAGACTGACAAAATGAAGAAAATGTAAGCTAGCTGAGATGACAGGTCAAGAAAGGATCATTTCAAAATCACTGGAATCCCTGAAAGCCACAACCAAAAAAAGTGACTGGACATAATATTTCATGAATAATATATGAAAATCAGCTAGAATCTGTTACAACTAGGGGACCAAGATGGAAAGATTCTATCAATCACCTCCTGAAAGAAAGACCTGAAGACATCCCACTCCAATCTAGGATGAACCTCGAGGATAAGGTGCTTCAAAAAGCAGAAAGAAGCTTCCAAGTGCCAAAAAACTAGACTAGAGATCATGAGACCTGGGAGGCTCTATGCAAAATGAAAGCTCTTGGAATTCCAAAAGGAAAAAGATACAACCAAAAATAATTGACCCAGAAATGGTAGAAAAATTGATCCTTAATGAGATAATAGGCCTTGAAAGTACTTTGAAAGAAGAGACTAGAACTCAGTAGGAACTTGGAAACTGGGAAAACAGGAATCCAGAGAAATCCAGTAAAATCAATGTATTAACACAATTAAAAGTAAAAGTACAATGTTCTAAATGGGGGAAATAGGGTGGAGAAACAAGTGACCCTTACAGATCTTTAATGTCTTCAAAGGGTATAAAGGGATAAATAAAAAGAAGCCCTGGGGATGAATAGTTTCTTTAAAAAATAATAATAATAAACTGAACCAGCTATACCCAGCGAAAGTACTCTGGGAGATGGTTATAAACCACTACATGGAATTCCTAATCCCTCTGTTTTTGTCCACCTGCATTTTGGATTTCCTTCACAGACTAATTGTACACTATTTCAAACTCCGATTCTTTTTGTACGGCAAAATAACTGTATGGGCATGTATACATAAATTGTATTTAATTTATACTTTATGTCAATGTTATAAAATTACCCATGCATATATCTGGTAAATAAAAACTATTAAATAAAAAATTTAAAAAAATAATGTTTTATTATTTTCTAGCATTCTTTTCTTCTTAAATTTTGAGTTACAATTTTTCTCCTTCCCTACATTCCTTCTCTACCCACCGAGAAAGCAAGCAGTATCAGTTATACATATGAAATCATGCAAAACACATTTTCCATATTAACCATATTTCAAAAAAAAAAGAACAAAAAAGCAAAGAAAATGAAAAAAATTACACTTTGATCTGCTGTTCTCTCTCTGGAGGTGGGGCAACATTTTTCATCATGGGTCCTTTACAATTATTTTGGATCAGTATAGCCAAGTTTTTCACATTTGATCATGATTATAACATTGCTATTAATATACACAATGATCTCCCAATTGTCACTTCTTTTCACATTAATACATACAGGTATCCCCATGTTTTTCTGAGACCACCCACCTTGTCATTTTTCATAGTATAACAGTATCCCATCACAATTATATGCCACATTCCTCAACTGTTAGGAATCTCCTCAATTTCCCATTCTCTGCCACCATAAAAAGCTGCTAGGTCCTTTTCCCCAATCTTTAATCTCTTTAGGATACAGAGCCAGAAGTGGTATTGCTGGTCAAAAGCATGGTTTCAGAGCTCTTTGAGCCTAGCTCCAAATGGTTCTCCAGGATGGGTAAATCTATTCATTCCACCAACAGTTCATTAGTGTGCCCATTTTTTTTCTTATTCTCTCCAACATTTGCTATTTCTGATAGGTCTCAAGTGGTACCTGAGAATTGCTTTAATTTGCATCTCTGAAAATTAAGACAACTCCCGACATATCAAATTGGGCTTGCAACTAAAAAAGCTAGAAAAAGAACAAATTAAAAACCCCCACTCAAATACCAAACTTGAAATTCTAAATAGGAGAGATCAATAAAATTGAAGCTAAACTATTGAATAAACAAAACTAAGAGTTGGTTTTATGAAAAAAAAAAACAATAAAAGAGATAAACCTTTAGTTAATTTGATTAGAAAAAGCAAAGAGGAAAATCAAATTGTTAGTCTCAAAAACGAAAAGGGAGAACTTTCCACCAACGAAGAGGAAACCAGAGCAATTATCAGGAGTTACTGAATGAAATGAGTAGGACCAAGAGATCATTGTATACTTCAACAACGATACTCTATGATATTACTTCATTGTCTATGGTGCCTTTGAGCAAAATGTAGTCTCCCTGATTCTCTTTTAATTATCCCTATTTTTGAGCAGTAATGAACTGAACCAGCTATACCCAGCAAAAGAACTCTGGGAGATGACTATGAACCACTCCATAGAATTCCCAATCCCTCTGTTTTTTTTTCTGCCTGCATTTTGATTTCCTTCACAGATAAATTGTACACTATTTCAAAGTCCAATTCTTTTTGTACAGCAAAATAACTTTATGGACATGTATATATATATTGTATTTAATTTATACTCTAACATATTTAACATGTATTGGTCAACCTGCCATCTGGGGGAGGGAGTGGGGGGAAGGAGGGGAAAAGTTGGAACAAAAGGTTTTGCAATTGTCAATGCTGAAAAATTACCCAGGCATAAAATTTTTGTTAAAAAAATAATTTAAAAAATTATCAGGAGTTACTTTGCCCAACTTTATGCCAATAAATTTGATAACCTAAGTGAAATGGAGGAACACCTACAAAAAATAGGTTGCTCAGATTAATAGAAGAGGAAATAAATTACTTAAATAGTTCCATTTTAGAAAAAGAAATAGAACAAGCTATTAACCAACTCCCTAAGAAAAAATCCCCAGGACCAGATGGATTTACATGTGAATTCTACCAAACATTTAAAGAACAATTAACTCCAATACTATGTAAACTATTTGAAAAAATAGGGAATGAAAGAGTCTTACCAAATAGCTTTTATGACACAGACATGGTACTGATACCTAAACCAGGCAGGACCAAAACTTCATAACAACATAGCATTCTCAGTCTCTCTGTTGTTATTTGCTTGCATTTTGTTTTCTTTCTCAGTTTTTTTTTTCCTTCCTTCTTGATCTGATTTTTCTTGTGCAACAAGATAACTGCATAAATATGTATACATAGATTGGATCTAACATGTATTTCAACATATTTAACATGTATTGGACTATCTGCCAGCTAGGGCAGTGGGTAGGGGAAAGGAGGGGAGAATCTGGAACAAAAGGTTATGCAAGGGTCAATATTGGAAAAATTACCCATGCATATGCTTTGTAAATAAAAAGCTTTAATTAAAAAAAAAAAAAAGGAGGATCAATAAAGCAAAATGTCTCATCAGGCTTTACAAACAAGTGAAGAAAGAAGGCAAGCAAAAGAGAAAGCTATAACCATCTGAATGAAGAATTCCAAAGAACACAAAGGAGAGATAAGAAAGTCTTCTTAAATGAATGAGTGGTGTGAAGACATAAAAAAACCCAATAGAATGGGAAAGACTTTAGATAATTTCAAGAAAGTTAGATATCAAAGCAAAGCTGCAAAAATGGGCATGATAAAAGACAAAAATGATAGAGATTTAACTGAAGAGGAAGAGATTAAGAGGTGTGAAGAATACACAAAACTTTACAAGAAAGATCTTGACATCAGCAAGTCAAATTAGGGAAGCATTGTCAACAATAAGCCTAGTGAAGGTGAAGAGATTCCAGCAGAGCTATTTGATGCTGTTAAAGTGCTGCACTCAATAAGCCAGCAAGTTTGGAAAACAAAACATAGTGGCCTCTGGATTAAAAAATGAGTTTATATGCTCAAAGGGCTATCAAACTGTGCATCCCCTTTGATCCAGCAGTGCAACTACTGGGCTTATATCCCAAAGAAATACTAAAGAAGGGAAAGGGACCCACATGTGCAAGACCGTTTGTGGCAGCCCTTTGTGTAGTGGCCAGAAACTGGAAGATGAATGGAGGCCCATCAGCTGGGGAATGGCTGGGTAAATTGTGGTATGTGAACATTATGGAATATTATTGTTCTGTGAGAAATGACCAGCAGGAGGATGTCAGAGAGGCCTGGAGAGATTTACAGGAACTGATGCTGAGTGAAATGAGCAGAACCAGATCAATTTGCATGGCAACAGCAAGATTATATGATGATCAATTCTGCTGGACATGGCTCTTTGCCATTCCATACATTGATGCCAGTTCCAATGATCTTGTGATGAAGAGAGCCATCCGCACCCAGAGAGAGGACTGTGGGAACTCAGTGTGGATCACAACATTTTCACTTTGTTGTTTGTTGGCTTTTTGCTTTCTTTCTCATTTTTCTTCTTTTTCATCTAACTTTTTCTGTGTAGCATAATTGTGGAAATATGGATAGAAGAATTATACATGTTTAACCTATATTGGATTACTTGCTGTGGGGGGGGAATAGGGAGAAAATTTTGGAACACAAGGTTTTGCAAGACTGAATGTTGAAAGTTATCTTTGCATATATTTTGAAAATAAAAAGCAATTTTTTAAAAAGAAAAAATCAGTTTAGATAGAGCATTCTGGGAAGATGTTGATCAGATCAGGAAATTTCAAGCTTTCCAGATTCCCCCCCCCCCCCAAACAGAACTTTGCCTCATGGAGAACATAGACTGGTGAAAACTCAAGAAGTCTTGGGGCGGAACCAGAGTCCTCTATGAATAACCTCAAAAGATAGGAAGAAAGACCTTGGCCAGGGTGGAACCTGTGTAAAGTAGAAACACCTCGGGCTAGAGGCGGGGTGGGACCCCTGGGGCTGGCTAAGGACAAAGGGGGGGAGGGAGGCCTTGGGGCTGGCTGGGTTTGGCCAGAGCCTCAGGAGGAGCCCCGGGAACTTTCACCACCCCGATGCCAGCGCCGTTGGGGAAGACCAAGTGAACCTCAACTGCTCAGAAGGCCAGGCCCAGCTGGGCCACAGAGACAAAGTCCTGCAGAAGGCAGCAGCACGCTGGAGGCACAGAGGCCCCGGAGCAGAGGCCGTGGAGCACGCACGCTGCTGGCGGGAGGCGCAGAGGCCGAGGAGCCACAGAGGCCCCGGAGCAGAGGCCACGGAGCACGCAAGCTGCTGGCCGGAGGCGCAGAGGCCCCGGAGCAGAGGCCACGGAGCATGCATGCTGCTGGCCGGAGGCTCAGAGGCCGAGGAGCCACAGAGGCCCTGGAGCAGAGGCCGGGAGCACGCAAGCTGCTGGCTGGGGGCACTTGCAGCAGTCAGAGCTTGGGGCAGAGGGGACAGCTGGACTGAAGCTAGAGGCACCGTCTCCAGGCCCCCCATCACGTGCCTACACAAATACTTCTCATTAAAAAACGAACAGGCAAAGAAGAATCCAACCATAGAAATTCACTACAGAAATAGGGGGAAATCAGGATACATTTTCAGAGGTCACTGAGGTTAAAAAAAAAAAAAAAAAAGGCTTCTTCTACCTCAAAATGGCTCCCTGCCAGAGAGAACTGATGATAGAAGAACTCAAAGTAGAATTTAAAAATCAAATGAGAGACACTGAGGAAAAACCAAAATAAGTAAATAAATAAATTTTAAAAATCCAACAAAATCAAAATGATGAAAAAAAACGGTAACCAACTAGAAAAGGAAACGCAAAGTCCCAGCCCTGAAGTCAGGAGGACGCTAGTTCAATCCAGTCTCAGACACTTAACACTTCCTAGCTGTGTGACCCTGGGCGAGTCACTTAACCCCAGCCTGGGGGGAGGGGGAAGAGATGAAAATAATTCTTTGAAAATTAGAAATGGGCAAAAAGAAGCCAGTGAAGCTATAAGAGACCAAGAAATAACAAAAGTTTATAAAGAATGAAAAAAAAAATAGAATGTCAAATATCAGAAAAACAGATCTGGAGAACAGATCAAGAGACAATATAAAAACAATTGAACCAAAGCAAAATGAACCTTCATACAATAATGTAAGAAATAATCCAAGAACTATGCTCAAAAAGTGATCAAACTGTGCATACCCTTTGATCCAGCAGTGCTACTCCTGGGCTTATATCCCAAAGAAATACTGAGGAGGGGAAAGGGACCTGTATGTGCCAAAATGTTTGTAGTGGCTAGAAACTGGAAGATGAATGGATGTCCATCAGTTGGAGAATGGTTGGGTAAATTGTGGTATATGAAGGTTATGGAATATTATTGCTCTGTAAGAAATGACCAGCAGGAGGAAGACAGAGAGGCCTGGAGAGACTTACATCAACTGATGCTGAGTGAAATGAGCAGAACCAGATCATCATACACAGCAACAACAAGACCATACGATGATTAGTTCAGATGGATGTGGCTCTTCAACAATGAGATGAACCAAATCAATTCCAATTGTTCAGTGAGGAAGAGAGCCGTCTACACCCAGAGAGAGGACTGTGGGAACTGAGTGTGGACTACAACATGGCATTTTCACTCTTTCTGTTGTTGTTTGCTTGCATTTTTGTTTTCCTTCTCAGGTTTTTTTTTCTTTCTACATCCGATTTTTTCTTGTGCAGCAAGATAACTGCATGGATATGTATACATATATTGAATTTAACAAATATTTTTACCTGCCATCTAGGGGAGAGGGTGGGGGGAAGGAGGGGAAAAGTTGGAACAGGTTTTTCAAGGGTCAATGCTGAAAAATTACCCATGCATATATCTTGTAAATAAAAAGCTATAATAAAATATTTTTTTAAAGGAAGAGAAATGATCCAAGAAAACTGTCCTGGAATGATGTAACATAAGGGGAAAGTAGAAATAGAAAAAACTTACTGGGCACCACCTCAAAGAAACCTTTGGGGAAAATGCATAGGAATATCATTGCCAAATTTTGAAATCCTCAGATCAAAAGGAAATTTTGCAAGAAACAAGAAAAACAACTCAAATACTTTGGAGCTACAATTAGAACTGTATTGGACTTAGCAGCAGCCATAACAAAAAACTGCAGGTCCTAGAATCATATATACCGGCAACCAAAAGAACTAGGCCTAGGGCCAAAAAAAAAAAAACATATCCAGAAAAATTATCTATAATATAGAATGGGAAAAAAAGGATATTCAATGAACTTACAGATTTTCAGGGCATTTTTTTCAATCAAACTGGAACTCAACAGAAAATTCAACAGATAAGAACCAACCAATATCCAAGATTAAATTCAAAGAACTTAACATGGACAAATTGTGTGAAAACGTATACCATATGTTTAAGATTAACACCAGCAATGGGATAGCTCAAAAGAAAGATTGGGGAAGAGTTAAGGTAAAAATAGTAATTATGTTATATAAATGAGCTGCAGAGGAAGAATAGATAGAGGCACTGAGGAGGAGAAGTTCTGAAAACTATTCATACAGGGAATGGGTTAAATAGGCAACACTACATATATACCATAAAAGGTATAGCACGTTCCAGAATTTATAAAGAAATGAGGGGAGAGGGATGGGCAGATGGGAGAGGAAAGGGTCAAGGAAGAAGACATAGGAAGAATCCACAGATGAGGGAGTTTAAGTAATAGCAAGGCAAGTTATGGAGCAGAATTAAAGCAGAGGAGTTAGTAGGGATAGGAAAGGGGTGTGTGTGTGTGTGTGTGTGTGTGTGTGTGTGTGTGTGCGTGCGCACGCAAGCGCATACATACACATATTTTGTCAGCAAACTACAGCCTGCTTGGGGGGGGTCGTGATTTGAGGGGGAATAAAAGGGGGAAAAAAAGAATAAAGTTAAAAAAACTGTGTAACAGAGAACAAAAGAACTACCTACAAGGAAGTAAAGATGGTCGCTTATGAATATAATTTCTTCTACTATTACTTATCCTTTCTTGCACTAGTAATTTGTTATATATTTGAATCCTCCCTGATGTTCCACTGGGCACATGACATACTCTGTTTCGTCTTGTTTTATTTTGTTTTCCTTTTCTGTTTTTCTTTCTTTTTTTTATTGTTTTTTTCCCAACAAAATAAATTTTTTAAAAAAGAGAAAGATCAGTTTACATCCCAATTTTAAAGAAAGAAAATGCCAAGGAATGTTCTGGAAACTGAGTGGATGCCCATCAGTTGGAGAATGGCTGAATAAGTTGTGGTATATGAAGGTTATGGAGTATTATTGTTCTGTAAGAAATGACCCACACAGGATGATGCTGAGTGAAATTACTGAATTTGCACCCATTTCCCATGCCAGCAAGTTACATTTAAGATTCTGCAAACTAGATTTCAGCAATATGTGAACAGAGAATTACCAGAAGAGAAGGCTGCTTTTTAAAGAGTGAAAGGACCTAGAGATCAAATCAGTAACATTTGCCAGATTATGGAGAAAGCAAGAGAGTCCCAGAAAAACATCTACCACTGCTTCATTAACTATACTTTGTAGTCAATCTTTGACTACAGCTTTGATCTAGCCTTTGATTGGATCACAACAAAATGTGGCAAGTCTTCAAAGAGATAGGAGTACAGATCATTTGACTTGTCTCCTAAGGAATCTGTGCAAGCCAAGAAGAACAGGTAGAACAGTACATGGAACAAATGATTGGTTGAAGATTGGAAAAGGAATACGATAAGGCTATATGTGATCACCCTATTTATTTAACTTATAAGCAGAGTACACCATGTGAAATGCCAGGCTGGAGGAATCCAAGCTAGAATTAAGGCTTCTGGGAGAACTATCAGCAATCTCAGATGGACAGGTGATATCACTCTCATGGCAGAAAATGAGGAGGAATTAAAAATCTTCTTAATGAAGGTGAAAGAAGAGAAAGAATGTACAAGTTGACAAAGCTTAACATCAAAAAAATGAAGATCCTGGCAACTGGTCCTATCTTTTCTGGCAAACAGAGGGAGAAGAAATAGAAACTGTGTCAGATTTTATATTCTTGGGCTCAAAGATCACTGCAGATGGCAAATGCAGCCATTAAATTATAAGATGCTTGCTGTTAGGAAGGAAAGCTATGGTAAGTCTGGATAGCATACTAAAAAGCAGAGATGTCACCTTGCCAGCAAAAGTCCACATAGCCAAAGCTATAGGTTTTCCAACAGTAATATATGGCTGCAAGAGTTGGACTCTGATGAAATCTGAGTGCAATATAATTGATGTTTCAGAATTACAATGCTAGAGAAGACTTTTAAGAGTCCCTTGGACTCCAAGAAGCTCAAATCATTCCCAACTTAAAGAAATCAACTGATTATTCATTGGAAGATCAAATACTGCAGCTGTGGCTTAAATACTCTGGACATGTGATAAGACAGAACTCAATGGAAAAGACCCTGATTTGGGGAAGGAGTGAAAGTAGAGGAAAATGCCATGGAAGTAGTGAATGTGAGCTTGGACGGACTTTTGAGAGATAGTGCATGCGGAAGGAGCTGATATGCCACAGCATGGGGTCATGAAGAATCAGACATGACTTGACAACAAATTAGATAGCTTTGATTTCTTCTGAAGATTTCCTAAAAAAGAAAAAAAAAAAACCCTGCCTGTTTTTACCTCTTGACTATCAACTGGGGAATGGCTCTTTTTTCTTGTTGTTACAAATTTGACTTAGTTCTAGACACAATTCATAGTTGAGAAATCAGGCATTTATCAGAGAAATTTGCTGCAAAAGTTTTTGATATTACTTCATTGTCTATGGTGCCTTTGAGCAAAATGTAGTCTCCCTGATTCGCTTTTAATTATCCCTATTTATGAGCAGTAATGAACTGAACCAGCTACGCCCAGCAAAAGAACTCTGGGAGATGACTATGAACCGCTACATAGAATTCCCAATCCCTCTAGTTTTGTCCGCCTGCATTTTGGATTTCCTTCACAGGCTAATGGTCCACTATTTCAAAGTCCGACTCTTTCTGTACAGCAAAACAACTCTTTGGAAAAGTATACATATATTGTATGTAATTTATATTCTAACATATTTACCATGTATGGGTTAAGCTGCCATCTGGTGAAGGGGGGTTGGGGGAAGGAGGGGAAAAATGGGGACAAAAGCCTTGGCAGTTGTCAGTTGTAAACAACTGTTTGGTCATGTATACATATATTGTATTTAACTTATACGTTAACATATGTAACATGTATGGGTCAACCTGCCATCTGGGGGGGGGAAAGGAGGGGAAAAATTGGAACAAAAGGTTTGGCAGTTATCAATGCTGAAAAATCCCCCGTGCATAGATCTGGTAAATCAAAAGCTATAATAAAAAAATAAATAAAATAAAATTTTCCATGTTTGAAACCAAAAAATGATCCCTATTCTTGCTTTCGTGCTTCTGTTTTGGATGGTTTGAAAGGAAAAAAGAGAAGAAGCGAAAAGATGTCTGCTGATTTCTTAGTGCTGAGTTGGCTTCCAGTTTGGAGAGAGAAGGTGAACCACGTGAACCTCCCTTCAGGTTGCTGAAGGGAGAGACTGGGCAGCCTTGAGGAGCCAGAAGTCTTCATCATATCCCCATTCCCAGCCTGCCACACTGGACCGCAGGGAATTTCCCCTTGGCTGAGATCTGCCTCCCTTTGAGCCACCAAAGAACGGCATCTTTTCTACACATGAAGAGTCTCACTATACATACGGGGCCCATACTCCCCCTTTTATGGCTCTACCTGGAGGGTGGGGGCAGCATCAGAGCAATCTCACTTCTATGAAATACACAAATTGAACCCATACATCAAATTCAACCTGGAAATCTTCAGGGATGGGATAGAAGGAGGGAAAGACTCAAAGTAAAACCAACTTTTGGGTTTCGAAACCCTGAAGGGTGAGATTAAAAGGAAAAAGAAGTGTCCATTAAGGTTAATGGGGAAAGGGCTGAAGAGAAAGAGGGACTCTCCCAGGCAAAACACTAACTGAGGCACAACAAAAGGATACAAACTAATGAATGCACCCTGACCAATGGCAGCCCCAGCTGCTGGCAAGGTGCACAGTGAGAAAGACAGACCTTCCAGGGCCCAGCCATTCAATGGGTGGCTTTGCTTTGTTAGAATGCACTTCCCTTTTTTCATTGGGGGGTGCAGGGGGAAGAGGAAAGGCGGGAAGGAGAAAAATTTGGAACACAAAGTCTTACAAAATGTCGAAAACTATCTTTCTATCCATTTGGGGAAATTATTGAGAAAAAAAAAAGTTCAATAAAATGGTAGCAAAGAAAAACATTTCTTTTTGCTGAAAAGTACTGTTTACAAAGTCCCTTCTTTGAAACAAGCCTCTGAGGGAGGCAATGGAAGCATTATTACCCCTCCCTTTGTTAGAGTCAAGTAAAGTGAGGCTCAGAGAAGTTCTCCAAAAGCAAAAAAGCCCAGCTCTCCTGCAGGTCCCTGGGGTTTGGCAAGGATTGGTATTAGGAAAAGAGGAAGTGAGAGCACAGTGTCTCCTGGGCTCGAGGGAGGATTTCTCACTTCTCCTCCCCGAGACAACTAGAATCCAGCAGATGCTTCCTGATGGCTCAGAACACGTGACAAATCGACACGGAGGCTGCCAGAACGATGCCAACTTCACTTGACTGAGTCGGGGCAAATGCCTGGCAAATGGCTCTCCTGCTGACTGACTGGCTTTGGGTCCCACGGGAGAGGCTGAACCACACCCATCTGTGTTGGGGTCAGTCTCTTGAGGGGGCCCCTGTCTTCCAAAGCCCGCCCTCACTATTGGAACAGACTTTCCTTTGTTCTGTAGGCACCTACAGGTTATCTCTCAATTCAATTCAATAAACATTAAGGCCCTAAGCCAAGCTCCTTGAAAACCAGGCCGTTGGGTGGCATCCTCAGCGCGGACTGCAGTGCTTGACACAACGGGACACGAGACATGCTGGCAGGTTCCCATTCTCCTCCCGCCTCCATTCTAGGAAGCCATTCCCTGGCTGCTGCCTTCTTTTCAACACCAACCCCTGGTGGGAAAATCGGGACACTGAGGCATTGTGGGTGGAGTTGTGCAGTATCCGCCCATGCTGGAGAGCAATCTGGGACTTTGCCCAGAGGCCTATCACCCGGTGCCTGCCCTTTGCCCCAGCAGTGCCGTTACTGGCTCCACATCCCGAGGAAATCACCAAGGAGGGAAAAGGACCCACGGGAATAGTCGTGCTCTATGAAAATGATGAGCAAGCTGATTATAGAAAGGCCTGGAAAGATTTCCGCGAACTGATGCTGAGCAAAACGAGCAGAACCGAGAATGCGCTGTACACAATAACAGCAAAATGTGCCATGATCCACTAGGAAAAGCTTGGTTCTTCAGGGATCCCAGGCACTCCTAACCAACTCTGGACAAAAAATGGCCTCTGCATTCCGAAAAAGAGCTAAGGAGGCCGAATGTTAGTCAACACATGCTGTGCGCGGGCTTCTTTTGTCTGCTTTTTGTTTCTCTCCCAACATGATTCATAAAGCAGGGTAAACTTACAATTCAAAACCAGCACCGTTCCCAAAGGAGATTCAGCCAGTGCCTGCCAGGACAGGGGCAGTGAAGCCTAGGGTAGCCGGCCTCGGGGTCTAGGGGTCCTAGGTTCAAGTCCCCCGTGAGCGAGGTGACCCCAGCACCTAAGTCCCAGTGGCTCTCTGGGCACAGGCGCTAAAGACAGAAACGAAATGGTCCTTCCTCTGGGAAGCTTGCCCAAGAGAAGGAAGAGGATACAGAGCAATCTGGGGGAGAGAGAAAGAAGGAACAGCCATAGTTTCCAGAGCAGTCTTTGAATGATTGAGACCCATCTCACAGCCAGGACAGCCAAAGGTCACTAGCTTTGTTTTACCGAACAGAAAAAGGGCATCAAAAATGCGGCAAGCGCGAGGTCTGGCGGGAGGCAGAGCGGCAGCCAGACCGCAGGCCCACAACCCAAGTTTCTCAGCCAGTAAATGGGGGCGTGCCACAAAGTAGGCGGTTAATACACGTTAATGACTATTGACTGGGATCTAAACAAGCAAAGATCTGAACAAACAAGTCAAAAACAAGTACTTAACATTTCTTAACGTGCCTATCTACATTTGCCATCTCCAGGACGGAGCAAAGTCTGACCCACACAGCCCTGGGGGCTTGGGAGAGAACCGGTCACCTCCGAGAAAGGAGAAAAGTCCTAAAGTGATAGGCCAGGGCAGGGCCACCTCTGGGGCCATAAAAAGGGGCCCGGAACACCGAGCACTCTAACTTGCTCCGGGCCATTTCTGTGCTTTCCATTACAAAGAGGCCTAGCTCGCTTTCCGGGAGAAAAGGAGCAGCCTCAGCCGTCTGGTGGCTGCTGGGAAAAGGGCTGGCCAAAGGTGAACAAAGCTGGAGTGCGAATTCTTTCCTCTGGGCCCAGCCCGAGCCCTAGCCTGAGGAGGAGCCTAACACTGCAAAATCTCCAAACTCTAACTTTAAGCCCAGGCCAGGAGAGCCCAGAATGCCCCCTGCCATCCCTCCCCGCCCCGCTGATCCCGTCCTACCAAGCCATGGGGCTCCATTCACTTTGCAAGCCCGTTCTGGCCCCGTGATCTGGCCAGGCAGCAGGCACAGGGTTCTAACCCATTTCACCCGTCCAGCAGCCAAGGCCTTTGTTTTCCTGCAAGGCAAACGAAGGGAAGGACTCGGCCTAGGCGCACAGCTGATAGGAGGCCATGATTTGAAACTCAGGTCCTTGTGCCTGCAGTGCTTATCCACTGCACCATCCACCTTCCCCCCCCCCCCAGCCTAGGGCTAGTCACCCCCCGGGGGGGGGGAGGAGAGAGGGCCTGAAGGGGAGGGGCTCATTCATTTCCACCCTCCTCCTCTCGGTACCCAGAGGACAGAAGCCCCCCCAGAGAAGCAGAAAGGATGCACACAAAGCTGGAGGTCATCTCCCTTTCCCGGGCTGAAGGAAATCTCACTAAATCAATGACCTTTCAATGTGGCCATTCCTGGGCAGCGGACACACAGGGCCCGCCGGGAGCGAAAGGCGGCACCCAAAGCCCAGGAGTCCGGAAGGACGGCACGAGCCCCTTCCAAGGCTGCTGCCCCGCTTTGGGTCCATCTGTTCCCTGGCCTGTGACGAGGTGTTGGCAAGAGCTCTGGGAAGGCTCTCCCCAAAAGCTTTAGTGAGCCTTACAGTATGCAACATGCCGGCCAAGCCCAAGCCCAGCCAAGAAGGGCCAGGCCACTGGGGCCCGAGTTCTAGTCACATGACATCAAGCCAGTGACCTAGGTCCGGAACCAAGGAGGGAGCCGCTCCACTCTAATCTCTCTTGTGGCATTCCCTCCTACCTTTTCAAGTTTTAAAATAATGTTTTCTTTTTCCAAATAGAGGTAGATCGTTTTCAACATTCATTTTTGTAAGAGTTTGTGCTCCAAATTTTTTCCCTCTCCCTTACCTTCCCCCTCCCCGAGACAGCAAGCAACCTGATACGGATTATATATGTGCAAGTCTTTTAAGTGTATTTCTATATCTGCCATGTTGTACAAGAGAAATCAGGCCAAAGAGGAAGGGAAGAAAATACAAGAAAGAAAAAGCAAACAATCAACAACAGAAAGGTGAAAATCTTAGGCTTCAAAGCACATTCAGTGTCCACAGTGCTCTCTCTGGATGCCAATGGCATTTTCCATCCCAAATCTACTGGAATTGCCTTGAATCACTTCATTGTTGAAAAGAGCCAAGTCCACCCAAAGCAATCCCAATCAACTTTGCAAAATGAAGAAAAAAAAAAGAGCCAAGTCCCTCATAGCTGATCATCACATAGTCTTGCTGCTGGCTACAATGTTCTCTTGGTTCTGTTCATTTCACCGAGCATCGGTTCATGTCAGTCTCTCCAGGCCTCTCTAAAACCCTCCTGATCGTCTCTTACAGAACGATAATATTCCATAACCATCATATACCATAATTTACCCAACCATTCTCCAACTGATGGACATCCATTCATCTTCCAGTTTCTGGCCACTCCAAAGAGGGCTGCCACAAATTTTTCACACACATGGGTCCTTTGAAATGTCACCTTTTAGAAAGAGGTGGCTGATGAGGGGACTCAAAGTTATCTGCAAATCTGTGCAAGGACAGAGAATGCTTACCCTACAAGGGAGTATGTGGTTAGGAGAGACAAGCATCATGGGAGAAGCTGGGAGGGTCAGAGCCAGGCCAGTGATTAGAAGCTATGTGGAGGCAACAGACTTGGCCTCAATTTGTGGAAAAACATCCCACAAGGCTGTCTGAAAATGAAAGCCATCGCTCAATTCCGTAGTGAACTTTCTTTCCATCAGTGGGGAAGCTCAAGCTGAGGTCAGTGGGGGAAATCAATGGCTTTAGAGTTCAAAGAGGCTGGAGGCTTAGCTGGACCCTGTGCCCCCTCTATGACCTTCAGAGAAGTCATTGAATTGCTCTGAGCATCAGTCTCCACTCAAAAAAAAAAAGAAAAAAAAAACCCAGGGGTGGGGAGGGCGAGCTAATGCTACTTACACAAGCCACCTCAGAATTGTTAAAGAGAACAACAATGCCAGCTACAAAGTGCCACGTCACATTCTCCTAGTGCCTCAATTCTCTCATCTATAAAATGGGAATATCACTTGTCCTGGAAAATAAAGCTCAAAAGCAATAAACTTCCTCGCCCAGGAAAATTCTGAGGAAATCCTAACAGGTGATGGTCTCAAAGCACAGATTGTCTCATTTGGTTTTGCTTGACCATACTTGTCTGTCATGCAGATTTTGTTTTTCTTTTTCAATGAAAGGAGAGAAAAGGGAAAGGATGGATCTTTGTTTGGTTCTGACCTTTACTTTTTAAAAATCCTGAAGGAAAACCGCAGGAGAGAATGGGAAATAATTCCCCCAGGTCTCCATTTCCTCCTCTATCAAATGAAGGAATTGGCCCTTGAGCTCTGCCACCAGGACTCAAGGCCTTTAAAGTCTATAAAATCTGTGGGGCGGGAGGAATGGCTTGTGGTTCGGCGGTTCTTTGCTGCCTGTGGGACCTTAGGCCTCAGTTTCCTCTCATCTTAACTGAGATTGACTAAAATGGCTCCTGAGCTCCTCTTCTAGCTTGTACAACTGAAGCCGGCCATTCTCTAGAATGCTGTTCTCTCCACTACGGTACAAACTGGAGTTGGGGCTGGTGGTTTGGGGGTCCCATGGGGTTATGGCGTTTTGGGGGCCCTGGCCAGCACAGAGACCTCATCCTGTCGCTTCCAAGGTCACAAAGAGCCCCGGCCACTCTTAACCACTGCCAAGGGCTTCCCCATGGCGGGCCTTACCCTCCCTCCTCTTCCAAATTCCTTTCTGTCCCCAGCGGCGTCTGGCTGGGGCGCTCCTCCCTGAGCCTGCCATTCTGAGGCAGGGACACCCAGACTTTTCTCTGCCTGCTCGGGAGCAGAGTCCTGGAGGGAACAGGCGGCCGCCCTTCCTTCGAGCGGGCCACGTGAACCTTCAGGCGCCGCGCCTGGCTGGCTGTGGGGAGGGGGCAGCCTCCGCGGAGGTTGTCTACACCCAGGTCACACTCTCCGAATCCAGGCAGCAAGGTAGACCCACTTTTGGGAAAACTCAATCCTGTTTGCTTCATCTGGAGAAACGGGAAGCTGAACGGGGACCCTTGACTCTCCTCTATTTGTGCTACCGCGGGGCACTTCCCGGGGGGGGGGCGCCCCACACTCCCACAACTGCCATCCAGCCTCGAGAGGAAGAAAAGCTTGTCAGAGGTCGGAGCCCAGAGGAGTGGGGGTGGGGATGGGGAAGGGAGGGGGCATCGTGACTGCGGAAGTGGGGGGGGTAGGGAGAATCTCCGACTCTTCCTTTTCTTTCCCTTCATCATCCCTCACCCCCTTCCCCTTTTTCCTCTCCCCCCAACCCCGCCGCCACAAGCTTCTAAGTGCAGACAGCAGCCCCGAGTGCTGGGAACAGCCGCACCACTAAAGAAGCTACGGAACACGCCCCTCCTCCCCCGCGGGCGCCCCCAGCCGTCTCAAGTGCAGGCTTCTCTTCACCGCCCCCTCCCCCAGGCGCCCCGCAGCCCCTTCTCCACGGGGCGCCCTCTCATCGTGTCCCGGGGCCCCCGCCGTCCTCCGGCTTGGAGTTCCCCAGCGCGCTCCGTTACCGCCCTAAAAACGGGTAGAAAGCCATTAGGCCAGGGCCTCCGCCACGCACGGGGTGCCTCGGGCGTCTGGCCTGCGCCCCGGAGGTCCCACGATGCCCCGCGGGGCCAGGCCGAGAGGCTTCGGCTCCCTGCACGACCCCGGCCCGAAGCCCCCGCCCCCAAGCCGCCCGGCAGCCTCCAAGCTTCCCGCGGTGGCCCGCTCACCTCGGGCTTGGTGCGGTGCTGCAGCAAGTGCTCCAGGTAGAGGTCGGACAGGGCCGTCCGCATGCTGCTCACGCTCTCGCTCCGGCTCGACTTGAGCGTCATCTCGGGCCAAGAGCGAATCTGCCCGGAGCTTGCCGGGAGCCTGGCACCGCTGGAGATGCGGCGGGGCACTGAGCGCCTGCCTGACCGGACGCCGCTGCGGCCGCCGCCGCCGCCGCCGCCAGGCAACAGCCGGGAGCTCGGCGAGCCCAAGGGGAGAGCGAGATGAGCCCGGGAGGGAGATGGAGGGAGGCTGGCGCGAGCGGGGAGAGCGACAGCGATCTGGAGACAGACTGAGCGAGAGCTTCGCGCACAGGGAGCAGGGCGGAGGAGGCGGGGGCGCGGGAAGGAGGAGGAGCCACGGCGCCGCCGACGCCGACGGGGGGCCGGCAGCCTGCGGAGCACCCCGCTCCCACCGCTCCGCCCCCGCTGCGGAGGCCCCGCCTCCGGGCCTCTCCGCCGGCCGCGCCGAGCCCGGGAGAGGCCACGTCACCCCGGGCTGGCCCGACCCAGGCCGCCGAGCACCCTGCGGCTCCGAAAGATGCGGAGGGGAGCCTGCGCCGCAGGCACCACCCCGCCTTCCAGGCCGAGCCCCGGCCCCTGCCCCCCCCCCCAGCCTTCTCCGGGCTGCCGGCTTCTCGCCCCTCTGCCGGGTGCCCGGGCCGGGGAGATGAGCCCAGAGAATGGCTTTGGGGAGCAGAGCAGGAACGGGTTAGGCGGAGGCCACCGGCCGGCTCCCCCAGTCCCGCCTCTAATCGAGCCCACACCGGCCGTTTCAGGGAGTGAAACCTCCAGGCCAAGCTTTCCCCTGTCCCCTTTCCCCCATTTCCTTTCCTCTGCGCCCTTTCCCCTGTATCTCTTTCCCTCTACCCCTAATTTTCCTTTCCTCTATTCCCTCACCCCTACTTCCCTTTCCCCTATCCCCTTTCCCCCATTTCCTTTCCTCTATTCCCTCACCCCTACTTCCCTTTCCCCCATCCCCCTTTCCTCTATTCCCTCACCCCTACTTCCCTTTCCCCCATCCCCCTTTCCTCTATTCCCTCACCCCTACTTCCCTTTCCCCCATCCCCTTTCCCCCATTTCCTTTCCTCTATTCCCTCACCCCTACTTCCCTTTCCCCCATCCCCCTTTCCTCTATCTCTTTTCCCCAACCTCTCTTCCTGCCATTCTCGGTGAAAATCTCCAGCAAAGTGCGGGTGCACGCACACATGCCTAGGAAATCCTTGCTCAGACGCCAGGAGGGTCACTTGGGACAGACGTGGCTCTTCTCCAGGCCACTCCCCACGCTCTTGGGATGCAGAGGTCTTGGGAACCGCAGGTGGACCACGACAGCATCTTCACTTCTTGTGCTGCTGTTCCCTCGAATTTTATTTGGCTTTCTCATTTTTTCCCTATTTGATCTCATTTTTCTCGTGCTGCAAGAAACAGAAATGTGGATAGGCACACTGGATGGCATAGCCTGGCCAGGTTTACCACGTATTGGATTACTTGCCATGTAGGGGAGGAGGCAGGGGAAAAGAAAGGCTTGGAACACAAGGTTTCACAAGGGTCAATGGTGAAAAGTTAGTTTTACATCTGCTTTGAAAATAAAAAGCTTCAATAAAAAAGGAAATACTTGCTTAAGCCAAATATGAGGAAAGAAAATTCACTGAAGTGGGAGGGGGGGGGATTCCCAAGACTGTTGTCCAAAGGGCATTAGGTGGCTGGCAGCCGTGCCCTCTCAGGTCATGTCCGCTGGGGGGCACCGCTGAATGCGAGGCTGCACACTGCCAATTTCGGGACGTCTGAAATCCCCGAGCTGACCACCGAGGGGCCATGGAACCTCCCCCAGAACCGCTCGCAGTACTCCGTAAAAAAGGACGGTCGCTAAAGGCGAATGCCAATCCAACAAGTGCAGATTCATAAGCAGGACTAAGAATCCAGAAGGGCACATGGCTGAAAGGGCCCCGCCTCAGTCAGTGTGTATGAAGCAGCCGCTACGTGCCTCGCTCGAAGCCCCGGAGGTACAAAGAAAGGCAACAGACAGTCCCTGCTCTCAAGGGGTCCACGATGTAGATCCGGGAGACACCAAGCAAATGAAAATCCACACACAAGCCATTATAGGGAACTATGAAGAGAAAAGGCACGAAGCCTAAAGGATGTTGGGAAAGACTTCCTGCAAAAGATGGGCATTTGGTGAAGCCAAGCACGTGATGATTGCAGTAAAAGAGGGAGAGCACTCCAGGCACCGGCGACAGCCAGAGAAAAAATGCTTGGAGTCAGGAGATGGAACATCTTGTTCAGGAAACAGCCAAGAGGCCAGAGTCACTCACAGAGTGCATGGGGAGGGGGGAGTTTGATCACGAAGGTGATGGGAGGCCGCTAGAATTTATTGAATAGCGGGACGATCAGACTGAGCTTTAGGAAAATCACCGCATGGAGGACGGATTGAAGTGGGGGGAGACTTGAGGCAGGCAGAGCTAAAGGAGGAGTGTGGTAATGAGAGCCTGCACCAGGGGGGTAGCAACGTCACAGGAGAAAAGGAGGCAAATTCGGGACTTTGCAAAGGTGAAATGGGGAAACTGGCAACACCTTAGGTGAGGGGGAGGAACAGGGACGTGGAGTGAAGAACTGAGGAAGACGCCCAAGGGGGGAGCCTTTGGCAGTCACACTCTGAGGGGCCCCAGCCCAGGGAGGATGGTGGTGCCCTCAACAGCAGCACGGAGGTCTGCAAGGATCCTCTCCCGAAGCATTCAAGGGGAAAGAAGCGTTTACTTGAGATGGTGTCGCGTTCCAGATGATCACCACATATCTAGTTCGAGATATCGGAAAAGCAATTGGAGATGCAGGACTCGAGGTCTGGGGAGAGATTGGTACGTTAGGAAACCATGAGCAGAGAGATGTAATTAGATCCACGGGCGCTGATGAAATCCCCAAGTGAAGAAGTATGGAGCCAGAAGTCCAGAACCCTAAGGGACTCCTCCACTTACAGGGCATGATTTGGGGAAGAATCCAACAAAGGAGACGGAGGAGGAGCAGTCAGAGAGGGAGGAGGAGGACCAGGAGAGAGGGTGTCCCAAAACCGAGAGAAATGAGACCATCCAGGACGGAGAACGGTCAGCAGGCCAGAGCTGCAGAGAGCCCAAGGAAAATGAGGCCGATGGATTTAGCAACTAAGAAATGAAGCTTTTATCATCAGGAACTTTAGAGAGAGCATTTTTAGTGAAATGATGAGGTCAAAAGCCAGGTTAAAAGAAGCCAGGGCCAAGATGGCAGATCAGAGGCAACCCAGCTGAAGTCTCTCAACATTTCTCTCGAAATCATTTTAAAATAATGCCTCAAATCAAACTTTGGAGTTCGGGTGAGGCATTTTTCCAGCCTAGAAACTGCAGGCGGTCAGCAGGAAAAGTTTGCATCACATACAAGCACAGCAATAGTTGCAGCAACAACAGCACCAACTTTGGGAGCTCTCAACCAAGGGGGGGTCAAGCAACTGGACAGAAAGAGATGACAGGAGATCTTTTGCTGGCAGTGGGTACAGATGGTGCTGATAACCCTTATATAGGTCTGATCACAGTTTCACATCAGAGAGAAGTGCTGGAGCTCAGTCACAAGGGACCAGGGGTTCTGGTCCAAATTCCAAAGCAGAGAGAGCACTAGTACTTCCCCCCCCCTTCCAACCCTGAGGCTGGGGTTAAGTGACTTGCCCAGGGTCACACAGCTAGGTAGTGTTAAGTGTCAGAGACCAGATTTGAACTCTGGTCCTCCTGACTTCAAGGCTGGTGCTCTATCCACGGCGCCACCTAGCGGCCACACTAGAACTTTTTTTGACCTTGTGGCTCCAGGGGCCCAGGAGCCCTTCTTGGCCATACTCTTGCTCCCACTAACATCTAATGACCTGCTCCTACATTCTTTTCAATAGTATCTTCCACAAAGTTTTAAGACCATAAATGATAAAGTAATATTTTAAAAAGTTTGAGTTTCTCCTCAAATACATACTGAATATAGAACTGAGTAAAATTTATAAAAAATAGAGCCATTCCCCAATTAATACATTACCAAAGAATATAAACGGGCAGTTTTCAGAAGAAATCAAAGCTAGCTATAGTTATATATTTTAAAAAATATTTTAATAATTTTTATTTACCAGATATATACACGGGTAATTTTACAACATTGACAATTGTCAAATCTTTTGTGACAATTTTTCCCCTCCTTCCCCCCCCCCAAGATGGCAGTTCGACCAATACATGTTAAATATGTTAGAGTATAAATTAAATACAATATATGTATACATGGCCAAACAGTTGTTTTGATGCACAAGAAGAATCGGACTTTGAAATAGTGTACAATTAGCCTGTGAAGGAAATCCAAGATGCAGGTGGACAAAAATAGAGGGATTGGGAATTCTATGTAGGGGTTCATAGTCATCTCCCAGAGTTCTTTTGCTGGGTGTAGCTGGTTCAGTTCATTACTGCTCTATTGGAGCTGATTTGGTTCGTCTCATTGTTGAAGAGGGCCACGTCCATCAGAATTGATCCTCATACGGTATTGTTGTTGAAGTATATAATGAACTCCTGGTGCTGCTCATTTCACTCAGCATCAGTTCCTGTCAGTCTCCAGGCCTTTCTGAAATCATCCTGTTGGTCATTTCTTACAGAACAATAATATTCCATAATATTCATATACCATAATTTATTCATCCATTCCCCAATTGATGGGCATCCACTCAGTTTCCAATTTTTTGCCCTGAGAATAAAGTTGCTATAACTATTTTTGTACATATAGCTCCTTTACTAAAAAAAAAAAAAAAAGTCTTTTGGGATTCATGCCTAGTAGTGATATTGTTAGGTCAAAGCATATGTATGATTTTATAGCTCTTTGGGTATAATTTATGCCTTTTGATCATTTATCAATTGGGGAATGGTTATTTTTTATAAATTTAACTCAGTTCCCTTTATGTTTGAGAAATGAGGCCTTATCCATTTCTAAAATATATAATTGAGTCAAATTTATAAGAAATCAAGCCATTCTCTAATTGATAAATGGTCAAAGGATATGAACAATTTTCAGATGAAATTAAAACCGTTTCTAGTCATATGAAAAGGTGTTCTAAATCACTATTGATCAGAGAAATGCAAATTAAGACAACTCTGAGATACCACTACACACCTGTCAGATTGGCTAAGATGACAGGAACAAATAATGATGAATGTTGGAGAGGATGTGGGAAAACTGGGACACTGATACATTGTTGGTGGAGTTGTGAAAGAATCCAGCCATTCTGGAGAGCAATTTGGAACTATGCCCCAAAAGTTATCAAACTGTGCATACCCTTTGATCCAGCAGTGCTACTACTGGCTTATATCCCAAAGAGATCTTAAAGAAGGGCAAGGGACCTGTATGTGCCAAAATGTTTGTGGCAGCCCTTTTTGCAACAGCAAGATTATACAATGATCAATTCTGCTGCATCCATACTGGGATGATTGATGCCAGTTCCAATGATCTTGTGATGAAGAGAGCCATCTGCACTCAGAGAGAGGGCTGTGGGAACTGAGGGTGGATCACAACATAATTCTATTGATGTTGTTTCAAGCTTGCATTTTGTTTTCTTACTCATTTACTCTCCTTTTTGATCTGATTTTTCTTGTGCAGCAAGGGAATTGTAAAAATGTTTATACATATTGCAATGAACATATATTTTAACATGTTTAGCACATATTGAATTGCTTGCCATCTAGGAGAGGAGGTATGGGGAAAGAAGAGAAAATCTGAAACACAAGGCTATGCAAGGGTCAATGTTGACAAATTATCTGTACATATGTTTTGAAAATAAAAAGCTTTAAAAAAAAAAAAGAAAGAAATGAGGCCTAATCAAAGAAACTTACTTCAAAATTCTTTTTACTTCTGCTAATTATATTCTCCCCCATTTATTCTATTCTCTCTCTCCTTTCACCCTGTCCCTCCTCAAAAGTGTTTTGCTATTGACCACTCCCTTCCTCCAATATGCCCTCTCCTCTGTCACCCTCCCAGCCTCAACTTCTTCTATCCCTCCCCTCCTACTTTTCTGCAGGGTAAGATAGATTTCTATATCCATAGTGAGTGTGTATGTTATTTCCTCTTTGAAGCAATTGTGATCCTGCTCATCGTTCTTATGGAACAATAATATCCCATTGCATTCACATGCCATGACTTAGCCAGTCATTCCCTAATTGCTCGTTGTCCACTCATTTCCCAGTTCCTTGGATGGCAGTTGTTTTTGTAGTGACAAAGACCCAAACGACCCTGGTGAAAAAATGCTATCCTCCTCCAGAAAGAGAATTGATCAACCCCAACTTCAAATTGAAGTATAATTTTCTTACTTTCTTTTCTTGCTTTTTTCTAAGTATGGCTAATATGGAAATATATTTTGCATGATTTCACACATATAAGAGAGAGAGAGAGAGAGAGAGAGAGAGAGAGAGAGAGAGAGAGAGAGAGAGAGAGAGAGAGAGAGAGAGACACAGAGAAAGAGAGACAGAGAGACAGAGAGAGAGAGAGAGAGAGAGAGAGAGAGAGAGAGAGAGAGAGAGAGAGAGAGAAAGGAGAGAGAGACAGAGACAGAGAGACAGAGAGAGACAGAGAGAGACAGAGAGACAGAGAGAGAGAGAGAGAGACAGAGAGAGAGAGAGAGAGAGAGAGAGAGAGAGAGAGAGACAGAGAGAGAGACAGAGAGAGAGAGACAGAGAGAGAGAGAGAGAGAGAGAGAGAGAGAGAGAGAGAGAGAGAGAGAGAGAGAGAGAGAGAGATTAAAAAAAAAGAATGAGAGATGGAGAGAGAGTGGAAATATCAATTGTTAAAGGAATTCTCCAGGAGTTTGCCACGTAGGACCCAAGTGATAACAGGATAATTGTTGTTGGTAAAACAAAGATCTAGTGAGGGCTTTTTGAGGGTGGAGTAGTCATGGGAGCGTGTTTATAGACAACCTAGCCAGGAGGCCTGAGATTAAAGATAAGAGATAAAGTTGTGGTGACAGAGGAGGCAATATTGGGGAGGAGAGAGGATGGAACGGGGTTGCTGGGGCGGATGGGGGAGTTAGCCTTGGTAAGGAGTCAGGCCATTTCATCATGTGAGATGGGGTGAAGGAGGAGATGGTTGCAGAAGGCTTCTGAGTGATGGGATATATAGAAGGGAGAGAAAGAACTCACAGCAAATGCCTCCAAGGTCCCAGCTGGCTGGGGGTGGGGAGGGAGGGGGCAGTGGCAGGTTGCAGGAAGTTTGAGGAGGGAATGAAAAGATTTGGAAGAGCTACTGTGGAGATAAAGGAGGTAAAAGTAGGTTTGCTTGGCAGCCTCAAGGGAACGGTTGAGGTTGTGTAACACACATTTGTTATAGACCCAGGAGGAATGACTTCATCATTTTCTCCATCTCCGCTCCCCGGCACATGTGTAGGAGGAAAGGTGGGAGTGAGCGAAGACTGGGGTTTGGTAGGGTGCATTCAGCAAAATAATGTGGGGCGGGTTAGGAACTCAAGACAAGAGGGTGACCTCACCAGGGGGTCAAGATGGGGAAAAAAAGGAGAGAGTGGCTAGTTCCCAGGTGAGAGACTCTCTCTAGGTGAGAACTGAGAGATCAAGAGAGTGGAAGAGTATAATGGTATAAAGGAACTAGTTCACCTCTTGAATATGGAGGTGCTGTATTTGTGGATCTGAGCATCTTTGGATCTGGCAGAGGTAGGACAGGGGTTAGAGGAGGGGAGGAGGCTGAGGAACTGAGTCATCGGGCCAACCATTAGCAATAGGTTAGTCCCCGGGTGATGTAGCCCCTACATTTGACAGTGAAGAAAACTCAGGGAGATGGGAAGGAGGGCGAAAGGAACCTAGCTGTCTAAAGTTCTACTGCAAGCAACTTTCCAGGTCTTGAACTCCTGACTCCTAGGCCTATGGGCTTCTTCTTTGTATATTTGCAGGAAGTATATTTGTCATCTAGCATTAAACGAGGATAATTTTTATTATACTTAATGTGTGGGTGGCACCTGTGCTGTGCCAGACACCGGGCTAAGCACATTCTGGAAATTATCTCATTTGGTCCCCACAACCCTGGGAGGTAGCTGCTAATGGTGATACTAATCCTCATTTTAGGCAAATGCAGGTTAGGTGACTTGACCAGGGCCAAGAGGGCAGATCTTGCTGACTGTGGGCCCAGCATTCTCTCCACTGTGCCAGTGGCTATCTTCAGCAGGGCACTTAGTTGCCCTGCAACTTGTACATAAAGATGCTACTGCCAGCAAGATAATCGTATAAATATGTGGCCCTATATTGGATTTAACAGACATTTTTACCATGTTTAACACATATTGGATTGCTTGCCAGCTGGGGGAAGGGGAGGGAGAAGGGGAGGGACGATTAGAACACAAGGTTTTGCAAGGGTTAATGCTGAAAAATTATCCATGCAGGTTTTGAAAATAAAAGGCTTTAAGAAAAAAAAAAGATGGTGCTGCAAGGAGGGCTGGGCAGAGAGCACTTTCCCCAGATTAGCTCATCTGAAGCTTACAGCCCCGGGAGGTGGGCACTATGCCATGGCTATTATTATCTTATGGCCGAGTGACAGATTTTCCGAGGGGAAGTGACTGCTGGTAGTCATGCCGCTGCTAGCTTCAGGGAGGAGACTGGAACTTGAATCAGAGATTGCCAGCTGGAAGGGAAATCTGAAGCCAGGTAAGCCGACCTCCTTGTTTTCTGGGAAATGTGAGGTTTGCCCAGGGTCACCTGGGTAGCGAGAGGCAAAATTGGGATCTGAACCCGGCTCCCATTGGGTCTCCAAATCGACCACAATTTGCACTGTGCCATGAGGGGCGGGGGGTACATGGCTCATGGCCCAGGGCTCTCAAGAAGGTGACCATTTGGGGACAGCTAGATGGTGCAGTGGATGGAGTACCAGCCTTGAAGTCAGAAGGACCTGAGTTCAGTGACCTTAGACACTTAACCCTTACTAGCTGTGTGACCCTGGATGGGTCACTTAACCCCAATTACCTGGCAAATAAAAAAATTTTTAGAACTTGTCTACAAAGATTCCAGAGCCTCAATCGGTTCTATGTACCATTTAGGGAATCCTTACTCCATTGAGGGAAAGTGAGGAGATTGAATCAGATGATTCTTTAAATCTTTTAAAGTCCTTGAATTTGAAAGATTACCCCCAAAGCAAACAGTAAAGAAAGCTAGACAGTTTTGGCTTTGGAAATGTGTTTACCCACCTAGGTGGAAATATGGAAGAACGTCTCCCTCCCAGCCCCTGTGCTACTTCCATCCTAGCTCTTCACCCAGAAAGTCAGCAACTATGGTGCCAGCCACCCTGGCCAACTGCCAATCAACTGCTACCCACAGAGTAGCTGAAGCAACCAGACACGCGCTAAGGAAGAGATGGAAGACAGCATGGACCAAGCAAGTCACCACCCTGTTCCCTAAGTCTTCCATCTCTCCCTTAGCAAGTCACCACCCTGTTCCCTAAGTCGCCATTCGTCTCCCCTCGGACTCTGACAGCCACAGCCCAAGACCCCGACACCAAGAGCCTTGGCAACAGCCGTATGTCCAATGCAGTGTTCATGGCCATCCTCTTGGGAAGCAGCCCCCCATGGAGGGGCAGCCTGGGATATGACTGCTCCTGGGGTAGGGGGCTCAGGCACAGCTACTGAAGACCCAGAAGGGGAAATGCTTTCCACCCAAATCCTTAGCCCTATCAAATGGTTCAACACCAGAAACCGATGTCACTTTATCAGTGGGTGGAAATAGCCTAAAAGGAAATTCAAGGATATGAGAGTCATGGTTTATAGCAGGGGTTCTCAAACTACGGCCGGCAGGCCAGATGCGACCCACTGAGGACGTTGATGCGCCCGCTGGGTTATGGCAAATGGGCTGAGGGGCAGAGCAGTGTGTGAGGTTTTACTATAGTCCGGCCCTCAGTGAACTGGCCCCCTCTTTAAAAAGTTTGGGGACCACTGGTTTATAGTTTGAAAGAACTCAAAGAGATTCTCTTAAAGTCAGCAGAGTTTATTTACAACATTGTTGACAGGCTGGTCTCAGGAAGTTAGCAAATAGTCCAGCTAAAATCCTGTAAGGTTATAAAAGGTGAGGAACCAGGTGAGGACACAGTGCCTTTTCAACTAGGTAAGGACACAGGATGTCTTCCAGAAGGTATAAGGAACAACAGATAAGTTTTATTGCTCCACATTCCTTAGCTACATGTGCAGTTTTGAGTAGATCCTCAGCTCTGACCCATCAAAAAGGCTTGGCCATCTGCTTGACCACTGTCCCCTGAGGACTATGGGATTTTTGCAGCTGACTAAAGCCTTCCCATTAGGTTGTGAGCTCCCAGAGAATAGGGACTGGCTAACATCCTATGTGTATGCTCAGCACATAGTAGGCACTTAATACTGTTTTTGGCTTTCAGTCATTTATTCAGTCAGGGCCTTTCCAGCAGTGAGCTATGACAAAATACAAAAGCCCCTGAGCTAGAAGGGCCATTCAAAGCGATCTGTACCAGTGGACCTGGACAAGAATCCCCTGGCCACTGTCGCTGAGAAGTGCTTGAAGGCCCCAGGCCTGGACAGGCCAAAATGGGGTTCATGGACTGCCCATAATCCATAAAAAGATAGTGATGAAAGCCTGTAAGGGGATAAGTTTACTCACCCTGCTTCTCCCTCCCACGCCCCCACCCCCCCCCCCACCCCAATTAACAAGATGAGCAGGTGCAGGTCTTTGTCAGAAGGAGCACCTTGCATTGAAGTATATTTTCACGATCACGCTAAGAGCAGTTAGGGATTTTCCTGATTGGTCTCCAAGGCTGGGGGTCACCAGAGAGGACGACTGTGGTTGGAGGAGCCACACTTTCCCCTTGGTTTATAACAGAAAGTTTTGGGTTGTCTTTCCTTCCTCCCCCTTCCCACTTTCTCTTGCAGGTAGACGACCTCCATAGGGGTGGGAGGGAGAGAGAGAGAAGAGGAAGAGGTTTGCCTTCCTCCTGGCAAATGGTCACAGAAACAATAGTTAAGTGGACTTGTGCCTGTTCCGACAAGTCTGGGAATGGAATTGCTGGCCCCCCCACCTCCTGACTTCCTTCCCATTCCTTTTCTGAAGCCAGGCCAGGGGCTAGCATTCCCAAGAATGGGTTTTCCTGCGAAGTTCAAGAGTTCCCTGGGCTTCCCAGAGGTAGAAGGCTTTCTGGAGAAAGGAGGTGTCTGCAGCTGGGGACGAGGGGACAAGAAGTCTGTGCCTTGCCATTCTATTATGAGATACCCAAGTCTGTAGAAATGGGGAGTGTTTGGTCAATCGCCCCCAAAGTGGCTTTACTTTTAAGTGGGAGCCTAATGGTCGATGTTCCGGCCTGTCCATGAGCTCCGTGAGTGCTGTGAGGAAGTCCAGCCTGCCTCATACCTCGTGCCCACGTACGAGGTGGTGTTCATGCAGGCGGACCATGAAGACCAGAAGAAATGGAAACCCCAGGAGTTTATTGTCAAATGTTGAATGTAATGCAGAGAATTGGAAAAGCTTTGTAGCCTGAAACTAATAGTTTCCTTTGGGGATCCAAGACATCAAACTTCTCCTCTTCCGTGAAGTTTGAAAATTCTTCTGCCGTGTTCTTAGTTGCTTCTGTCTCTTATGAAAATCCTGAGGAATAAGAAGATAATGAGATGAAAAGTTGTTCAAAGACACACAAAAGGAAACTAAACAAAAAAGACTGTGGGATAGAAACTGGAGACAAGAGGGAAGCAATAGGAAAAAAGTCCTCCCCTAATGTAGCATCCCTTCTCCCACATCCAAATGCTTGTATTTAAATTCAAAGGAAATCAGCAGAAAGAAATTGGACACAAGGAGATTTCTCTGCAGAGATTAGAAGGGCTGTCTTGTGGAAGGCGGCTTAGCCTTCCCTGCTTGGCTCCAGAAGGCTCCCAGCCTGGGGGGGGGGCTGACAATCACAGATGGGGGGGGGCTGACAATCACAGATTGGAAGACTCTTTAAGAGCAGAGACTTTCTGAGGAGTCACATGAAGACAAGATAAAGAACCCTGCTCCTTAGAACCTCTCGAAATTCTCCAAAATAGGAATTGCGCACCAGAGAGAGCCCTTTCGGCTAGCTCCAAGGTCTGGGACGCCAGCAGTTCAGACAAGGTGAAAACTCAATGACCTAACAGCAGAGAAGGCCCCCCACCTCTTGGCCTAGTGCCTTAAATAGCCATACTCCAAATGGCAGGAATTGGCTGTGCGGCTGGACCTGGACCTGAAGAGCAGAGTTCCCAACAACACGGGGGGGTGGGGGTGGGGTGAGGAACGTGCAGAACGCTTGAGGCCAAGAGCCAGCATCCAGCTAGGGCCAGCTCTGTCCTAGAAATCACTTGGGGCAGAAAGCAAGGCTGGTGAACCGTGAAGGGTTCACAGCATGGAAATGCTGAATGAGCAGCATGGCAAGAAGTGGAGATATTTTGCCATCCAGCCCCCAGAGCAACCTCCATCAAAAGGAGGGGTCGTCAAGTTAGTGTAGGAAGAAAGATCCCCCACAGGGCTGTTGTGTGTGGCTCAAAAGGAGATGGAATAGCCATGTCCACCCTTCCCCAAGGGAGGCTTTCAGTCCTGCCAGAAGGGCAAGCAGGAGGTTGAAGCCAGAGGCTACTCCATTCTACTCGCAGAGGCTCCAAGCAGCTCTGTTCCCCTTTATACATTGTTCTCCTGGAGGACGCCATTGAGTTCCATCTCCCTTGGAGACTTCTGGGGGAAAGGGGAACCCCAAGTTCTCCATCCAAGGCTTGATCCCTTTCCCGCTGAACAGCTGGGATGAGCACACTTACTGAATAACAAGGCAACACCTTTATCCAAATCCTAGCAAAACAGAAATTAGGAGAGGCACACGGAGGATATAGAATGGACACTAAGGAGCACTCCTATTGGGAGCAAGGTAACCCAACCAAGACGGAAGACCCTGGGTCGCAGCCAAGAGGAGCCTCCCGGCTGGGAATGGGGACATGGTGGAGACGGCTGCTTCCTCGCAAGTCTTTCCAGAGTCTTACTCTCCTTTCAGCAAACGGAAGGGAAGTTGGCTTTGTTGGAAGCCAGAAGAGCCTCAAGTGACTACAATGTTTGGAGAGTCCTGAAGAAAGCTGGTGTTTCAAGAGTCCAAAAAGGGACTGACCTGGAAGAGTCAGGGGGAGAGGGAGGAGAGGGACTCCAAGGCCACCCTCCCTTGGAGAATCCTGAAGGGGACTGATGCAAGCTGGAACTCTCCCACCTCTCAGCAACTCTGCCATCCTGACCCTCACATAGGAAAGGGCATTCGTCTTATCAATAGAGTCCCATAGCAATGGGTTTTGGGGCAGAAGTTACATGGGAAATAGGAGAAAATAATGGAGAAAGACTGAAATCACCCAAGATCTCCGTGGGGAAAAGACATAAGGCATTAAACATAAGCAGAAAAGCAATCTGATCTAGGAGAATGCTAACATCTCTGAAGACAAGAAAATCAACTTGGATTAAGCAGAGCAGAAGACCTGAAGAGCACATGAGACAGATTGCTTGGTTTAAAGCAAGAAATACGAATTGGGAGAGCAGAATTGATGGTGGGCACAGCAGAAATAATTGGCAGAATAGAAAAAGTGGACTCCATAGTGCCAAAGCAGATCAAAGAAACAAAAGAGAGGATTAGTCATCGGAAGGCAAATACTTGGAAGGGAGAGATCATTTGGAAGAAGAGTTGCAAAAAGCAGGGATGTTTAAAGAAAGCAAGGTTTCCACACATACGAGCAAAAATCGTGATTTCAAAGATAATATGCAGAGGGACAACAAAAATTCTTGGAAATCAGTTAAAAAACAAAAACAAAAAACAAAACTTGAACACCATAATGCAAGAAATAAGGCAAAACTCCTGAACACAGAAGAGTACTTGGCTTCCAAGAAAAAGACAAAACTTAAATTGCAAACTTCAATACACAGAGCGGTTAAATTTAGCTCTTCCGTTGAGAAACAACCACTATTTTGAATAACCAGGAGAAAGATCTTCGGATATAAAGGAAATTCTGACAACCCAAGGCTGATCTCCACCCACCAGAAAATGCTGGAGAGATTGGAATGTGACCTGGAGAGCCTGGGGTGACCTCTGTGCAAGCCAAAAAAGGGAATAAATGGATATTTAAGAATGACTTTCAAACATTTCTATTTGCTTCTTAAACATCTCGGAAAATAGAAATACAAGAGAAGTTAAAGAATACAGCCACCAAGGACAATACTACAAATTATTAAACAGTTTCTTTCTAAACAGACATGAGAAAACAAGGGGGAAAGTCGCAAAGAGAGGAATATGATTTATATGTACAAACATCTTTATAACAACTCTTTCTGCGGTAGCCCAAAATGGGAAATGGGAGGTCCTGTGCAGTATATTAAGAAAAGGCGGCAGTTTAGAAGCTTTGTGTGTGGCTCAGACCTCAGCAACAGAACCGGGCATCAGTTCCAGTATCTAGCCCAGCCTGCAGAGGGAAAACCAGGGCCTATAGGGAGCGTACAATCATGCCCCTGAGAACCAGCAGAACGGTATACCCAGCTGGCTGTAGGGACTGAGGTCACTCACACAGGTCAGGAACTTGTAGAAGTCAGACCAGCGGGCAGTGAGCCCTGCATCAGACTACTCTGGAAGCTTTGGAAGTTTGCCCATCCCCTGTCTGAATTGGCCCTAAAATTCTGAAATAACACAGCACTCTATACCAACAAAGTAGCAACAAGACCAGCCCAGATCTTCTTTCCAGAAGTGCCCAGAACGTAGCCCCAACATCACGTTCAGTCAGGAAATAGACCGGAAGAATGGGCAAACAAACAATAAATCAAAAAAGGCACACTCAAGATACAAACCTCTGGGGCCTGTGGTGGGGGTGACGGTGGCTACAACATAACTTGGGCACAAATTCAACTAAAATTACTAGAACAGATGCAACAAGAGCTAAAAAGAGGTGTGTACAACTGAGGGAAACAATGGAGAAAAAAATGACAGCCATGGGAGAAAATTAGAAACGGAGTGAAGGTGCAGAACCTTGCCCAAGCATCAAATGCTTTTCATAATTTGAATGGATCCCTTAGAAATCCATAAAAACAAATGTTACCATGGGTCCTCATAAAGACCATACTTCCTCCTTTACATCAGAGAGGTGGGGAATTACTACAGCTGATGCTTGTCTCTATTGACTAGAGAAAAATCTCTGTAATGGCTATTTTTGCTTAGTTGGTTTCCTTTGTAACAAAAGAAGGTTCAGTTTGAAAGAGGATGGTGGAAATGACTGTTATAAAGTCATGAAGAAAATATTTTTGCAATCGGCAAAAATCCTTCTCACCCTCCTCCTCCTAACTGCTCCCCCCCATAAACAACAGCAGCAGCGGCAAATTACAGACATGTAGAGTCAAGCAAACTTCTACAGCATCTTTTCCCCTTAGGATAAACAGCCCTCCAGCTACAACTGTCCCATCTTGTATCTTTGGGGCTGATTTTTAAAAACTCTACATTTATTCCTATTAAATTTCATCTTGCGAAGTCTTGCTTAGTTAAGATCACTTTGTCACCCTCACTTGCCTTGGCTACCGTAATCTCTGCCACGAGACCCTGTTTGGAAGAGAAAACTTTCAAGGCGAGATACGGTCACTGGGTTTCATTTCCAAGAATGGGGGACTTATCTTGTGGCCAGTGAGTAGCAGTGGCAGCCACCTTATACTTTCCATGGCTCTTTGGGGCTATGGCAGGCTGCCATTCCCCTTTCTTGCTAGGGCCCTTTTATCCAAAAGGTGGATGGCTGGTACTTCCTCTCTGACCTTCCAGCCCCAGCTCTTGACTACCACTAAATAGCATCCCCTTCATGCTCGCAGTGCACACCTTCCTCAGTCTATCTTCTCCTAACGACTGCCTCTGCTAAGGAGGTATAGAAACCAGGGCCTTACGTGAGACAGAAGAGAAAGGTTATAATTGCAGAAGAAACCACAAAAGCATAAATAGCCGCCCGGGGAAATAGTTCCAAGATGTTGGTCCAGAGCTCAGTCAGGGAGAACATCCGCAGGCTTCTCCGACTTCCTGCAAGGAAGAGCGATACCCTGGTTATAAGGTGGCAGCCGTGACGAGGAAAGGCAGAGGAGAGGCTGGCCCCCCAATGAAACCAACCAACGCACTTAAGTCTTGCCTAGGGGATGGGCCCAAGGTGGAGGAGAAATTTTTCAGACTCAAAGTCCTTGACTTGTGTTTGGTTTTGTGGGTATTTGGTGGGGTTCGCTTTCCTGCACAATGCGTCTAGTACCCGGCAGGTGCTTCAGAAATGCTGCTAAACCAAACAGAATCAAACTGAATTGGTTTGCTTGAAATCTTTAAAAAACGAAGGGGGTAGGAGGAGATCTCCGCCCAATAGTTCCAGATCCCTGTTTTATATAGGACTGAAGTAGGATTAAGAGGTGGAAAGCTAGATCAGCCCCCCCCCCCCCATTT